>NC_056746.1:1057241011-1057576011 GCF_019279795.1 Protopterus annectens | reverse complement strand
ATTAGCACTTTTTGCAGACAACTGGCACATCATCACAAAAGACAAATGGGTCCTAAACATTGTCTCACAAGGATACAGATTCCACTTTCATACCTTGCCAAGGATAAAAGGAATGCCAAACCTGCCACCAAATCAATGGGCAGAGGCACAAAAACAAATTACAGCTCTCATGGATATGAGAGCCATTCAACAGGTACCTACACAGGAGCAAGGACAAGGATTTTACTCAAGACTCTTTCTAGTCCCCAGAAAGGACAAAGCATGGAGACCCATTCTGGATCTTTCAATTCTCAACACCTATCTGCAAGTACCAAAATTCAAGATGCTAACACTACAGCAGCTTTTTCCCATGCTGGGAAAGAAGGCTTGGCTAGTAACGTTGGATCTCAAGGAGGCATACCTGCATGTCCCTGTCAGACAAAATTGCAGAAGATACCTCCGTTTCATTGCAGATTCAACCCATTATCAATTCTCTGCACTGCCCTTTGGCTTATCTACTGTGCCCAGGGTCTTCACAAAATGCCTGGCACCAGTAATTGCATACTGCAGACAAAGAGGAATTCAAATATACCCATACCTGGATGACTGCCTTATTCAAGCAGAAAGCAAGGACATTCTTTTAAAACATCTGGCATTTGTCAAACACCTTCTAAGTTGCCTAGGGTACACAGTAAACAAAAAGAAATCAAAACTAGTGCACTCACAAAACATAATATTCCTGGGTGCCAGCTTGAATACAACGGCCCAGATGGCTTATCTCACGCCAGACAAGCAACAACAGCTGACTCAATACTTCAAAATAATGGCAACAAAGACCCAACTCCCTGCAAGAAAAATTCTGCAGGCCTTGGGATTCATGGCATTTTGCATACTACTACCACCATTTGCAAAACTGCATATGAGGAAATTACAATGGCACCTGAAAAGCGTATGGACTCAGCACAGCCACAGCTTGGAAACAATGATACCACTCATTCCCTGCCTTCAACAGGAGTTTCTATGGTGGGAACAGGCATGTCACCTCAACAAGGGTCAGCCTTTCACATTACCCACAGCCAGGCAAACTATGACAACAGATGCATCGGACTATGCTTGGGGGAGCACACATGGCAGGACAGTGCATTCAGGACAAATGGACTACAGATCAAAGGCATCTGCATATCAATCAAAAGGAAATGCTAGCAGTACAGAACGCCCTAACAGCTTTCAAGGACCTCTTACACCCAGGACAACTAATAATAAAGACTGACAATACCACAGTAATGTGGTACATCAACAAGCAAGGGGGCACAAATTCCTACCTTCTATGCAGGCAAGCAATGACCTTGTGGAAGACAGCACTGTCTTACCAAGTTCAACTACAAGCACAATTCCTGCCAGGAAAGAAAAACACATTGGCAGACGACCTAAGCAGAAACATCATGGATCCCCACGAGTGGAAACTGGATCCACAAGTATTTGCAATGATAACTCAAAAATGGGGATGCCCAGACATAGATCTGTTTGCCAACCCCCAAAACTACCAACTTCAAAAATTTTGTACAAGGACATTCCACCCACAAGCTTGGAAAGTGGACGCCCTCTCATTCAGTTGGAAAACATTAACAGTGTATGCCTTTCCTCCACTGCCTCTTTTCGCAAAGGTGCTGCTGAAAGTCAGATTAGAGAGGCCAAAAATGATACTCATTGCACCAGACTGCCCACGCCAGCACTGGTATCCAATTCTAAAGAACATGGCCCACGGCCCACCATGGATTTTACCACAAATTCCTCACCTGAGACAATCAAATTCTACACAGCCAGCTCAAGACTTTAAACCTGGCTGCATGGCAAATTACCTAAACAATCAACCAACACCTGTATCTAAAGCTGTTATGGATGTCATTCTGGAGGCCAGGAGGCCCAGCACCAGGAAAACCTATTCAGACAAATGGAAAAGATTTTGCGCCTGGAACCAGGCTAAAGGCCAAAATCCCCTTGATCCAAACATTCCTCAGATTCTACAATATTTAACTGAGATGTTGCACAAAGGACTTTCCTTTTCATCTATTAAGATCCACGCCTCAGCAATTTCAGCTCATTACAATACGGATCCTCCTTTATTTTCACATCCACTCCTAAGACAGTACCTCGGAGGGGCTAAGAACATAAGACCGCCCAGGAGAGCACCAACACCTACTTGGGATCTCAACTTTGTTCTGGAAAAACTTACACTGCCGCCCTTTGAACCAGCTTTCTCAGCTGATTTAAAGTTTCTTTCATGGAAAACTGCCCTGCTGCTACCAATAACTTCAGCTAGAAGAGTCTTAGAGCTACAGGCACTAATGGCAGTGAAGCCTTTCCTCATTTTTCATCAAGACAGAGTCTCTCTATGAACTAACCCTTCCTTTATGCCAAAGGTTGTATCCAGTATGGCCCTAAACCAAACCATTCATTTGCCCACTTTTTTTCCAAATCCCCAGAACAAAGGAGAAAGACTCCTGCACTCTTTGGACATTCACAGACAATTACGTTACTACTTGGATAAAACTAAGGCTTTCAGAAACTCTGACCAGCTCTTTGTAGCCTATGCTGCAGGATCACAAGGAAAAGCTATCTCAAAACAGACCATTTCAAAATGGATGGGACATTGCATACGTTTCTGCTACATGCATCATGGGAAACCGGTACCTGCTAGCATTAGGCCCCACTCCACCAGGGCTATAGCTACATCAGCAGCCTTTCTCAGGGGGGTGCCAACCAAGGATATTCTGGAAGCTGCAACTTGGAGTTCAGTGCACACCTTCACCAAACACCATCACTTATCTCTATATTCTAAGACTAGAGCTGGCTTTGCCACTGCAGTTTTGCAGGGCCTACTAGCTTCTTCTAACCCTGTTTAACTCCACCACCCATCCTTAGCTTTGGGATTCAACCCAAGTGTGTTGACTGCAGCAAGGTAACACGATGAACATAGTACAGTTTTTTTACCTACCATAAATGTAGATGCTCGAGTGTTCACCCTGCTGCAGTCCAGGTTACCCTCCCTCCATCCCCTCTGAACTAGCTGGACTTATCCATACCTTTCTATCCTATACAACCTCTGTGGTGTATTTGCTTGTGACTGAAAGTATTGTTTTATTTTTACATGTATATTTTTATATAGCAATATGTATTGCCTACCTATTGGGGGCACCTGACATCTGGGGCAAGAAAAACTGAAGAAAATGGCGTTGGATGCCTCTTGTATACCCCTGGCGCACTGACGTCAGGGAGGAAGCGACAGCAACCGACGCCGGACCAAGACTTTGGAACTCTGGTCGATTATGGACTGCCTGACGGCAGGATAACCCAAGTGTGATGACTGCAGCAGGGTGAACACTCGACCATCTACATTTATGGTAGGTACAAAACTGTACTTTCTGGAAGTCTTAGGGTTATTCCCAGGACACTCAGGACTCGCCTTCCCCTAGAGGCAGAGGGGGATTTGACAGACGCCGTCCTTACGGCAGTGGGGGCCCGAGGAGCCAACAGTCTCGGGATTCTTTCCCGGAGAGGCCCGCGCAGCAGCCCTGAAGGGTTGCCCGGCTTCTCATCTCTTGAGGCAGTCGGGGGTCAACTTTTGCTACACCCAATGGCCTGGGAGTCAATTACAGATGATCGTTGGGTGTTCAAAATCATATCCAGAGGGTATTCATTTCCCTTCACACAAACACCACTCCCTCTCAAACACTTCCTGGATGTCCCACCTGTGCAAAGGGAGGATGCAGTAGGGGAAATTTCCAAGCTGCTCGAAAAGCAGGTTCTTTTAGTACCAAAAAAGATGGGGGACTTGAAACCGATCCTCGATCTGTCATCCCTAAAGCTGGCAGTTGCCAAGACGAAATTCTGGATGGTCACACTCCAATCTATCCTGCCCTTCCTGCAGGAGAACAACTGGATGTGCTTGGTGGACCTCCAGGATGCATACTATCACATCAAAATAGACAGACTGTTTACCTTTACATGTGCGTAATGCACATGTGTGAAATGCAAAAGTCTGAAAGGACTTTTTCAAGTTCTCGGATGGCTGAAAACAAAATGCATTGAATGTGCAATGAGCGAATGCACAGTAACATTCACTCATTGCAGTTTCGGCATTTTTGGTGCGAGTTGCACTTTAGTGGGGATCGAGATGTGGACCCTTTTCTCCACTGTAGTGCGACCTCAAGAGTAGAATAATAAAGTGGGGGGGGGGGGATGCAGGGGGCTTGCCCCCCTGCATTACGCTATGTCTTTCGAATTGATGTTTGAAAATCAGTGAATCTGGTTTTCGATTTGCTGATTTTTGAACTTCGGTGCAGATCGGACTGACTATTTTCGTCTTTCTGGTTCGCACAAAGTGCCGTTCAGTAGGTTGATTTTCAAACTTTCAAAGGTAAACCTAGACAGACGCTTTTGGAGGTTCCACCGCTTCAGGCTGGGAGCTCATCATTACCAGTTCAGAGCACTACCCTTTGGTCTCACCACAACCCCCAGGGTGGTTCAGCTGGTGGCTATTTCTAACTTCCACATAGGGGATAATTCAGCTTCCCTGGGTTCTTCTAAACTCTCTAAAGCCTTTTTGAAAGGTACTTTTCTTCTTAGGCCACCAATCAAGGATGCAACTCCTTCTTGGGACCTTACATTTGTCTTCTAGGCCTTAGATGTTCATCATGCATACACCTGCAGTCATAACAGATGGGTTCTCCTGCCGTCAGGTGGGTCCTTGGTCGGCCGAATTCCAAAGTCTAGGTCCAGCGTCGGTTGTCGCCGCTTCTTCCCTGACATCAGTGCGACAGGGGTATAAAAGAACCAGCCGACGCCATTTTCTTCAGTCTTTCTTGCCGCGCGGTGCCCGAAGCAAAAGCAGTTCAGAAGTGCCGGTTGGCCAGCTCCTGAAATTACGTAAATTTTGAAACCGAAGTCTTCTTGAAAGCTAAGTACCCCGTTGGGGAAACTTTTCTTGCCTCAGACCGATGTCAGACAAAGTTAATAATTGTATTTCATGTGGGAAGCAAATACCGCATAAGGATTTCCATTCCCTCTGTATTCCTTGTTTAGGCCCAGACCACGACGTCTCGGTCTGTCGCTTTTGTGCTACATTCAACAAACGCACCATTAAGCGTCGGGCGGAGTTCGCCCAGCATTATTTTGGCAAAACATTTAACTATATTATGTCGTCGGATACTCCGACTCCAGTTTTGTCTAAAAAGCGCAAAGATAAGGACCGACACACGAGGTCCGCGACCTCTACCGACACCACACCAAAGCCGACTACACGTGGTCCGGTTCTCAGTGAGGCGCCTACGCAGCCCCTGACTGACGACGACACTTCATTGGCGGTGTCTCCTGTGCCCGAGGTCGCAGGCTCCTCGGCCCACACCTCGACTACAGATACCGAAGCCACTCTTGGCGGTGAATCTCAAAATGTGGACAGGTCTACCTCCTCTCAAGGTGTCTTCAGACCTTCCTCTTTTTTTTCCATCAAGGCTTTCACTAAGTCTAAAGCAGCCATGCATTCTAAGAGACAAGCTACACAGGGCCCATCTCCAGGCCCCACGCCTAAAAAACAGATGCTTAAAATAGCTGAGGATTTAATTACTCTTATCAGGGGTTCTCAACCCCCCACCCCCGGACAAAAGGCCCAGAGTGGAGGAAGAATCCCCCTCCTCTGATCAGGGCTCCATTATTTCAGAGCACTCTGATGATCAGGAACATTCTTACTCCCCTTTTGAAGACTCTGATGCAGAGGAGTCCATTCCCTCTGTATCCCCCCAGAGGATTACTCATTTGGGGAAACTTTGCATACCTTAAGGGAACACTTCCACTGGGAAGGCCAAGATTATTCAGATTCCAAGAAAAGGCTTAGGGAATTTCTCTTGCTACCTCAGCACAGGCCTCTGGCTATACCTCCTGTCTTGGACATACTAGATGATGTGTACTCTGAGGCCTGCCTTAACCCGGATTCTATACCTCCAGCCCCAGTCAAGCCTGACAGGTACTACAGGGTTCCTGAGACACACCAATTTCTATACAAAAGCCATGCTGCTGACCCAGAAACCATCTCACAGGGCCCCAAGGGGAATTAAGGCCTCCACTGCTAAAAATCCATTACCTTCCGAGAGAGATTCCAGATCCTTAGAAAGGTGGGGAAAAAAGGTATATACCTCGGCTACCTTAACCATGAGGGCATTAAACTGTCAGTTCCATATGCTAAAATACCAACAGTTTTTGTTATCACAATTGAAAAGTAAAATGTCACAACCTGAACAACCAGACTTGAAGGAGTTGCAGGATTTGATGCATAGTGCAGAACAAGTGGGTAAACATACCTTACAATGTGGTTTTGATGCTCTAGAGGCCTCATGTAGAGCTGCTGTTACAGGATCAGTCATACGTAGACATGCATGGCTCAAGGAACAAGCCTTGCCAGATCATGTCAAAGCTAAATTACTAGATGCCCCTCTACAAAAGGATGTATTACTTGGTGCTAATGCTGAGGAGGTATTAAGGAAAATGGAGGAAAAGGCTAAATCAATGCAAACTGTGAAAGATTTTCTACAGGTACAACCCCCACGTTTCAGTAGAAATTGGCCTTCCAAAAATTGGTCCTGTCCAGCCACGGACAGACCCCAAAGAGGTAGATACAGGCGCCCGAGGGGCAGAGGACAATCCCAAGGATCGTTTAGAGGCAGACAATGGCAAGCTCCTACACAAAGAGGTGGTGAGGATAACTCGCAACCATTCAGAAAGCAAGCCCAATGACTTTCCCCTTTGCATGCCAAGCAAGACTCAAATGGCAGCACCCTTAGGCGGAAAACTGGCATTATTTTCAAAAAATTGGCATATTGTCACAAAAGACAAATGGATCCTGGACATTATAAACAGAGGCTACAGATTCCATTTTCACACCCTTCCAAAAATAAGAGGCATGCCAAACCTGCCACACAATCAAAGGGCAGAGGCACAAAGGCAAATTACAGATCTCATAGACATGAAAGCTATTCAAGAGGTACCTACGCACTAACAAGGTCAAGGTTTTTATTCCAGACTATTCCTGGTACCAAGGAAGGGAAAAGATTGGAGACCTATTTTGGACCTATCCATCCTAAACACATTTCTACTGCACCAAAATTCAAGATGCTCACTCTACAGCAGCTTCTTCCCATGCTGGGCAAGGAGTCTTGGCTGGTAACATTGGACCTCAAGGAGGCATACCTGCATGTCCCAATCAGACAAAATTGCAGAAGATACCACAGATTTCTTGCAGGTTCAACCCATTATCAATTCTCTGCATTGCCCTTTGGCTTATCTACTGCGCCCAGAGTATTCACGAAATGCCTGGCATCAGTAATTGCCTACTGCAGATTTCAAGGGATACAAATATACCCCTATTTGGACAACTGCCTGATCCAAGCGGACAGCAAGCACATTCTTCTGAAACATCTGGCTTATGTAATAATGTTGTTGAACTCTCTGGGATACACAGTCAACAAAAAGAAATCAAGGCTAATACCCTCTCGGAAAATAATTTTCCTGGGTGCCAACTTGGACACAAACACCCAGATGGCCTACCTCATGCCAGAGAAGCAGGGGCAACTAACTCAATACTTCAGAGCACTAGCAAATTGCACCAGGCTGACTGCAAGGAAAATCCTGCAGGCTCTGGGATTCATGGCATCTTGCATCTTACTAATCCCATGTGCAAAGCTGCATATGAGGAAACTTCAATGGTACCTGAAAAACCTATGGTCTCAGCACAGCCACCGTTTGGAAACAATAATACCACTAATTCCATGTCTTCAAAAGGAATTTCTGTGGTGGGCTCAAGCATGCCAAACAAACACAGGTCTCCCATTCAGCAAGCCTCAAGCAAATCAAGTCATCACAACAGACG
Source organism: Protopterus annectens (assembly GCF_019279795.1). Lineage (NCBI taxonomy): Eukaryota > Metazoa > Chordata > Ceratodontiformes > Protopteridae > Protopterus > Protopterus annectens. The sequence goes on along the minus strand of NC_056746.1, from coordinate 1,057,568,114 downwards.
CCTCGGAATACGCCTGGGGGGTGCACATGACAGATCGGTGCATTCAGGGCAAATGGTCCCAAAAAGAAAAGCACCTTCACATCAATCAAAAGGAAATGCTAGCAGTAATAAATGCTATTATAGCTTTCAAGGACATTCTGCAACCAGGTCAACTATTAATAAGAACGGACAACACCACAGTTATGTGGTACATAAACAAACAGGGAGGAACACATTCATACCCCCTATGCAGACTGGCCATGTCACTTTGGAACATGGCCATGGACTTACAAATCGAACTACAAGCACAGTTCTTGCCAGGCAAGGAAAACACGCTGGCAGACAACCTAAGCAGAAATATGACAGATCCATACGAATGGAAGTTGCATCCTCAAGCTTTTACAGAGATAATCCAAGCATGGGGAAGACCAGACATAGATCTCTTTGCCTCCCACAAAAATCACCAATTGACAAAATTCTGCTCAAGGATTTTCCATCCAAAGGCCTGGAGAGTGGACGCTCTCTCTTTCAGTTGGACATCAATGACAGTTTATGCCTTCCCACCTCTTCCTCTGCTGCCCAAAGTTCTATTGAAAACCAGAGCAGACAGACCAAAGATGATTCTCATTGCTCCAGACTGGCCAAGACAACACTGGTACCCACTCCTGAGGAGCCTGACGCATTCCCCACCATGGACCCTGCCTCTAATGCCTCTTCTCCTGACTCAGCACAACTTCAAAACTCTTCACAGTCAGCTAAAAACACTCAATCTAGCCACATGGAAGATTCCGTAGCATCACAACAGACCCTACTCTCAAAGGAGGTGCAGGATGTCATTTTGGAGGCCAGAACGCCGTCTACTAGGAAAGCTTACTCCGCAAAATGGAAACGGTTTTGTGTCTGGAATGAGAAAAAGGGCCAGGATTCTGGAAAACTGAATTTACCTCAAATATTACAGTACCTAGCTGAGATGCTAAGCAGTGGACTTTCATTCTCCTCCATCAAAATCCATGCCTCAGCCATTTCTGCTCAATACAACACTGATCCTCCTTTATTCTCTCATCCTCTCTTAAGACAGTTCCTCAGAGGGGCTAAGAATATAAAACCCCCAAGGAAGCAACCAGTACCTGCTTGGGACCTCAATTTCATTCTAGAAAACTGACCCTGCCTCCATTTAAGCCAGCTGCTTCAACAGAACTGCAATTTTTGTCATGGAAAACAGCCTTCCTTCTGGCTATCACCTCAGCACGCAGGGTTTCGGAACTACAAGCCCTCATGGCTGTGCAGCCTTTCATCATTTTCCATCAGGACAGAGTTTCCTTATGAACCAACCCTTCCTTTATGCCAAAGGTAGTATGCAGTGTACCCTTGAATCAGGCTATCCACTTTACCTACCTTTTACCCTAATCCACAAAACAAAGGGGAGAGACTACTACATTCCTTGGACATTCACAGACAGCTTCGTTATTACTTGGACAGGACAAAGCCATTCAGAAAATCAGAGCAACTCTTTGTGTCCTATGCTACAGGTACTCAAGGGAGGGCTATTTCCAAACAGACAGTCTCAAAATGGATAGCCCACTGCATACGCTTTTGTTATTCTTTTCATGGTAAAACTGTACCTACAAGCATCAGATCTCACTCCACAAGGGCCACAGCTACCGCTGCAGCTTTCCTCAGGGGGGTTCCTACCAAGGATATTTTGGAAGCAGCCACTTGGAGTTCTGTGCATACTTTCTCCAAGCACTATCACCTACCATTATACTCCAAATCTAGAGCGGGCTATGCCACTGCAGTCTTGCAGGGCATCCTTGCTCCTCCTAGTTCCACTTAGTGCCTACCACCCCTTTTTTAGCTTTGGGATTCTACCCATCTGTTATGACTGCAGCTGTATGCACGATGAACATAGTACAGTTTTGTACCTACCATAAATGTAGATGTTCGAGTGCTAATACAGCTACAGTCCAGGTTTCCCTCCCTCCTTCCCCTCTTGGGACAGGCCTAATGGCTAACACCTCCTCATACAACCAGATTGGGGTATTCTTTTATGGTGTATTTGCTTGCAACTACTGTTTTTTGATTATATTGCATTGCATTATTACATAAATTCATGTTTTGCCTTCCTTCTGGGGGCACCTGACATCTGGGGCAAGAAAAACTGAAGAAAATGGCGTCGGCTGGTTCTTTTATACCCCTGCCACACTGACGTCAGGGAAGAAGCGACGACATCCGACGCCGGACCTAGACTTTGGAATTCGGCCGACCGAGGACCTGCCTGACGGCAAGATAACCCATCTGTTATGACTGCAGCTGTATTAGCACTCGAACATCTACATTTATGGTAGGCACAAAACTGTACTTTTACATTCCCTCGGAGCATAATCTTGTGGCAGACTCCTTGAGCAGGTCCAGAACACAGGCTCACAAATGGATGCTTCCTAGAAATGTTTTCCTGGATGTAGTCCATCAGTGGGATATTCCTCAGGTAGACATTTTTGCCTGTCTTCTGAACAGACACTTTCCTCTATTCTGTTCCAGAGTTCCAAGTCCTCTGACCTGGAAAGTGGATGCTCTAATTTTTATTGTAATGGGATGTTTTTCTATGGCTCCCTCCTTCTGTCGCCACAGGATCTGCAAAAGATCAGGCAGGACTCTCCTAAAATCTTGTTGGTGACTCCCTTTTGGCAAAGATAACATTGATTTCCCCTTCTTTCTCACTTGGCCAAGGGCAATCATCAGAAGTTACCTTATCAGGTATCCCTACTCACACAATACATGAGATATCTTATCCATCCTCCTCTGTCTTCTCTTCAGTTGACGCTGTGGGTGAATGGGTTCTTATTTCTTTTTCAGCACCTCTCTTCTGAGGACGTGCTTCAGGTTCTGTAGGAGGCCAGGAAACCCACTACCAGAAAATCATACATGTCCAAATGGAAAGGATTTTCTGTCTGGTGTCTCTCTCACTGTCAGGATCCCATATCTGTAGTGGTGCCTCTGTTTCTCTCTTATTTGTGTGATCTGCTCCATGCTGAGTTGGCATACTCTTCAGTTAAGGCTCACCTAGCAGCAATTCTTGTTTGTTTGCCCTTGTACCCTTCAGCAATTTCTTAAAGGCATCCTTCATGTCAGGCCTCCCAGGAAGCCCATTCTGACTTCTTTTGACTACAGTTCTGTACTTTAATTGACCCAGGCTCCTTTTGAGCCTGCTTCAGCTTCCTTGCAACTTGTACTAGAAAGGTGGTTGTTGTTTTAGCTTCTACTTCAGCCAAGTGTGTGTCTGAACTTCAGGCTCTCATAGCTATTCCTCCTTTTTAGTTTTTTCACAGACACAGGACGTCTGTTCAGACTAATCCTCCTTTTTATGTCCAAAATAGTGAAAGAGTTGTCCCGTAGTCAGTCTGCTCATCTTTTTTCCTTCATCACAGCCTGCCACTGAGAAGGTTCTTGGATTTCTGTAGACAGTTCCATTTACTACATAGACCGTTTCAGTTATTATTTAGATAAAACTAGTTATTTACAGGTCTGAGCAGCTTTACGTTTCTTTTCATCATAGGACTTTGCTTTTGGCTGTTTCTAAGCAAAGTATCTCCTCCTGGATTTGTAAGGCTTTTTCCATTTCCTTTTGTTCTTTTCATGGCAGATGTCTTTCATCATCTGTAAGGGCATATTCTACTAGGGCAGTTTTCTCCTGTGGTGCCTTTTTCAAGGGTTTGGATACCAACTTCATCCTTGAGGCTACATGTTTTTTTCATCATACTTTCACTAAGCATTACAAGTTTCCAGGACCAGGGTTATCCTACATGGAATTGTAGAGGGCTCCTCTGTACCTTCCTCCTCCCAAGCTACTACTTAGCTCTTGAAGAATACTGCAACAGTGATATGAAAGGACATGGTATAGTGGTGCAAAATTTTACCATAACAATAGATGTCCTTGTCTTTACTGTTACAGTATTTAGTCCCTGCCTCCTTTCTCCTCTCTTCTAGCTCTTGCAGTGTATTTTTGTTGCCTCCTGGCAGAGGCTTCCTTATTCCTTTCTATCCTTTTTCCTTCTGGATGTATATGTTATTTTTTGTCCATGAGGATGTTCTGTTCCTTCTGTGACTTTTCAGTTCTGTGTCCTTGTGTCCGTATGTCACCTTTATGCCCTGCGCCTTACACAGGGAGCATATGTGTGTACGACCTGAAGGCTTTGGTGTACTGGCTGGACATTGGGCTATCCTTGGCAGGAGATCCCTTAGTAAAGAATACTGCAACAGTGAAGAGAAGGAAATCTACTGTTATGGAAGATTTTATACAACTGTACTTGCTGTGTATTAACTTTTGGGTGACTTGCTCCAAGGGAGTACACATAGAGTCTGCCTCTAGTGAAACCCCTTTGCTGACATCTTGATATTCACATTTTTCTTTATTTATATGGCTAGGTTGTCTTTGCAGAGTTTTTTTTCAGAGTGGCAAGTCTCTTACTTTGGTAAGAAATCTCCTTAGTCTAGGCTTTGAAGTGATCAGTGAGTAGACCGTATATAAAAGAAAGGTGTTTTGCATCATGTCCACTTGGTTAACAGGTGGCATCTACTTGGGATATGAACTTTGTTCTGGGGAATATTTATACTGACTCTTTCCACCAACTTATCAGGCTGTCTTAAGGTTAATAACTTGGTAAATAGTGTTACTTATTTGCCGTGACATCTGCAAGAACAGTGTCTGAGTTGCTAGCTCTTATGTTGTGTCAACCCTATTTTGTGTTCCATAAAAATAGGCTTTCCTTGAGAACAAATCTTTCACTTGGGGCAAAAGTGGTTCCAAAGTTTACCTTAAGTCAAGCCATCTGTCTTGCTGTCTTCTTTCCAGAACCTAAAAATGAGGAAGAGAGGATTCTTCATATTCTGATCATGCATAGACAAGTCTGGTATGATCTTGACAGAGCTAAATCCTATAGAAAAGGTAAACATGTCTCCTGTGAAGGTAAGAAATAAAGGCAACCTGATTAAAACAGATTATTTCCAGATGGTTGTCTCTTGCTAGTCTTTATTCCCCACAGTAGCAACATACTTCCAGGGAGGGTCAAGGCTCATTTTACTAGAGTCTTAACTTTTTCTATGGATTTTTGGAAAAGTGTGGACACTCAAAATGTTCTTACTTGCTCCTCTGTACATTCTTTTACAATTCTGTATAAACTAGGATGTCCTTCCATTTCACTGTTGCAGTATTCTTAACAAGAGGGATCCCCTGCCAAGGGTGGCCTAACGTCCGGCTAGTATACCAAAGCCTTTAGGTTGTTAACGGTACGCCGTATGTCACATGTATGCTCCCCATACAAGGCATGGAGCATAAAGGTGACATCCGGATGTATCATCCTCAGAACTTCTTTGCTGCCAGTACGAACACCATCTTTGATCGACGGTCTGATCGCTCAAGTTATTGCTGGTTACCTAGCCATTCACATAATTGCCCTTTTGGGGTTTTTTTTTTTTTTTTTACTTATCCTTTTTTGATTTTAGCATTTGTATTATGTCATCCAGAAAGGGTAAATGCCAGTGTGGGAGACAGATTTCCCATAAAGACCATCATGAGCAGTGCTTGTTTTGTTTAGGAACTTGCCACGGCTATATCTCTTATACTGTTTGTCTGGCTTTTGTTCCAAAGACCTTATGTTGTCATCTTTCACCGCTTGCCATCTGGTTTGAAAACCAGCATCTAAAGCTTTTAGCAAAAGATGCTATGGAAGCTACTTCCTGGCCTGAGCGTCAGCCTGTCTTTGATGAAGAAGGCCAAAAATGTCCGGTCAGTTTCTTTGGCTGTGCCTCCTCCACTGGGCGTCTCTCTTGAGGCTGGCAAAAGCCCAGAGGATCATCCAGTTTCTGTGCTGGATTCCTCTGCTGCAACCAGTTCGGAGGCCGGCATGAATTCAGCTTCTCACACGTTTTCAGAAGACTGGCAGATGTTCTGCATCAGACGCTCAGGGAAACCGTGGCTGATTATTACTGAAGGCCCTGGGGGGGGGGTTCCTCAGTTACTGGTTAGTGAGGAAGTCCCGACTATGATTATTGAATGTAGGTTGGCATCAGAGCCTTCTACGATTCATAAGGCGGACATCTCTTTAAAAAAAGAAGCAAAAGATAAAACATGTTTCTTTTGCTTCTAAGGACCCTCAAAGTGAATTGCAGAGTTTTAACACAGGGTTTGTTCACTGTTCTTATGGCCTTGAAGCCTTTTCAATGGGTCTCTGTCCCAGCTCCTCCTTGCTCATCTTCTCCTCTCAAGAGATCTAGGGAGCAGAATTCATCTGAAGAAGAAGAGGATTCTGATGAGGAATCCTTGGCCTATTCTCCCCAAATTCTTTCCCTTTTGGATTATGGCTCTGAGGAAGGGGAGTCTGCTAGTCCTGAGTTTACTTTTGGGGAGATTTCCTTTAGGGATACCATTTCCAGGATGATGGAATTCTTTAAATGGGATTGTTCCAAAGTGTCTGAAGTACAGAGGAGATGATAGGAGTGCCTTCAAATGGAATCTCCTAGACACTCTGCTGTTCTGGTTTTGGCTGCTTTATTGGATGTTTTTTCTTCTGCATCTCAGGCTCCAGACTCACTTCCCTGCTCCTAAAAAAATGGATTGGATTTATAAAGTGTCTGATGACTGCAAATTCCTGTGTGTCCATCTGCTGACCCTTTGGTGGTCTCTTTGCCATCCGACAAGACTTCTAAATTATTGCTTTCTATATTTATAAAGAAACTATATATTTATTTTGAGGTATGGTACCCTGACCCTCTGCTGGTATTAATGTGGAATGCAACTGGAAAGTTTTAATTTGATTTGATTTAATTGGTTTCAGTATTTTAGCTTGTGTACTGTGATAAGATTCTTTGTACTCCATTGAAGGCATTTACCGAGGAGCTAGAAGTTTAATAAATTCTTTGGTATTTTTGGTTTCGGGACTGAACTGCTTCTGTTTTTATATAGTCCCAAAATCTTGCTGGTGATTGATTCCCTTTTGGCCCAGACAGCATTGGTTCACTCTTCTGCACTTAGCCAAGAGCAGTCACCAGAAGTTACCTCACAGGATGGATTTTCTCACACAAGACAAGGGATCTCTCATCTGACCTCCCTGTCCACTCTTCAGCTGACACTGTGGGTAATAGGATTTTAATTCCCTGTAGGCACCTTTTTCCTGAGGATGTGCTTTGGGTTCTGCAGGAGGCTAGGAAATCCTAGTTGTCCAATTAGAAGAGGGTTTGTTTGTTGTCTTTCTCATAATCCGGACCACTTACTGTGGATTTTCCTTTGGTTTTCTCTTATTTGTGTGAATTGCTCAATGCTGGGTTGGCATATTCTTCTATTAAAATCCACCTCTCAGGTATTTCCACTTGTCTGCCTTTAACCCCTCCTCTGGCCTCTAAGTTTGAAGCCAAACAGTTTCTCAAAGGCGTCCTTCATATTAGAACTCCCAGGAAGCCTGTTCCTCCTTCCTGGGATCTTAATTTTGTTTTGGAGAAATTGACTCAGGCTGCTTTTGAGCCTGCAGCTTCAGCTTCCTTACAGCATTATTCTTGGAAGACTGTTCTTTTGTTAGTCCTTATTTCTGCAGATGGGTGTCTGAGCTTCAAGCCCTTATGGCTGTTCCTCCTTTTTTAGTTTTTCATAAAGACAGATTGTGTCTTTGTACCAATCTTTCTTTATGCCTAAAGTGGTGAATGAGTTGTCTCTTAATCAGTCTACTAATTTGACCACTTTTTTTCCCTTCCCTGTAATTTGCTAGTGGAGAAGGTGTTGCACACTTTGGATGTGCATAGACAACTCAAATTTTATTTGGACAAAACTAAAGAATTTAGAAAATCTGATCAGCTTTTTGTTTCTTTTCATCCTAGATCATTAAGTTTGATGGTTTCCAAGCAGACCATTTCCTCTTGCATTTCTGAAGCCATTTATTTTTGTTATTCTTCATGGTAAGAGCCTTCCTTCTATGGTTAAGGATCACTTTACTTGTGGCTTCTTCTGGTGCTTTTTAAAGTGTTTGGATACTAACTCCATCCTTGAGGCCAGTACTTGGTCTTCGGTGCATACCTTAATCAAGCATTACAAGTTGGATGTCATATCCGGGGCTAGAGTTGGTTTTACTAGGGCTATTCTTCATGGGTTCCTAGAAGGCTGTGCTGACCCTTCTTCCTCCTGACCTTTTGCACTCTCCCTCCTGTTAAAAGTACTGCAGCAGTGAAATGAAAGGACATAGTATAGTTGTGTAAAATATTACCTTAACAGTAGATGTCCTTCTCTTCACTGTTGCAGTATTTGCCCCATCCTTCCTCCCCTGGTCCTTTGCCCCTCATATGTATGTTACTGTCTGGTGTCCTAGGGCTGGTGTTTCTCCTGGGTCTCTCAGTTCTGAGGATGATACATCTGGACGTCACCTTTATGCCCTATGCCTTGCATGGGGAGCTTAAGTGTGACGTACAGTTTATCATTAACCTAAAAGCTTTGGTGTACTGGCCAGACATTGAGCTGCCCTTGGCAGAGGATCCCTCATATTAAGAATACTTCAGCAGTGAAGAGAAGGACATCTAATGTTATGGTAAGATTTTACACAACTGTACTTTTTCTTTTCCAGGTCTAGAATGGGCTTTGCTATGACCTTTCTCCAGAGGTTCATGGACCCCTCGTCCTTGCTCCTCCCAGTCTTTATAAGCTGTGATAATCTACCCATATAGCTAAGGCTACTGAAGCTGTGATTTAATGAATGAACATAGTACAGTTGTGTAAGTAAATTACCATAACAGTAGATACTTGAATAAATCACCACTTTACTAGCTGCTTCATCACTCCATTCCCCTTATTTTTCATGCTGTGTTGCCAGGGTGAAAGCCTTTATACCTTGCATTTACCCCATTTTATCAGGACTGTAGCCTCCTTTTCCTCGGTTGGCAAGAAAGTCCTGAAGATTTTGGCACTCAGACTGCTGGTTTTCTCCTTAGGGATCTCTTGCTTCAGCAGTCTGGGCACATGTGGAAAGTAGCCAGTGGCTTTGGAAGGCTGGTAGGCATTTATATCCATGGCAAGATGTAACCCACATAGCTCAGCCTTACAACAGCAGTGATTTATCCAAACTTTTACTTGTACAACTGTAGTTTCCCCCTTGTCATGCTTCTGGCTGTTGGCTTTTACCAAAAGCTTCCTAACAAAGTGGACCTACACACACAGGACAAAGGATTTCTTAGCCACTCCAACATTATCAACTTTCACCTGAGTTTATAGATTAGAAATTTTGGATCCCATTTAGAGGCCACTTTTCAGAAGCCATACAGCAAGTATTTAAAAAGGCTAGAAAATCTGCTACTAAGAGGTCGTAGTTAGCCAAATGGAAGAGAATTTCTAGTTGGTACCATATTAGAGACAAAGGTCCATCCCATTTTGGAGCTCCACTGGTTGTCCAGTACCTGTTTGAATTGCTCAAATCATGTCTTTTTGTATAATTTTATAAAAGTGTAGCCATTTCTGCCTGTCCGTCATTAGATCCCCTTGACTCTTTGTTGCATGTCAAGCAGTTCTTGAAAGGGTGTTTACATGTTACGCCACCTAGCGTACAGGTGGTTTCTTCCTAGGATCGTAATTTTGTGTTGGAAAAGCTGGTTCCTCCCTTTGAACTTGTAGCTAGTTTTTCCCTGAAATGTCTTGCCTGGATGACAGCTTTACTTTATTGCACTGTCCTCTAATAGATGAGTATCTGAGTTGCAAACTATTATATCCAGCCATTTTTTATTTTCCATAAGGACAGTATAAGTCTTAAAACCAACCCCCCTCCTGCATGCCCATAGTTGTTTCTTTGTTATCTTTAAATCAAAGTATGCAACTGGATGTGTTCTTTCCTTAAACTGTAAAATAGAGGGGAGAGAATTCTTCATACCCTAGATGTCCACAGGCACTACCTAGACAAGACTGAAGATTTCAGAGTGTCAGACCAACTCTATATTTCCTTTCATGGCAATAAATAAAGGGCAGCTAGTTTCCAAACAGACCATTTTAGGTGACTGTCTCAGACTTCTTCGTTTTGTTATTCTTATCATGAACAAAATCTCATCAGAATGTCAAGACTCACTCTATCAAAGGTGTGGTGACTTCTGAGGTCTTTTTGAAAGAGATGGATTCTAGAGCTACTCCAGAGGCAACAACTTGGGGTCATCACTAGAGCTACTCCAGAGGCAGCAACTTGGGGTCATCACTGCACACTTTCACTAAGCATTATAAAGTTGACTCATTTTCCAGAACAAGAATAGGGTTTGCTATATCTGCTCTCCAGGATCTTCTGGACTCTGACCCTACTACTGCCAGTCTGGCCTCCTAAGCTTTAGCAGTCATCCCATACAGCTAGATGCTACTTCCACAGTGTTCTAATGATTAATGTAGGTAAGTTGTATAAGTTACTTTAACCATAACAGTAGATGTTTGAATAGATCATTGTGGCAATACTAACACCCCCCTCTCCTTCTCTTCCTTTTTTTCATTCTCCTGTCTTCCCCTGGCCAGAGTGAGGTCTCTTTCACACTTGTTCCTTTTGTCTGATAGTATATTTATGTACTCAGCATATTTCTAGAGCTCTAGACTTCAGCTTTCCCCTTTCAGGCAGGAAGGTTTTGAATTTTGGTGTGGGAGTTCCTCCTTATTCCAGTATGCGCATACACTTGACTAGATATACAGTGCATGATGAATTTGCCCAAACCTTGGTAGACTGACCAGATGTCTGATATTCTTGGCAGGATACATCCCATATAGCTATATGCATTTGTGAACTATTTGAACACCTACTGTTATGGTAAGTTAACTTGCCCAACTGTACTTTTCTTACTTCCACTGGATCTCCTGACCATAGTCTTGAAGGTGACTGAGGCTATCAGGGAGCCTTAAAGTCATCAGCTGTATTCTGCCAAGTAGACGTTTTCTGTGTGGTTAGAACTGCCATCATGCTGCCTTAGTCAGTTTGTAAGTAATCTTTACGTGTCTCATACATCTGTGTGACTTGTGTGTCTGTTATTTCACAGTCAGGGGGTATGTCTGTAACACCTCTGCGCATTATGTCTTAGTGGAGAGCAGAACTGTTGCCCAGCACTCACAAGCTAAGCAGTCCCTTGTATGTAGTTATAAATCTCCACTGGAATTTGTGGGACCCCTTTTCTCCTTTGGATTGCATTTCATGTTTGACAAGCTTGCCCATATCTGGCCCAGTTGTTTCCACAGTTCAGAAATTTCTTTTCTTGGAAGATGCTTTCCTTGGTGGCCATTACCTCTTCTCATATTATCTTTGAGCTTAAGGCACTTTGTAGGTGACCTCTGTTTTATCATTCTCAGGGGTTAACCGTCCCTTATGATTAAGCTACATTTTTTACATGGACATTGTCTCACTTGCCCTTAAACAAGTCTATCTCCCTTTCTTTCCAGAGAAGAAAGACACCTTCACACCCAAGGCATGTACATCCATTTTGGGTGTTAAGAAAGTGCATGAATTCAGGAAGATGGAGCAGGTTGGTGTTGTCATTATAGCAGGGGCAGTCTTGGAGTGTTTTAGCAAACACTTTTTTTAGTGGATTGTTAACTGGTGTCAGGTGGACGACCACCCACTGGAAAATGCTTCTGCCATATGCCACTCCACAAGGTTAGTGTCTGCTTTTAATGCATAAGGAACACCTACATTGCAAATATTCATGGTGCAGGCCATGCTGCTTTGATGTTAAATTATTTTCCACTGACTTTTGGCTTTTGCCCTTCTATTGATTTCTTTTGGAAGTTTTTTTGTGGTACTGTTGGAGTTGCTTCCCAACAGTTAACCAACTGCAGATGACTTCATTTGTTTGAAGTAAAACCTGTACTCATTAGTCTACCTGCCTTTTCCCTATGCTTGGATGGACCCTTATCTAGTGGCTACTCTTAAAGCATCCTTTGTTTTGGTCAGTTTTATACGTGCGTGTGTGTGTGTGTGTGTGTGTGTGTGTGTGTGTGTGTGTGTGTGTATATATATATATGTATGTATATTTTTAATGTACATATTTTTTGATCCATGTCTTGCAAACTGTGTTCACATTGTGAATGGAGTAAACTGGCAGGTGCATGGTATAAGCACTCCATTCTTAACCCTGTGCATTATGCCTTTGCTTGTGCCAGTAAGTGTTACTTAGACCCTCGGATGAGGAAGATGAGGAGAAAAAAACTGATTTTTCCAGAGCTCTCAATAACCTTTCCACTTCAGAGAATCTTGAGAAAGATAAGCTGATATGGTGAGTGTATTAGCTTTTTTTAGTCTTTTTAAACATTTCTTCTCTGATATAAATGACATTTGCAAACCACAGATGTTAACTAGGTAGTTTTTCAAAAACTCTAGAATGAAGTCCAAGGTTAGTATGGTTTGTAAAGAATAACTATTTTTCTGTTACAGTGTACTTCACAAGTGTTGGAAACCCTCATCTAGAAGAAGTTGAAGAGACAGTTTTAGTGCTACAGTCTGATGGAGATAAAGATGTTCGTTATTTTGCAACTGTAGAACCAGCTCAAAATCCTGTAGGCCTTACAACTTTTGTAAACTGAAACTAAAGGCATTTGTTTGCAAACTGGAGCCTGCTTATTGCTGTTAAAATGCAGCAAAGTCTTATTAACCACTGCACAGAACATTTCCCTTTTTATATGATGTAGTCATTGATTTGGCTGCTGTCTAGTAGGTTATACAACCTCATTCAGAAGCTATGCTGACAGCCATACCCATGTCATTCATCTCTCTGCTGCAGGTAGAATGTATGCTGAATACCTACTGTTCAAGATGATATTTCAGCAATGTACAATACAAAGATTCTATTTCATGAAGAATCAATTATATTTGTATATAAATTGCAAATAAATATAAATATGTCCATATCTACTAGATTCTTCCTGTCATTTTATGCTGCTTAAAAGTTTATTTTATTAACTCAGACAATTACTGCTGATAAATACATTTTTGTTCATAAATTTTTGATTTATATAAATTGTATTAACTTGGAGACCATTTGTGTTTAAACATTTTGTTACTTACAGAACAACCTGGTTAAAAAAAATATTCATAAAATGTTTTTTATGGTGCATTATGAGGAGAACCATGTCAGACAATTCCAAAAATCAAAGTAACTGTATTATAGCCAAAATGTACCTATTTAAAAATAATTCATATTTTAAATGTATTAAAAAACTAATCCCTGTATACCTTTGTATATAGTTTATCAAGTTTTAAAATGGGATTTTTTTAATTTTTATGAGGTTACCTTTATTTACTATTTCTAATTTTAATTGTTTGTGGTCATTGACTTGCAAAGAAGATGTGCTAAATTAAATGATTTTAAATCACTTCCCCTGTCAAGATGCAAGTTCTTTTCCTGCCAAATGGGAAAAACAGTTTTAGTTCGTGTTTTATATATATATATATATATATATATATAAGTGTGTGTGTGTGTATATCTATGTATATTATACATATGTGTGCATGTATGCATATACAAAAATCACAGACACACACACACACACACACACACACACACACACACACACACACGCACGCACGTACACTTGAGTAAATGTCCAGGAAATCCCTCTATTTTTCCCAGCTTATCCCAGCTTTGAAAACCACATACACTGAAAATATGTAAATTAGCTAGATCACCACTAAAGGGTAACTGCAGGTAGAAGGAAAAAAACAATTCTAGGCAGTCTAATTTGAGGGCTGTACTAGTATTTAGGTCTTCCAACAAGCAGCAGGAGCTCTCCTTACAAACTGCAGAAGGAACTTAACCTGAGCAACCCTTCTAATCATGCTACTTTCATTGGGTATACCAGGCTAAAGAACACTAGGGTCCTTATAAGCCTAGTTGTGCAATCCAAATGTGACCCACAAATTTGATTTATATAGGGCTGACTTACTGACTGTCTGTCCATATAGGCGCTAGACCATGAGAGTGAATTTCCAAGTGCTCATCCTTTGGGCCAAGATGTACTTAGAGCTAGGGAGGAACTCTGCTTCTTATGGATGGGAAGTCTGTTCCAGAGAATGGGAATTCTCTGAGAAACATATCGGTCTCCAATATGTCTTTTTATGTTGCAAGCAAAATTTAGGTCTTTTAATGTTTTGCGGATATGCAAAAGGTTTATCAAAACATGGTCCAGGGAGGTGTTGTACACGAGGCAAAGGTTACGTCTCAGAAGTCTGTATGATGCAGAGTAAAGAGACAGGTGGGTGTTCCAGTTGCTGCATGTGTGGGGAGATACAGTGACTGCTCTCAGTTTGCAATCATCTGCAAACTTGGTCAGCCAGTGGCCTTTGACATTGGCTTTGACATCTAAGATGTGGATGCCAAAAAGAAGTGGGCCCAGCACAGAGTCTTGGGGGTCTCCTGTGGTGGCCAGCCTCTTTGAAGATTTGGCCTCAAAAATTCTAACCTCTCTGATCCTGTTTGTGAGCCAGCTAGCTGTCCAGTGTGTTATAAAGGAGTTTATGCCCAGTACTATACATTTCAATGAGTTGGGTGTTGTATCAAATGATTTGGCCAGATCTAGGTGGGCAGTATGCACCTGCCCCCCTTATCCATTGCCTTAGTGACCTTTTTAAAGAAGTTTGCCAGGTTCAGTAAGCATGACCTTCTTTTGACAAAGCCAAACTGGGATGAATTCAGCGTTTAGAGGTCTCCTGTGTACTTGTTGACAGTTTCCATTATAATTCTTTCCATGGCTTTGCAAATAAGACTAGTCAGTCTAATGAGTCTGTAGTTTTCAGTATCTTGTTCTCTTTTATGAAGCTTGATGACATTTGCAGTCCTCCATTCTTATGGCATAAAACCTGTTTTAAGACTACAGTTAAATAGTGACTTGTCCTAATAAGTCATATTTTAGACTGCTCAGGAGTTTCTTGGGATGTTATCAGAGCCCATTAAAGCTGGGTTCTTGTGTTTTTCAAGCACATCCAGTACATGATCCCTAGTTGTAGTTGGAGGGGTTATTTTTTGAGGATATTTCTTGCGGGATGGTTGGGGGGGTGAGAGGAGAGTAAAGTTGGAAGTGAGTTTGTCCGCTAACAGGTTTGCTGTATCACCAGTATGGTGAATGTGGCACCATTAATCACCAGGTCAAAGCAGTGCTGAGTGCTGCCCTTGAGGTTTCTGACATAGCTGAAAAAGGACTTAGTGTTATCTTTCACCTGGAAGGCTATCTGAACCTTAAAGTTGGTTTTGTGTGACCTAATTAGCCCTCTTAGTTGCCTATTTAGTTCGATGAGCGAGTTTTTATCTTTATGAGAATTACCCTTCCTGGTTTTTGCAATATATATATATATATATATTTTTTTTTACTTGTGTTGTATATCCTGTTTTAATTTGAGATCCCATGTGAGTTGTTTGTTTCTGGGTATAATGCTAGGCTTATGTCTGATAGATACAGCAGCCTCTGTGCAGCCGCTGACATGGTTGTAGAGTTTCTAAGAGCAATTCATCATAACCTGCTGTGTTCTCAGGGTTTGAAGGAGCACTGAAGTTTGACAAGCCATGTCTTAAAATGTAATTTATCTTGGAATACTTCCTAACTGTTACTGGTTTTACTGGTGTTACGCAGTTAATTTTCATCTCAAAGGAGACCGCTTTGTGGCTGACCCTTACTGGGGGCAAGACATTGGAAGGATGCATTTTCCCTTATTTGTGAGTACTAGGTGCTGTATTTCAGAGCATCTAGTGGGTGTATTCACTGTTTGTGTTTATTTTTGCAAGGTCCAGGAATCTCTGTGCCTTAAGATTTGAGGATGTGTAGGGTTCACTGTCTAAAGAGGGATAATTAAAGTCTCCCAGCAGTAGGGTGTTAAGTTGGGATGGTAAGTGTCTCCAGTAGGTCCAAGTATGCATGGCTAGGATATGGCAGGGGATTTTGTCTGTGGTGATCTGCACATGGTGGCACTCCAGCACATCATCCTACTTTACCACATCAGGGGTTTGTTTGTGACTGATGTATATCAAGACACCTCCACCTTTAGCCGTTGTGTGTGCAGCTATTAGTCTATAAGTGTGGAATGCACTGAAACCTTGCGCTGCTCGGGTACTCCCTGCTGTTTTAAACCATATCTTGGTAACTGCACAATGTCTTTATTCTCAAGTGTGAGGAGGGCTTGGAGGGACTGTAGTTTATTATTTAGTCTCCAGGCATTAAGCAGTAACACCTTGAGGTTCAGTTGAGCTGATTTTACTATGTCTGTAGCAAAGAGAAAGCATTCTTGAGAGGTCCAGCTTACTTTTTATTCCCCATACATTACTTGTGCTTAGTGGACAAAAACTTGACTCATTTAGTTGTTTTTAAAATGGAAAGTTTCAGTAGAATTATTGTGATACACTATCACCTCCATCTCACTACTTCTGGTCATTGGCTGAGTTCCATTGAAAGGTAGTTGTCTATTTAAGAAATGTGCTGTTGGTTAGAAAGTGGCTAGATAAGACAAGTCCGAGTCTTGCTTATTTTATAAGGACTTGGAGACTGCTGTGGCATATCCTTATTAAGCTGTGATGATACTAGTTATGAGAAACAATTAATCTGATGTCTTTTATGTCCGTTCTCCAAAGTATAGCTCTCCGATCCGATCTGAGTGCGCTTCGGTTATTTCTAAGCTCAGATCCAGTGCTCAGGTTCCTCCCTCTACCCATAATCCTTTGTGTAAGGAATGAGCTACCTTAGATCTCACTTGCTGCCTTCAGCACTTGATGGGTCTTGGTGCTCAGGAGTATTTGGTATAAAAAGATGAAATATTCAATAAGTGCTTTAACTTTTTGACATCTTTTTAGCATTTACACTGCAGTTTTCTCCCCCTTTTATCTTTTTTGTAGCTCTTATATGAAGTTAAAAAAAATACTTAGTTCATAGATTCTAATCGTACTTAATAGTATAGACTTTTTGAATTTTTAAGATTATTTTACCTTCTTCCTTTCCCTATCTTGTTGGTGGGACAAGATGGCTGACAAGTAAACCAGTTTTAAAAAGTGTGTAGCTTGTCCCCACAAGCTACCTAATTCGGGATGCACTAGGAAGTGCATTTATTTCCTAGAGCCTTCTCATCTCGATGTTCCCTACTGTATCTGTAAGGCTTTTGGTCAACAAGCCATTGTAAAGAGAAGGAACAAATTGGTGTTAAAGGTTCATCTACAGGTCACCGTAATAAAGAAACCCTCATCTGGCTTGGGAAAGTCAGCAGCTGCATCTTCCCCTTCTCCATCATCCTCAAAAAAGTCTAAAGAAAGAAAGAGAAAACGACAAAGAAAAAGAAAAATCTACCAAAAAGATATCTCCAAATCCAACAGCTTTGTCGGTTCCACCACTTAAAACTCCAGACTTGTGAAGCTGACTCTTTTCAGATACTATTTCTGCCAGAGTTCAGTGGTCAGTCCTGCAAGATAAACGATGATGTCCTTCTATTCTCATGTTGCAGTATTCTCACATGAGGGAATCTTTCGCCTCAGGCGACCTGAACATTTGACTCGTATACAAAAGCTTAGCCTGGCTGCTGTGAGGTCCATGGAACATCACACGCAGGGACCATAAATCATGGGCCATAAATGACGTCCACATGCACAGACCGCAGAATTTCTCTGCCGCAGTTGAACGTCTGCTTGCTCATTCAGCTCAGTGCTGCTGACTCCAACAAAGATAAGTATCCTGTTTGGGAATCGTTTTCTACTTTTGGCTAAAGCTTAGGTTGTTGTATAGCTTTTATTAAGCTGATTCCATCCATGTCTTCTAGGAAGGGAAAATGTAAGTGCAGTCGTCAATTCTGCACAGACAGCCATGACTTCTGCTTGTTTTGCTTAAGCTGGTCCCACGACTACAGAGCATGTTCCATCTGCCAGTCATTTGTTTCTAAAACACTGTGCAGCCATCTTGCAGCCCTTAAGCTCTTCGTCATAAACCAGCGTCTGAAGTGCCTGGCCCTCTGTATGGATCCTGAACTGATGGTCTCATCCGAACCACCAAAAAAGAAGGCCAAGGTAGTTAGGCCTGAGACTGCACCTCTTGAGTACAGACATCCTGCCAGCTTCTGGTATAGTGGTTAAGGAATGTCTGCTAGGTCCAGCGACTACCACTTCAGAAGCCGCCCTTGTTTCTACGACCTGCATGTCTGCCGAGGTACCTTGCCTCATTGATCTCCGGTGTCGGGGTTGGGGACCAGGTTTGACTAAATGACAAGCACTACTGTCCACCTCCGAGGAAGACACTTCTGCTCCTGGCCTGACGTCGGATACTAGGCCTACTCCAACTCAGCCAGGATTTAAGACTCCTTCTCTAAAAAGGAAGCAAAAGACAAAGCACATATCTTCCCCAACAGAAGATGTGCCTGGCTGGCAGACATTCTCCCAGTCCCTATTTCACGCCTTTTTGGCCTAAGGCCTATGGCTTCTCGATTTACTGCCCTTCCAACCTTTAGCCCTAGGCCTGCTACTGCTGGACCTATGCCACTGCCTCATACAGATGAGGAATATTCTTCCTCCTTCTCTGATGAGTCCCTTTCCTATGTCTCACAGCTAGCTTCACCCTTGGAATACTGCTCTCCTGATGAGGATTGTTTGGAATGGGATTCTCCACCTGAGGAAATAACCTTTGGGGAGACTATCTCCATAATGAGGGAATATTTCAAATGGGATTCCACCCAAATGACAGAGGTGCAGAAGACAGATTACAAGGTCTGCAGATGGAATCTCTCTCACCCTCTGCTATCCCTCCTGTAATACCAGCATACTTGGACGCCTTTGCCTCTGCTTCCATGACCCCTGAATCTCAGCGACCCACCCCAAAGAGACCTGACAGGTTCCACAAAGTTCCAGATGACTTTAAGTTCCTCATTAAACCTCCTATGGCAGACCCTGCTGTGATTGCCGTTTCAGCAGACAATCCAGGTAACTTCCCTCTTCTTGCCTACTGCCATCAGGTAAAGCCAGTTAAGGTGATGGACAGATTAGGAAAGAAGATTTACACTTCTTCAACCCTGGCTTTTAGAGCCATCAATTACCAAACCCATATGGTTAAGTATGCTCTAGACCTAGTCTTCCAGACCTCAGTACAGCTCTCCTCAGTGCCAGATTCTCCAAATAAACTTCAGGTTGCCTCTAAGCCCACTTTGGCTGCTCAAGCAGCCAGGCATTCCATTAAATGTGGCTACAATGCTGTTGAAGCATCAGCTAGAATTGCTGCATCAGCCTCAGATCTGCATAGGTACTCTTGGGTCAAGCTACAGCCCCTGCCAAATGATTTAAAAAACAAAATCATGGATGCCCGTCTTGATAACAAGTTCCTTTTTTGAAAGCAGTCAGCAGAGCTTTTTAAAAATCTGCAAGAGAAAAGCAAGGAGCTGCAGGATCTCAAGCATCTCTTTATCTCACCAGTCCCTAAGTTTCATAGGAACTACCCAGCCAAGCCAAGTTTTGTTAGAAAGGCCTCTGGTCCCCCTTCCTCTAAACCAAGAAAAAGCACCAGGAAGCCTCCCCTCACACTACTCCAAGGCAGCCCTTTCCTAATAGACTTAACAATGCGTGACTGTCTAAACATCCTTTCTCATCTTCCCCTTTCTGCCCAACTCTCTCACTGTCTTCCCCTGTGTCATCAAATCACCTCAGACAACTGGGTTCTTTCATTTGTGGAAAGAGCGTATTTCATGACTTGGCAGGAAAAAGCCTCCTCCAAAAGGTCTTCCCCTCCATCCAAAAAAACAAATCCATCTCATACCTCAGGTTATTCAGGATTTGCTACAACAAGGTACAATAGAGAAGGTTCCCCCCAGGACAAGGGCAAGGTTTCTATTCCAGGCTCTTCCTAGTTCCAAAAAAGAATGGCCCATGGAGGTCCATCCTGGGTCTCTCTCTCTCTTAAATCCTTTTCTGCAGGTACCTTCTGCCCACATGCTGTCCCTACAAACCCTTTTTCCACTCTTGACACCCAGTGCCTTTATGGCCACTTTAGACCTGAAGGAGGCATATCTTCACATCCTATCCACCCACACTTTCGCAAATTCTTTGTTTTGCTGTGATATCCTCGCCCTATCAGTTTACTGCTTTGCCCTTTGGTTTATCCACAACACCAAGGGTATGTACAAAGTGTCTAGCCTCAGTAGTAGCCTTCTGCAGAATAAAAGACATACAAATCTTCCCATACTTGGACGACCTACTCATTCAGGTAGAGGAGGCAAGTACCTTACAAAGACTACTCACATTCACAATTTCACTTCTAGGGAGCCTGGGGTTCACTGTCAACCTACTGAAGTCTTCCCTTACTCCATCTCAGGACCAAATTTTCTTGAGTTGCAGAATAAGGACAGACCTGATGAAGGCCTACCTCCCACCAGAAAAGGTCAATTCTCTGACCAGCTATTTTCAACATCTACTGCTAGTCAGCTCCATTTCAGCCAGGGAATTTCTTCGCCTTCTGTGTTTCATGGCAGCCACTCTTCCCATGTTGCCCCTTGCCAGGCAACACGTGAGGAAGTTCCAGTGGTACTTGAGGAATATTTGGTCCCAGCACTCACACCCTCTAGACTTTCAGGTGCCCTTCCTTTCCTGCCTGAAGAAGGAAATAAGGTGGTGGAGTCAGCCATTCCACCTGAATCCAGGACTCCCATTACAGCCTCTACCTTGCAGATCAACAGATGTACACAGATGCATTAGATCTGGGATGGGGGGCCACTATGAACGGACTCAAGGTGCAGGGTCAATGTGAGCCCCGCCTCTAGAAAAAACATAAATATCAGAGAAATAACTGCTCTTCTCCTAGCCCTGAAGGCACTCCTCCCCCTTATGCATCCAGGCCCTCTCAAAATCTTCACAGACAACACAACAGTCCTGTAGTATATCAACAAGCAGGGTGGGACCAGATCTTTCTTACTCTGCAGACTGGCCATACAAGCATGGCAGTTGGCCACTCACACCAGTATAACCCTGCAAGCAGTTTACATCCTGTCACAGAACAACAATCTGGCAGATGCCCTCAGCAGATAATTGTCTCAAAATCACAAATGGATGTTATACAGAGATATCTTACTGGACATAGTCCACCAGTGGGGCACTCCACAGATAGATCTGTTTGCCTCCCTTTAGAACAGACTACAGCTATTTTGCTCAAGGTACCCCTCCCCACAAGCTTGGAGAGTGGATGCCTTCTCAATTGCATGGCAGAGGATGTTCTTGTATGCTTTCCCCCCTTCCTAAAAATTCAGCAGGACAAGCCAAAAACCTTGCTGGTGACCCCCTTTTGGCCAAGGCAGCACTGGTTCCCCCTTCTGTTGTCACTAGCCAAGGGCAATCACCACAAGTTGCTTCACAAAATGGACCTCATCACAACACAAGGCATCTCTCATCCACTTCTATCTGCAAACACTCATTCTTACCCTGCGGGCAATAAACTTCTGATCCTTTACTCAGAGGACATGCTATCTGTCTTGCAGGAGGCCAGGAAACCCACTACTAGGAGATCCTGCAGTGGATATAAAAAGTTTACACACCCCTGTTAAAATGCCACGTTTTTGTGATATAAAAAAATGAGACCACAATAAATCATTTCAAAACTTTTCCCACCTTTAATGTGACCTATAAACCTGTACAATTCAATTGAAAAACAAATCAGGGAAAAAATATAAAAAATAAACGTGCAATGCACTGGTTGCATAAGTGTGCACACCCTTAAACTAATATTTTGTTGTGTGTGCACACCCTTAAACCAATACTTTGTTGAAGCACCTTTTGATTTAATTACAGCATTCATTCTTGGGTACACACCTGCCATCAATTAAAGAGACTCTGATTAACCCCAAATAAAGTTCAGCTGTCCTAGTAGGATTTTCCTGCCATTTACTCAGTTGCCTGCTACAGCAAAAGCCATGGTTCGCAGAGAGCTTACAAAGCATCAAAGGGATCTCATTGTTGAAAGGCATCAGTCAGGAGAAGGGTACAAAAAAATTTCCACAGCATTGGATATACCATGGAACACAGTGAAGACAGTCATCAAAAGTTGGAGAAAATATAGGACAACAGTGATGTTGCAAAGAACTGGACGTCCCTCCAAAATTGATGAAAACTGGTCAGGGAGGCTGCCAAGCGACCTACAGCAACACTGAAGGAGCTTCAGGAATTTCTGGAAAGTACTGGTTGTGTACTACATGTGACAACAATCTACCGTATTCTCCATATGTCTGGACAGTGGGTAAGTTTGCAAGATGAAGCCTTTTCTTACACAGAAAAACATCCAGGCCTGGCTAAAATTTGCAAAACAATACATAGTCTTCCAAAAGCATGTGGGAAAATGTGTTATGGTCTGATGAAACCAAGGTTGAACTTTCTGGCCACAATCCCACAAGGTATGTTTGGTGCAAAAACAACACTTGGCATCACCAAAAGAACACCATCCCCACAGTGAAGCATGGTGGTGACAGTATCATGCTTTGGAGTTGCTTTTCTTCAGCTGGAACTGGGGCTGTAGTCAAGGTGGAGGGAATTATGAACAGTTCCAAATAACGGTCACTTTTGGCCCAAAACCTTAAGGTGTCTGCTAGAAAGTTGAAGATGAAGAGGAATTTCAATTTTCAACACGACAATGACCCCAAGCATACATCCAAATCAACAAAAGAATGGCCTCACCAGAAGAAAATTAAAGTTTTGGAATGGCCCAGCCAGAGCCCAGACCTAAACCCAATAGAAAATCTGTGGGGTGACCTGAAGAGGGCTTTGCACAAGAGATGCCCCCGCAATCTGACTGATTTGGAGTGCTTTTGCAAGGAAGAGTGGGCAAATATTGCCAAGTCAAGATGTGCCATGCTGATAGACAACTAACCAAAAAGACTGAATGTTGTAATTAAATCAAAAGGTGCTTCAACAAAGTATTAGTTTAAGGGTGTGCACACACAACAAAGTATTAGTTTAAGGGTGTGCACACTTATGCAACCAAGCGTGTTGTGCATTTTTTTATTTTTTATAGTTTTTCCCCTAACTGAATTGTTTGTTTTTCAATTGAGTAGGTCACATTAAAGGTGGGAAAAGTTTTGAAATGACTTATTGTGGTCTCAGTTTTTATATCACAAAAACTTGGCATTTTAACAGGGGTGTGTAAACTTTTTATATCCACTGTATTTATCCAAATAGAAAAGGTTCTCCACTTGGTATCTTAAAAGGCAACTAAACCCCTTTTCAAGCGGATATGCCTCTAGTTTAGTCCCATGTGTGTGAGCTCCTAAAGTCTGAACTTTCATATTTTTCAGTGAAAGTCCACTTGTCTGCTATCTCATCCCATTTACCTCTTGATCCACCCTTGTTATCCAGATAAGAGGTGAAGCTTTTTCTCAAGGGGGTTCTTCACATCAAACCACCAAGGAAACCCATTCCTCCTTTTTGGGAGTTGATTTTCATTCTGGAGAAACTTACTACTACCCTCTTTGAACCAGCAGCTTCAGCCACATTAGAAACGTATACCTGAAAAACTGTTCTGCTAGTAGCCCTCACTTCAGCCAGAAGTGTCTCAGAATTACAAGCTCTCTTGTCTGTCTCTCCTTATCTAATTTTCCATAAAGATAGGGTATCTCTGCACACTAACCCCTCTTTCATGCTTAAAGTGGTCAATGAACTTTCCCTTAACCAGTCTATCCATTTACCTACGTTCTTTCCTTCACTACAGAATGACAGTGAGAGAGTGCTCCATTCCCTAGCTGTTCACTGGCAACTTAGGTTCTATCTAGATAAGACTAAGGACATCAGAAAGTCCAACCAGTTCTTTTTGTCCTTTCACTCCAGAGCCATGGGGAAAGCAGTATACAAGCAGACTATATATGCTTGGATATCCAAAACTATTTCCTTCTGCTACTCCTTCCATGGAAGACAGTTACCACATGCCATGAGATCCCATTCTACCAGAGCGGTGGCCTCCTCAGGGGCTTTCCTAAAAGGTCTAGGTACAGCCACCATCCAGGAGGCAGCAACATGGTCCTCACTCCACACTTTCACTAAACATTATAAATTGGATTACATCTCCAGAGATAGGGCAGGATTTGCCAAAGCCATTTTCCATGGATTCTTGGTGACTGCAACTTCTTCCTCCATCTGTATCACAGGTTGAACTTTGGTACTCTCCCACATGTGAAAATACTGCAACATGAGAATAGAAGGATATAGAATAGTTGTGTAAAATCTTAACATAGTCATAGATGTCCTCCTTTTCCATGTTGCAGTATTCCTATCCCTCCCTCCTACCCCCGTAGGACATTTTCCCTTATCTAGATGGCATCTTTTCAGCTGACCTTAGCCTATTGTCCGACTGGGCACTCATTTCTGAGGTCTGTGCATGCTGACATCAGATTTATGGCCCACAGTTTATAGTCCCTGCATGTGACATTTTATGCACTTCACAGCAGCCAGGCTAAGCTTTTGTATATGAGCTGGATGTTCAGGTCATCTGAGGTGGAGGAATTCCCTCCTGTGAGAATACTGCAACATGGAAGAGAAGGACATCTATGGTTATGATAAGATTTTACACAACTGATGTCCTTTTATTCATATGCTGCTGTATCCATAACATCAGGGAGTTTGCCTCTGGTGAACTGTTGTATGTCTGGCCATTATACAAAAGTTAAATGCTACTGCTAAGGTGCGTGCAATGTCCTGTGACTTTCTTTGTAGGCATCAGGAATAAAGCGGATGTCAGCACGTACCATCTCTAGAACTTTTCTACCACCTGTGTGACTGCCAGCTCTGGTAATCACTCTTTCAGGAAACGTCATTTCGCACCATCTGATAAGTACCCCATAGGGGTTTTTTTATTATTTGCTTGCTACTGCTTTTGGTTCATGTCAGGAAAGGCAAATCTAGGTGTGTGAGGCAAATTCCACATAAAGATTCACATGAGCTCTGCCTGTTTTGCTTAGGCCAAGAACACGACCATACCACCTGTATTATTTGTCAGGCCTTCGTCCCCAAAACCCTTAGAAGCCACTTAGCAGCATTAAAACTCTACTTGGAGAATCAGAGACTTAAATGGTTAGCTTCTTGTATGGATCCAATATTGGGTACCTCAGACAAGCCTCCAGTCAAGAAGGCGTAAAAGTCTAGGCCTGAACAGAC
This sequence comes from Protopterus annectens, assembly GCF_019279795.1. NCBI lineage: Eukaryota > Metazoa > Chordata > Ceratodontiformes > Protopteridae > Protopterus > Protopterus annectens. The sequence goes on along the minus strand of NC_056746.1, from coordinate 1,057,543,025 downwards.
TGCTGCACCCTCCACTCCAGCCGTACCTCTCGAGGCCGATGAAGGCCTGAAGTCCGAGCCAGAGTCCTTGGATCTTCCTTTGGCAGATAGCTCAGAGGAAGCTGAAACAACACCAGAGGTGACATCCTGGAGTGATTCACAGGCATCTGATTCTGTCACCGAGGGGGAACCTAGGCTCATAATTTCTGAGGATCCATGTGGAGTCTTTTAGATTGTCATGCAACAAGATATAGCCTCTGATGTTGTGGAGTGCTGTCCATTGTCCAGCCCTGTTAATCTTCATCGCATCTCCTATTCTTCGACATCGAAATCACACAAAAAGAGAAAAAAGACTAAACATATTTCTCATCCTCCATCTATCCCTGCTGTCAAACAGCCTCCGGATTGGCATGTCTTCACCCAAGGCCTTCTAAACGCCTTCCCGGCCTTATGTCAAGCCTCAGCTTTGGTCCAGCCCCCTTTAGCCTCAACCCCTAAGGGACCTGTCCCTGACATCTACTCTGGACAAGAGGATTCATCAGATGATGAATCCACTCATTCTTCTCAAACAGCACAGACTGCCCAAAAGAGGACTTCACCTTTGGTGAGACTATTAAACAAATGCTAAATTTCTTCAAGTGGGACAGCAGTCAGGTCACCAAGACCCAAAAGAGATTATATGAAAAAATCCAGATTCGCAGCTCCCTGCAACCAAATGCCCAGATAGATTCTATAAGGTCCCTGATGAAGCTAAATTTCTGTACAAACTCCCATCTGCAGACCCTTCAGTTATTACTGTGGTTGCTGATAAAACTTCTAAATTACTTACTTCCACCTCTCTACTGCCCTCAGATAGAGAGCAGACTGATGGAGCATCTGGGGAAAAAAGTATATACCTCTACTACCTTAACAGTAAGAGCCATCAACTACCAGACACACATGGCCAAATACTCTGGTTCTGATGGCAGATGTAGTCAAACAATTGGGGGAGCTCCCTGACTCTCTAGCCAAGACCAAAATATCCACACTTTTGAATTCCTGCATCCAAGTAACCAAACACTCCATTAGGTGCAGTTACGATGCCATAGAAGCTTCATCCAGGGCAGCCACCTCTGGATCTGTCATCAGGAGATACTCTTGGCTTAGATTACAACGCCTCCCTGATGACATCAAATCTAAACTCCTGGACACATCTCTAGACAATAAAGACTTATTTGGTACTGCTGCTGCAGATCTCTTCAAGGCCCTTAAACCTAAAGGCAAGGAACTGAGACATTTTTTGTCTCCCCAGTCCCCATGTATTCAAAGGAATTATCCTGCCAAAACCACCTTTGTGAGAACCTCAGCTAGGAAATTACCAGCTAAAATCAGAAAGGACCCAAGGAAACAGCCCCCATCAAGGTCTGTTTCCTCCATGCCTTCTTCCAAACAGCCCTTTCAGGGGAACCCTAGTAGCCTGTGACTACCAGGCTTTTCACCCAGACACCCCTCTTTCCATGCACCTCTCCCTATCCCTCCCCACTTGGAAGCAGGTCACCCTGGACTCTTGGGTCCTTTTTATCATAAAGCAGGGGTACTTCATGACTTGGGAGGCCAGACCTACTCCCAAAGACGCTCCTCAACCCCCTACCACCAAGACCAACTACCTACAGGAACTTCTCACTCAGAGTACAATTCTGGAAGGCCCTTCACTTGTAAAAGGAAAGGAGTTTTATTCAAGAATTTTCCTGGTCTCCAAAAAGGAAGGTCCCTGGAGGCCAATCCTGAATCTTTCACACCTCAACACCTTTCTCCGGGTTCCTCCTTTTGGATGCTTTCTCTACGCACCCCTCTGCCCCTGATCCTTCCACAGACCTTCTTAATATCCTTAGATATAAAGGATGCCTACTTACACATCCCAATCCATCCACTCTTCAAAAAATTCCTCTGCTTCTCAGTGGATTCTGCACACTTTCAATTCTGTGCTTTACCATTTGGTCTCTCTATGGCCAAGAGAGAATTTACAAAATGTCTGTCTCCAGTCATGGCCTTTGCCAGGACAAAGGAAATTCAACTATGTCCTTCTATTCCTATGTTGCAGGATTCTTGGTGTGGGATTTTCCACCTCAGGCGACCCATACGTCGGCTCCTATAGAAAAGCTTCAACTTGGCTGTTGTAGTTGTGTAGGATGTCATAGATAGGTCTGTAAACCAGGGACCTTAAATGTGGCATCTGCACGCACAGGCCTCAGAACTTTTCAGCCACAGATGACTGACACATCGTGTGCTTCGGTCTTTCACAGCAAGATGTCTAAAAGGCAAGTACCCCATTGCGGTTTTCTTTAATTTCTAGCTAAAGCTTGGTTTGTTGTAGCAGTCCTTAGCTGATGTCAGCAAAAAAGGGCAAATGCCAATATGGGTGCCAGATACCCCATAAAGACATGCACGATTGCTGCGTTTTTAGCTTAGTCCAGGAGCACAATAACAACACTTGCACCGTCTGCCAGTCTTTCATTCCTAAGACCCTTTACAGCTGTCTGGCTGCTCTAAATTTCTACCTGTAAAACCAAGGGCTTAAAAAATTAGCTCTTAGCATAGATCCCATCTCGTGGGCCTCGACTGAACCTCTGCGAAAGAAGGCCAAGTTTCCTAGGCCCTCTTCCACTCCACTATCGGATGCCTTGATGTTTGACGGACCCTATTGACTTTTAAGGCGACTTTGGAGGAAGGTGCTTCATAGTTGATGACCGGCACATCTCTGGAGCCAACCCAGACGCAGGCTACCGCCAAGGGGAACCAGACACAGCCAAGCCTCCGGCCGGGATTCCTCCACCAACCAGTGCTACCATTTGCCAGGCATCTGACTCCAGGCCTACTCATAAGTCTACTCCAGTCAAAAAGAAACAAAAAACTAAACATGTGGCTACACCCGCAGAATGCCTGCAAGATTGGCAGTCCTTCACCTCTTCCTTAATGAAGCCTTGCTGGCCCTTAGGCCCTCAGCCTCTTCTCCAGCTACCCTTCTTCTGCTTAGCCCTAGGCCTGCTTCTGCCACTTCTGTTCAACGACTTACCTCACAAGAGAGGGAAGAAGAGCAAGAGACCTATTATTCCCCTTCTGAGGAATCCATTTCATACACTTCCCAAATTGCCTCCCCACAAGAGTATTATTCACCAGATGATGACTCTATTGAGGGGGACTCCCCCCAGAGGATATCACCTTTGGTGAAACCATCACCAAAATGAAAGAATATTTTAAATGGGACACCTCACAAATGTCTGACACTCAGAAGAGGTATTTTGAGCTTTTACAAGTGGAATCCCCCTCCCCTTCTGCCATTCCACCTGTCATCCCGGCCTATTTAGATGCCTTTGCCTCTGCATCAAAGACACCAAATTCTCACCCACCTGCCCCTAAGAGGCCAGACTGTTTCTGCAAAGTGCCTGATGACCACAAATTCTTAGTCAAGCCTCCCTTGGCAAATCCTGCTGTGATTGCCATCTCACCAGAAATACAATCCATACTCATTCCATCGGCCTCTCTCTTACCTATGGACAAAGACAGCAAAACAATGGATATAATTGGAAAGAAGGTCTCCACCTCTTCCTCATTGGCTTTTAGAGCCATCAGCTATCAAACCCATATGACTAGATATGCTTTGGACCTGTTCTCTCAAGCCTTTACTCTGCTGGCTACTACTCCTGACTGCCCCACAAAAGCTGACATCTCTTCCAAACTATCTCTGGCTGCCCAAGTAGCCAGACACTCAATTAGCTGCAGTTATGATGCTGCAGAGGCCTCTGCATGCTCTGCAGGATCTGCCTCTGTTCTCAGGAGATACTCCTGGTTTTGTCTGCAACACTTACCTAAAGACTTCAAGTCTAAGATCTTAGATGCCCCCCTGGACCTTAGTTTCCTGTTTGACAAACAGTCAACAGATCCGTTTAAAAACCTACAAAAAAAGATCAAGGGATTGCAAGACATCAAGCATCTCTTGGTGTCCCCAATTTCCAAATATTACAGGATTTACACTGCCAAGGCCACATTTGTCAGACGAAACCCCACCTTCTGTTGGACCTACCTCTTCAAGACAAAGAAGTGGAACCAGAAGACAAACCCCTACCAGGCCAGCTGCCCCTCAGCCTCCCTCTAGACAGCCCTTTCAAGACAGAGGAGGCCTCAACAATGCATGACTGCCTTGTCCCCCCTTCCCCTTTCTGCCTGCCTCTCCCACTACCTCCTCTTTTGGAAAACCATCACCACAGACAGATGGGTCCTGGCTGTTATCCAAAAAAGATACTTCTCCTGGAAAGAAAGGCCACCCTTAAGGGGTGTCCTCTTTCACGCAAGAAGTCAAAGACACCTCTTACCACAGGTCCTGAAGACCTTCTGAACTTGTGCACCATAGAACTTGTTCCTCTCAGGGCAGGAAGAAAAGGGCTTCTATTCAGGACTATTCCTGGTCCTCAAAAAGGATGGACCATGGAGACCCATTCTAGACCTTTTCTTCTTAAACCTGTTCTTAAAAGTGTCCACCTTCAAAATGTTGTCCCATCCATGTTTACTCCCTCTCATACCAGCCAAGGCTTTCCTGGCCACATTAGACATGAAAGAAGCCTACTTGCACATACCCATTCTACCCTCCCACAGAAAATGTTTACATTTCTCTGGACCCTCCCTCTCATTTCCAATTTACTGCTTTGCCCTTTGGTTTGTCCACTGCCCCCAGAGTGTTCACAAAATGTCTGGCACCGGCCCTTGCCTATTGCAGAACACAGGGAATTCAGATTTAGCTCTACCTAGATGACATCCTGATCCTAGCAGACTGCAAAGAAACCCTATTAATCCATCTACAGTTCACCATGTGCCTACTACAAAATCTGGGGTTCATCGTCAACCTCCCAAAGTCATCCTTAACACCAGAACAAGACAAAATATTTCTGAGTTGCCGGATCAAAATGGACATAATGAAAGCCTTTCTTCCCCTGGACAAGGTCAGCTCCCTAACCTCCCATTTCAAAGCCCTGCTGCGAACCCAAATAACTGCAAGGCAATTCCTAAGGACACTGGGCCTAATGCCAGCCACCATCCCCATGCTTCCACTAGCTAGAATGCACATACGAAAGGTACAGTGGTATCTAAAAAAATGTTTGGACTCAACACCAACATCCTCTAGAGCAATAAATCACTCTCCTGCCCTGCCTAAGGGCAGAAGTAATTTGGTGGATTCAGCAAGTCCAGCTCAACCTGGCCCTTCCTCTGTAGCCTCCTCTCCCATCCCAGGTTATGCATACAGATGCTTCAGATGCAGGATGGGGAGCCACAATGACATCCTACAGGTTTTAAGCAAAGTGGCATCTTCACTTAAGGAACAAACATCAACGTGAGGGAAATGACAGCAGTCCTCCTAGCACTGAAAACCTTTAGTCCTCTCCTACTACCAGGTGTTCTCCAAATAATAGCAGACAGCATCACAGTTATGTGGTACCTCAACAAGCAGGGGGGAACAAAAGTGTACCACCTCTGCAGACTAACTTTACTGATATGGGACCTAGCCTCTCGACACAAATTATCCCTGCAAGCATCCTGTATCCCCTCACAGGACAACAAACAAGCAGACCTTCTAAGCAGGACATCCTCTCCACTGCACAAATGGATGTTAGACAGGAATGTCTTCCTAGACATTGTCCACCGGTAGGGCACTCCTCAAGTAGATTTGTTTGCCTTCCTCCAGAACAGACAACTGCAGACCACCTGCTCCAAGACCTACTCCCCCTCTAGCTTGGAGAGTAGATGCTTTCAGCATTTCTTGGAAGGGAAGGTTTCTATATGCCTTTCCTTCCTTCCCACTAATTCAGAAAGTCCCCCTGAAAATCAGGAGAGACAAACCCAAAATCTTGTTGGTGACTCCCTACTGGCCAAGGCAGCACTGGTTTCCCTACTTCACAATCTAGCCAAGGGCAATCACCCCAAGTTACTCCACAGGATGGACCTTCTGATGCAACAAAAAAGAACCCTGATCCATCCACACTTGCAGATGTCACTGACACTGTGGGTGATAAACTTCTTATTCCCTTCAGGCACCACTACTCCGAGGACGTGCTTTCAGTCCTGAGTGAGGCCAGGAAACCTACTACAAGAAAATCATATTTAGCTCAATGGGAAAGATTTTCAAAATGGTGTCTGAACAAGGGCAGGGATCCATAGATAGCAGATCCCCCCCCCCCCAGTTCTTGCTTATGTGTGTCAGCTAGTAAAGGGTGGACTCTTACTCTTCAGTGAAAGTTCACCTTTCAGCAATCTCAGCCTGCCTGCCACTAGACCCTCCCCTACTAGCCAGGCTCAATGTGAAGCTATTCTTGAAATGAGCCTTACACATCAGACCTCCAAAAAAGCCCATCCCACCACCCTGGGACCTTAACTTCATTCTGGAAAAACTAACCCAGTCTCCATTTGAACCTGCTAGTGCAGCTACTCTGCTAATGTGCACATGGAAGACAGTACTGCTAGTGGCCGTAACTTCAGCTAGAGGGGTGTCTGAATTACAGGCCCTTAATAGCCATTGTACCATACACTACCTTCCACAAGGACAGGGTAACACTAAGAACTAACCTTTCCTTAATGCCAAATGTGGTCAATGATCTGTCTTTAAACTAGTCTATTCATCTTCCCAGCTTCTACCCCTCTCCTGCCAATGATGGTGAGAGAATGCTCCACTCCCTGGATGTATGCAGACAGCTAAGATTTTACCTAGACAAAACAAAATCCATTAGAAAATCCAGTCGACTCTGTTTATTTCCACCTTGGGGCCCTTGGATAGGCATTCTCCAAACAAACCATTGCTTGTTGGATTAGGAAAGCCATTTGCCTCTGTAACTCGCACCATGGCAAAAAGCTCCCACAGGGAGTCAAAGCCCACTCCACCATGGCAGTGGCAGCCTCCAAAGCTTTGTAAAAGGTCTGGACACCGCTTCCATTCTGGAAGCGGCCACATGGTCCACCATTCACACTTCCACCAAACACTACAATGTCTTCAGAGCATGGGCAGGATTTGCCAGGGCAATCCTGCAGGGCTTTGTGGAATCAGCCTCTTTTACTTCCACCCTTCCTTCCAACTAAGCTGTGGTACTGTCCCACACCAAGAATACTGCAACATAGGAATAGAAGGACATAGAATAGTATAAAATCTTACCATAACCATAATGTCTCTCTCTTCCATGTTTCAGTATTCCATCCCACCCACCAAAACCCCATATCCTTCTCTCTCAGTCACTCATATCCTCAGGTCTCTTGGGGTCTACACCCTGTTCTGTGACCTATGTGACCACATAATGGCTCCTTGACCCTATGACTAACATCACTGGCTACTTCTCTTGCTGGGCCTTCAAGTTCTGGGGTCTGTGCATGCAGACATCACATTTAAGGTCCCTGGTTTATGGCCCTACGTGTGATGTCCCACACAACTACAACAGCCAAGCAGAAGCTTTTGTATAGGAGCTGACGTATGGGTTGCCTGAGGTGGAAAATCCCACACCAAAAATACTGCAGCATGGAAGAGGAGGGCATCTAGAGTTATGGTAAGATTGTACAACTATTCTTTTCCCCTACCTTGATGACATCCTCATTCAGGCTGCATCAATTACCATGACCTTACAACACATGAACTTCACCATCAGCCTCTTAACAAGATCTGTTTTTTACAGTAAACCTCAAAAAAATCATCCTTGATAACCTCATAGGATCAGATGTTCTTGGGATGTCGGATTCTGGCAAGGGAGATGATGGCCTGCCTTCCCCCAGAAAAAAATTGTGATTCTCACTTCTTACGTCAGAGAAAGTCTTCCTCTCAAAGCTATCTCAACCAGGGAATTCCTCAGAATCCTAGGATTCATGGCCTCGACCATCACCATGGTACATCTGACAAGGCTTCACATGAGGAAGTTCCAGTGGTACTTGTGAACAATCTGGAAGCAACACGTTACATCCCCTAGAATTCATGATCCCTGTGCTTCCATGCTTGGGCAGGGAACTGAACTGGTGGATAACCCAGATTCATGTAAATCCTGGCCTGCCTTCACAACCACTGCTCCCCAACCAGGATCTCTTTACAGATGCACCAGACACAGGGTGGGGTGCAACCTTAGGAGAATGGAGAGTGAAGAACACATGGACACTCACTCAACAGAAAGACCACATCAATGTCAAAGAAATGAGAGCCTTGATAAACTTCAAGGATCAGCTTCTACCAGGCACTCTGAGGTGGTACATAGACAATGCCATGGTGCTGTGGTACATCAACAAACTGGGGGACAGTGTCCTATCGCCTATGCAGGCTGGCACTGCAAGCTTGGGAAATTGCCCAGGAAAAACAGATCCTCTTCCAAGCAGTATACATCCCTTCTGCAGACAGTGTGATGGCAGACTCATTAAGCATGACCATGTCCCTGTCTCACAAGTGGATGTTGAACAAGGATGTGTTTCTGGACCTGGTCCATTGATGGGGTATTCCAGATGTGGATCTGTTTGCCTCTGCCATCTACAGACAGCTCCCATCCTTCTGCTCTAGGGCACCACACCCAGAAGCATGGAAGGTAGATGCTCTTTCAATCCCCTGGAAGGGGATGTACGCTTATGGATTCCCCCCTTCCCTCTCATACAGAGTCCTACTGAAAATTCAGAAGGAACAGCCTCAAATCTTGCTGGTGACTCCCTAATGGCCAAGGCAGCATTGGTTCTCACATTACTGTATTTACTACCATTGGATCCCAAAAAACAGTTCTTCCTCTCACTTGTTAATGGCTCCTTCTACGATCCAACGTCTTGGATTGGAGTCCATAGATCCAGCTCTTGCCCAGGGTAGATCTGCATCAGAGTAAAGATTTCATACTTCCTCAACTCCAAGAGTTCTGTATGTCAGTTTCAACACTGTCATAGCCATTGGAGTCTCTGAGCTAAGCCATTGGAGCTGACTTAGGTTAGGATTGCATCTGAGGTCATTGGATCCTTTCTTTCGTGTAGGGCATCAACGCTTGATAGTTTGGCTCCATTGACACCCTCTGATCCTAGCCGAATGGCTTCTAGGTTCAAACCACCTTCGAGAGTTTTGGCTGCAGCAGCAATGCTTCCGGGATCTGTGGTGGACTTAGCATTCAAGGTTTTTGAGAGAGTACTCTCAATATAAAGAAAGGTCTTCTTTTTCAGAGCTGGATCCAACCCTCCCCCATAGGATTTCCCAGGGTCTGAAGCCTGTTGTCCTGACCCAGTCTTTATAGCCAGTTCCTGGGAGCCTTGAGTCTGTCCTCCCAAGGGAGATGTCTGTCTGTGCGTTTTCCCATTAACAACGGACCGAGGTGGTTTACAAGAAACATAAGTGTAAGAGGAGAAACTTGGATTCCCCCACCACTGACGCTGATTTTAATGAAGAAGGTTCTCCCAGATCCCCCCTTGTGGACATCTTGTTCAGAGGAATCATTTTTTTTTCTTGAAGCTTTCTGTTCTGGCCCATTTACATCTTGGATGGTCCTCCTTGGCTGACAGATTGATTGACCTGATGCCCCAAGCATAGAAGTAACCAGACACAGCTGAACCTATCCCCAAAAAGCCTAAGTTTTTGGGTCTCCCAAAGACTGTCCCCGCTGGAGCAAGGTTCCTTTGGTAGGTTCTATGGTAGTGGTGGCAGCCGCTAAAGAGGAGCTTGCAGAAGAAAGTTTCTGTGTCTATCTACTGAATAGAGAGTCAGGTGCATTGGACAGATTTGGGAAGCATGTCTGTCTCATCTAATTTTTTGGTGAGAATGGTTAATTACTTGACACACACCACTTTTTTTTCCAGAGACTTTGACAAAGGATAGCACAAGTTCTCTCCCAGGGACCTTGACTGTGGATCAGGGAAAATTCATTGATTCACAGTTGTTTACCCTATAGTCACTATCTATTGTCTCTATGCACCTTATCTCTAATGCCACAGTGTGTGTGCCTAGAGCAGCACAGTCATTTCCATAAGAAGGCACACCTGGATGCGTAGCGGAGGAAGGAGAATTTGGTTTCATAAATCCCAGAGTTTTGCATTCAACACTTCTGGAGAAAGAGCTCCCTGAGGTGGGGGGGGGGGTCAACTCTTACAATGCACCTCATCCCAAGGGCAGAGGTGGCCTGCAAAACCAAGGCTTCAGAAGTCCTTTCTCAGAGAATCCTTTCCAGCAGTCCTGAAGGGTTGCCTGACTGTCATACCGTGGAGGCAGTGTGGTGGTGTTTATTCCAGCACTCTGCAACATGGACATCCATCACTCAAGACAAACTGGTGCAGAGGATCATAACCAGAGGCTATTTCATTCCTTCCTTATGCCCCAAGAGTACCTGATGTTCCACACTTGTAACCATTACAAGGGCACAAACTGCATTATTAAACAAGCGAGAGGCACAGAAGGTTTGTTAATTAAACAAAATGTTTAAGATATTTGATAAAATGATTATCAGAAAAGCAAAACAACTATGTTTAAAGCAAAATGGACATGTTAGAGTAAAACGAGCACAAAAAAAGTACAATGGGCATGAAGAGAGATTAAATGAGCAAAACAAGTATGAAAAGGGCACATTAAGCATAAATAAAGCAAGGCGACTGCATGTTATTTGGCAAAGTGTTGTGTTTTGGCATAACTACTTCGTATTGAGTCAAGGGCATAACTAGAGATGGCCTATTCCTATGTTGCAGTATTCTGCATATGGATTTACCCTTCTAGTTTCGCATTCTTATGGGCAGTATCCAAAAGTTTTCAGTCCCTACTAGGTGCACAAGATGTCAGGTCTAGGTGAGAGTACATGGGCCATAAAAGTGACATTGGCACATTCCAGCCCTCAGAACTTTCAAGCCACCAGTGGTACACCAGGTGTTCTGCTTTTGCTGATGACCAGTTCAAGTTTCAAGATAAATACCCCGTTGGGGACCTTTTCAGTCTTTCTTTTTGTATTATGCCTTTTCATGTCATCCAGAAAGGGGAAATGTCAATGCAGCCATCAGATCTCTCATAAAAACACCCATGATAAGTGTTTGATTTTTCTCAGACGGTCACATGATTATAAGGCCTGGGCTATTTGCCAGACGATCGTTCCAAATATGTTGCGCAGTCATTTGCATGCACTCAATTTGTACCTAGATAACCAACGTCTGAAACGACTTGCTTTGTGAATGGAGAGCTCATCGGATGTCATCTCTGAACTGCCTAAAAATAAGGCCAGGTCTTTGTGGCCTGCAGCACTCTTCAGACTGATCCACAGCCTGTGGCTGACATCGGCCTGGTCTCAGGATCTGAACCCAGATCCACTGCACCGAATGTCGCTGGTACCTCAGAGGAAGCCATACTACCAGTGGGTGACAGCACGTCCACAGAGGCTATTCTGGCAATGATTTCAGATGCCGGCGGGAACCACCGTGTTCAGGGGAACCTTCCGATTCCCTGCCTCAGACTTTGATGCCCACTCCTAAACAGACGCCCATTGGGACTCTCAAGAGGAGAGAAAAAAGGAAGCATATTTCTCAGCCAGCAGAAAGTGTTCCAGACTGGCAAGCCTTTTCTCCGCTTTTATGGCCCTGAAGCCTACATCAGTTGCTTCTGCCCCTGCATCTTCTCCTCCTTTCCTTAGTCCTAGGTCTCAACCTACAGACACATTTACTAGGGAAGAAGACATCTGTTCAGATTCCTCAGATGATTCCCTCTCCTATAATTCACAGCTTTCTTCACCCTTGGGATATGGATCCCCAGAGGAAGAATCTATAGACCCAGATTCCCTAGTTAAAGATCTGACCTTCTCTGAAACTATTTTTAAAATGAAGAACACTTCAAATGGGAATCCACAGACATGTCTGAAATACAAAAGAGGTACTATGACCTCATTCAAATGGAAACACCAAGCCCTTCGGCCATTCCTTCTATACTAACTACCTTTTTAGATGCCTTTTCTTCATCTCTCAATCCGGACTCACAACCTCCTTCTCCTCGTAGGGCAGACAGACTGTACAAAGTCCGTGATTCTGCTAAGCACTTGATCAAATGCCCTCCTGCAGCTCCAGCTGCCATTTCTGTCTCCACAGACAAAGCTTCTAAACTCTTGCCTACCACCACCATTCTTCACGCTGACAAAGACAGCAAAACCATGGAAAAGAGATGCAGGATCTTAAACATCTGCTAGTTTCCCCTATACCTAAATTTTACAGAAACTATTCTGCAAAAACTCAGTTCATTAGGAAGCACTCCAGTCCTGTTCCTCAAGCCAGACACAGGCAAGCAAGAAAGACAAATTCTTCAGCTAGAGCACCTTCCTCTAGTCAAAGGACTCCCTTTCAGGACAGGGCAGGTAGTGTCTGACTACCTGCCTCCCCCACCAGCTGCTTCCATACCACTGTCTGCTTGCATTTCCCATTGCCTTCTTGTTTAGAATCAGGTCACTTCAGACAAGTGGGTCCTCTCCATCCTCCAAGACGGTTACTACCTCTCATGGGTAACAACTCCATTAAGACTAGGCATGCCATGACCTCCTACTCAGCAACTGCCCGTCTTACTTACCAGTACTACAGTCCCTTTTAGACCAGGGCACTATAGAAAAAACTTCTCCCTCCCAATGCGGAAGAGGATTTTACTCAATGATTTTTCTTGTTCCCAGAAAAGAAGGGCCATGGAGACCCATCTTAGACCTTTCAAGGCTCAGTCCTTTCTTAAAGGTGCCAACTTTCAAATTGCTGACCATGCCAGCTCTTTTCCCTCTTATTATGTACAAAGGCTTACTAGCTACACTGGACATCAAGGATGCCTACTTACACATTCCAATCAAACCCACACACAGAAAACACTTAAGATTCTTAGTGGGCTCCTCTCATTTGCAGATGTTCATCGTGTTTCCCTGTTGCAGTCATTACACTTGGGTTATCCTGCTGGCAGGTGGCCCGTAGTCGACCCGAGTTCCAAAGTCTTGGTCTGGTGTCTGTTGCTGTTGCCTCTTCCCTGATGTCAGTGCACCAGGGGTATAAAAGTTGCAACCGACGCCATTTTCTTCCGTCTTTCTTGCTACGCGGTGCCCGAAGCATAAGCAGTTTGGAAGTGCCGGTCGGCCGACTCCTGAGATTTTCAAAACTGAATTTCAGAACTGAAGTCTTCAATAAAGCTAAGTACCCCGCTGGCGAAACTTTTTCTTGCTCCAGACCGATGTCAGTAAAAGTTAATAATTGTATTTCTTGTGGGAAGCAAATACCTCATAAGGACTTCCACTCTTACTGCATTCCTTGCCTGGGCCCTGACCACGACGTCACTAGTTGTCGGTTTTGTGCTAGATTTAATAAACGCACTATTAAACGTCAGTTTGATTTTGCTTTACATTATTTTGGATAACAATTTAATTACATAATGCCGTCGGAACAACAGACGACCGGAATGTATAAAAAATGCAAAGACAAAGAAAAAGACAGGCATCCAAGGTCCAAAACCGACGACGAAGCCTCTTCTAGGCCAGTCGCCGGTTCTCAGTGAGGCGCTTTTGCAGCCCCTGACACCCGCTACCTCAGAGTCACAGGCCGCAACCGACAGCCACGTGGAGACACCGAGGCCTGTGGAAACTCAAGGTATTGGGCCTACGGAAAATATACCCTCAGATGGGTCCAGAACCGCTGAGCAGGCACTGGCTTCTGAGGGTGTTTTCAGACCTTCACAGCTTACAATTAAAGCTACTACAGCAGTAAAGGCAAAGTCAAAAACACCATTAAAGACAAAGAAACAAGTGCAGCATTCTCCAGAACAGTCATCCATGCCTAAGAAACAGATGCTTAAAATGGCTGAAGGCCTTATTACTTTAATCAGGGGCTCCCATCCCCCTCCTGACAAAAGGCCTAGGCAAGACACTGATTATGATTCCTCTGATCAGGTTTCCATGTCCTCTGATTCTTCCTCTGACCAGGGCTGTTCTCTCCCTCCCTATGAGGACTCTGATGCTGAAGAGTCCATTCACTCAGCCTCACCGCCTGAGGATTACTCTTTTGGGGAAACCCTGCACGCCATAAGGGAACATTTCCATTGGGAGAGCCAGGATTATTCAGAATCCAAGAAAAGGCTGAGAGATTTCGTTCTATTGCCTCAGCACAGGCCCTTGGCTATCCCCCGTGTTCTTGATATTGTTGATGTTTTTACTGAATCCAGTCTGTCTCCAGATTCTTTACCCCCTGCACCAGTAAAGCCAGACAGGTACTACAGGGTCCCTGACTCTCATAAATTTCTTTACAAAAAACCTGCTACGGACACAGAAACCATCTCTCAGGGTCCAAAAGGGGTTAAAGCTTCCACTGCCAAAAATCCTGTCCCCTCAGATAGGGCTCCAGAGCTCTGGACAGATGGGGGAAAAAAGTTTACACTTCTGCTACTTTAGCTGTAAGAGCTTTAAACTGTCAGTTTCACATGCTTAAATATCAGCAGTATCTCATGTCATTGTTAAAGCAGAAAATGGTTACAAATACAGAAGGTCCTGGCTGTAAAGAAATGCAGGATTTATTGCATGCAGTTGAACAAGTGGGAAAGCATACTCTGCAATGTGGTTTTGATTCATTAGAGGCTTCTTGTAGAGCCGCAGTTACAGGCTTAGTTATTCGAAGACATGCTTGGTTGAAAGAACAAAGTTTACCTGACCATGTTAAAATGAAATTATTGTATGCTCCACTACAGTATGACACTTTGTTTGGTGTTAAGGCAGAAGAGGTCTTAAAGAAAATGGAGGATAAAGCAAAGTCAATGCAAACTGTGAAAGATTTCTTACAGGTTCAGCCACCTAGATTTAGCAGGAACTGGCCTTCAAAAAATTGGTCCATTCCAGTGTCAGACAGGCCACAAAGAGGCAGATATAGATGCCCAAGAGGCAGATCTCAGCCCCAAGGCTCCTACAGACCTAAACAATGGGGTTTTTCAGCTCCTAAAGGAGGAGAAGACAAATCACAACCTTATAGAAAACAGTCACAATGACTTCCCTCTGCAAATGCCAAGCACTAACCAGTTGGCAGCACCCCTAGGGGGAAAGCTAGCACTTTTCTCAAAAAATTGGCACATGATCACCCAAGACCAATGGGTGTTGAATATAGTTTCTCAAGGGTACAGGTTCCACTTCCACACGCTTCCAAAACCAAAAGTTATGCCAAACCTGCCTCAAAACCAATGGGCAGAGGCACAAAAACAGATTGCAGCTCTTATAGATACGGGAGCTATTCAAAATGTTCCACAAGAAGAACAGGGCCAAGGATTTTACTCACGACTTTTCCTAGTTCCCAGAAAGGACAAAGCATGGAGACCAATACTGGACCTGTCAATCCTAAATACTTTCCTAGATGTTCCAAAATTCAAAGTGTTACCACAACAATTCTTGCCAATGCTGGGCAAAAAGGCTTGGCTAGTTACTTTGGATCTCAAGGAGGCATACCTGCACATCCCAATCACACAAACGTGCAGAAGATACCTCAGATTTATAGCAGGCTCTATGCATTATCAATTCTCTGCACTGCCCTTTGGCTTATCTACTGCCCCCAGGGTCTTCACAAAATGCCTGGCACCAGTAATTGCATTTTGCAGGCAAAAAGGAATTCAAATATATCCCTACTTGGGCGACTGCCTTATTCAAGCAGAGAGCAAGGGCATTCTTCTAAAGCACTTGGAGTTTGTAAAAAGATTACTAATTTGCCTAGGGTACACAGTAAACGAAAATAAATCAAAACTAGTGCCCTCTCGAGATAATATTCCTGGGTGCAAGCTTGAATACAACTGCCCAGATGGCTTATCTCACACCAGACAAACAAAGGCAACTGACTCATTACTTTCAAATGATGGCAACAAAGACCCATCTCCCTGCAAGAAAAATTCTGCAGGTCCTGGGTTTCATGGCATCTTGCATTCTACTAATTCCATATGCCAAACTGCATATGAAGAAACTACAATGGTATCTAAAAAGTGTTTGGACTCAGCATTGTCACAGCCTAGAGACAATCATAACCTTGATTCCCTGCCTACAACAGGAATTCCGATGGTGGTCACAGGCCTGTCACCACAACAAGGGACAGCCTTTCACCTTACCTACAGCCTGGCAGACAATAACAACAGATGCATCGGAGTACGCCTGGGGAGCACATATGGCAGGAAAATGTATTCAGGGCATGTGGCCCAAGGAACAACTGCATCTTCACATCAATCAAAAAGAGATGCTAGCTGTACAGAATGCCCTGACAGCCTTCAAGGACCTAATACATCCAGGACAATTATTAATAAAGATGGACAATACCACCACAGTTATGTGGTACATAAACAAGCAAGGGGGCAAACATTCCTACCCCCTATGCAGACAAGCCATGACTTTGTGGAACACAGCATTGACTTACCAGGTACATCTGCAAGCACAATTCCTGCCAGGAACAAAAAAATACACTGGCAGACGAAGTAAGCAGAAATCTCATGGATCCTCACGAATGGAAGCTAAATCCACAAGTGTTCAACATGATAACAAGGGAATGGGGACGCCCAGACATAGATCTGTTTGCCTCCCCTCACAATTACCAATTACAGAAATTTTGCACAAGGACTTATCACTCTCAAGCATGGAAAGTGGATGCTCTATCTTTCAACTGGAAAAATCTGACAGTCTATGCCTTCCCTCTGATGCCTCTTCTCACCAAGGTGCTTCTAAAAGTCAGACAAGCTAGGCCAAAAATGATCCTGATTGCACCAGACTGGCCACGCCAGCACTGGTACCCACTCCTAAAGATTTTATCCCAAGGCCCACCTTGGCCTCTACCTCAAATCCCTCATCTTCTGACACAGCAAAACAATCAGATTCTGCACAGTCAACTCAGAACCTTAAACCTGGCAGCATGGCAGATAATGTAGCCACTCAGACTGCACCTCTCTCTAAAGCTGTTATGGATGTAATTTTGGAAGCCAGGAGACCCAGCACTAGGAAATCTTATGCGGAAAAATGGAAGAGATTCTGTGCTTGGAACCAGGCACAAGGGCTCGACCCACTGGTCCCTAATATGCCTCAGATTTTACAATACCTGACTGAGATGTTGCACAAAGGCCTATCTTTTTCTTCTATTAAAATCCATGCCTCTGCCATTTCAGCTTATTACAATACGGATCCTCCAATTTTTTCACATCCTCTACTACGACAATACCTCAGAGGGGCAAAGAATATAAGACCCCCTAGGAGAGCATCAGTGCCTACTTGGGACCTCAATTTTGTTTTAGAAAAACTAACACTACCTCCTTTTGAACCAGCCAGCACAGCTGATCTAAAATTCTTGTCATGGAAAACTGCTCTGCTCCTAGCAATAACTTCAGCAAGAAGAGTTTCAGAGTTACAGGCATTGATGGCTGTGGAACCTTTCCTCATTTTTCACCAGGACAGGGTTTCTCCAAGGATGAACCCAACATTTATGCCAAAAGTGGTCTCCAATGTGGCCTTAAACCAAACTATTCATTTGCCTACTTTCTACCCAAATTCCCAGAATAAAGGGGAAAGACTTCTGCACTCTTTGGATATTCACAGGCAGCTACATTTTTACTTGGACAAAACAAAAGCTTTCAGAAAAACTGAGCAACTGTTTGTAGCATATGCTGCAGGATCACAAGGAAAACCTATTACAAAGCAGACAATCTCCAAATGGATAGGACACTGCATCCACAAAACATGGCAAATCTGTGCCTAAGGGCATTAGGCCTCATTCTATCAGAGCAGCAGCCACTTCAGCAGCTTTCCTCAGAGGGGTACCAACCAAAGACATTTTAGAAGCTGCAACCTGGAGCTCAGTGCACACTTTTACCAAGCACTACCACCTACCTCTCTACTCCAAATCCAGAGCAGGCTTTGCCACTGCAGTTCTGCAGGGCTTGTTAGCCTTGCCTAATCCAATCTAGACCCAGCCACCCTACCTAAGCTTTGGGATTCTACCCAAGTGTAATGACTGCAACAGTGAAACACGATGAACATAGTACAGTTGTGTACCTACCATAAATGTAGATGTTCGAGTGTATTCACTGTTGCAGTCCTGGTTACCCACCCACCATCCCCCTCTTTGCTGGGACTATTCTGTACTTTTCAACTCTATACAATCTATGTGGTGTATTTGCTTTTAGAAGAAGAAAATGCTTTTAGTGATATATGCATGTTTGTTTGGCATATTTTTATCTTTACAGCCTTCATGACATCTGGGGCAAAAAAAAATGAAGAAAATGGCGTCAGTTGCAACTTTTATACCCCTGGTGCACTGACGTCAGGGAAGAGACGACAGCAACCGACACCGGACCAAGACTTTGCAACTCGGGCCGACTATGGGCCGCCTGCCAGCAGGATAACCCAAGTGTAATGACTGCAACAGTGAATACGCTCGAACATCTACATTTATGGTAGGTACACAACTGTACTTTCTCTCCCTTGCCTTTTGGACTTTCAGCCACACCCAGAGTCTTCACTAAATGCCTGGCTTTGGTAATGGCCTTTTGCAGGACAAAAGGGATACAAATATTCCCATACCTGGACGACATGCTTTTACAGGCTGCCAGCCAAAATACACTCCTAACCCATATCCAGTTTGTGATGTTTCTCTTAGGGTTCCAAATAAACTTCCCAAAGTCCAACCTCACACCAACCCAAGACGTGTTCTTAGGGTGCAGAATCCGCACAGACTTGATAGAGGCATACCTGCCCCCAGCAAAGGTGAGTTCTCTTACAGAACACCTGCAAGGGATTTTACATTCCTCTCAACTGACTCCAAGGCAGTACCTCAAGCTTCTGGGTTACATGGCAGCTACCATTCCCATTCTATCCCTAGTTCGGTTATACATGAGAAAGCTACACTGGTACCTATGCTCTGTCTGGAAGCAGCACAACCACCTGCCGGAGCACATTGTGCCCTTGCTTCCATACCTAAAAGAAGAGATCTTATGGTGGTTAGCTCAGATGAATCTCAACCCAGGACTCCCCTCCAACCACCTCAACTTCTTCAGGTCATACATACAGGCGCCTCAGACCTGGGGTGGGGGGTGGGGGGGCACTCAGCCATCGAAAAGTACAAGGCTTGTGGGCATACAGGCAGAAAACAGAACACATCAATGCCAAACAAATGAGGGCAATCCTCCTAGCCCTTCTGGCATTCACTCCTTTGCTTCAGAAGGGGATCCCTTTTGATATACACAGACAACTCCACAGTCCTGTGGTATATCAACAAACAAGGAGGAACCAAGTCCTACCTGCTCTCCAGACTTGCTATACTAGTATGGGAAGTAGCAGCTTCTCAGGGAATTACCGTGAAAGCAGCATACATTCCCTCTCTTCACAACACCCAAGCAGATTTTTGAGCAGAACCAGCACAATCATGAATGCTTCACAGGGAGGTCATCCTTGACCTGGTCCACAGATGAGGTACACCTCAAATAGACCTATTTGCCTCTGCCAACAACAGGCAACTTCGTGGATACTGCACCAGGACACCAAACCCACAGGCACTGGCAACAGTCCCCTTCACTATCTCATGGAAGGGGAAATACCTTTATGCATTCCCCCCTTCCCTCTCATTCAGAGGGTCCTGCTATGGATTCAGCAGGACAATCCAAAAATCTTGCTGGTGACTTCCTACTGGCCCCAACAGCATTGGTTCCCCTTACTCCTTCAGTTGTCCAAGGGCAATCACCACAAATTACCCCACAGAGTGGATCTTCTCACACAGCACAAGGCATCTCTAATCCACAGTGGCAGCTGCTACACCTGACCCTGTGGCGGATAGGCTTCTGATCCCATACAGACACCTTTACAATGAGGACATGCTCAGTGTCCTACAGGAGGCCAGGAAACCTAACACTAGAAAATCATACCTGTCTAAATGGAAAAGGTTCATTACATGGTGTCAAAGTAAGCAGCTGGACCCACTTACCAGTGACATTCCCCTAGTGCTGTCTTATTTGTGTGAGTTACTTCAGACTGGCTTAGCCTACTCCTCTGTTAAGGCACACCTGTCCACTATCTCTGCATGCCTACCCATGGATCCCCCCTTGGCATTCAGACTCCCTTTGAAGCTCTTCCTCAAAGGGTTCCAGCATTTCAGACACCCCAGAAACCTCCTCCTTGGGATCTCAACTATGTACTGAAGAAGCTTACACTTCCATCCTTTGAGCCAGCTGATCAAGCTTACCTAAAACTTTGCACCTGGAAGACAGTCCTAGTGGCTATCACTTCAGCCGGAAGGGTATCAGAGCTCCAGGCACTAAAAGCTACCCCTCCTTTTTTTGTCTTTCATAAAGAAAGAGTTACCCTCAGGACAAACCCATCTTTCATGCCCAAGGTAGTCCATGGCCTCTCTCTCCATCAGGCCATTCACTTACCAGTTTTTTTCCCAAACCCACAAGGAAAAAGTGAGAGTACTTCATTCACTGGATGTTCACAGACAAATTAAATTCTGACTCTACAACACTATCAGAAAGACTGACCAACTTTTCATATCTTTGCACCCTAGAGCACTAGGAAAGTTGTGTCCAAACAGACTATTTCCACTTGGATCTCCAAGGCCATTACCTTCTGCTAGCAGCACCATGGTGAATCACTTCAGGGTACAGTAAGAGCCCACTCTACTAGAACCATGACATCCTCAGGGGCTTTCTTCAAGGGCCTGGATACCTCCTCTATCCTGGAAGCATCCACTTGGTCTTCAGTTCATACCTTTACCAAGCACTGCAAACTAGACCACATCTCTAGGTCCAGGGCAGGGTTCACTAGGGCTATCCTGCATGGATTCCTGGAATCTGCTTCCATACCAACCACCCTTTCTCAGTGAGCTTTGACACTCACCCATATCCAGAATACTGCAACATATGAATAGAAGGACATATAAAAGTTGTGTAAGAACTTACCATAAACGTAGATGTCCTTCTCTTCCATGTTGCAGTATTCCTACCCTCCCTCTTATCAGCTATGTTTTCCCTCTCTGGATGGCAATGACTTGGCATTGCCCTATTAGGACTGGCTCCGACTGGGGCCTTCAGATGTTCTTCATGTTTCACTGTTGCAGTCATTACATTTGGGTAATCTGTTGGCAGGTTGCCCTCAGTCGGCCTGATTATCAAAGTCTTGGGTCCTGCGTCAGTTGCTGTCCCTTCTTCCATGATGTCAGGTCATCAGGGGTATAAAACATGCAGCCGACGCCATTACATCAGTCTTTCTTGCTGCGCGGTGCCCGAAGCAGAAGCAGTTCACAAGTGCCGGTCGGCCGACTCCTGAAATTTTCGTTTTTGAGTTTCAGATCCGAAGTCTTCAACTAAAAAGCGAAGTACCTCCTTACCGATGTCAGTAAAAGTTAATAATTGCATTACTTGTGGGAAGCAAATACCTCATAAGGATTTCCATTTGTACTGTAATCCTTGCCTAGGGCCCTGACCATGACGTACCTTGCTGTCAGTTCTGTGCTTTATTTAATCAACGCACTATCAAACATTGGTACATTTTTGCTTCTAAATATTTTGGTTCATGCTTTAATTATCCAGAAATGTCATCTGTTAGCAATCCGTCTACTGGAATACCTAAAAAATGCAAAGAAAAAGACAGAGACAGGCCATTAAGGTCCAAAACTGCCAACGACGCTTCTCCTAAGCCAGTCGCCAGTTCGCCGGTAATCAATGAGGTGCTTTCGCAGCCCCTGATACCCGCTACTTGTGATTCGCAGGCCTCTACTGTGACCCATTCATATGCCGCGAGATGCTTCAATTATGGAACCTGCAGATGTCTGTACCTTGGATGGGTCCAGAGCCGCTGTGCAGGCACCGGCTTCTGAGGGTGTTTTCAGGCCTACAAATTTGTATATTAAACTGATGCCATCTTCAAAACAAAGGCCAAAATCTCGACCTATGTCTAAAAAACCGATGCCTAGGTCACATGTGCAGGCCCCTATGCCTAAAAAACAAATTATCAAAATGGCTAATGATTTAATTACTCTGATCAGGGGTAGCCAAACCCCCCCCCCCTTCTAAGAGGCCTAGGCAAGATATTGACTATGGATCTTCTGAGCAGGATTCTATTTCTTCTGACTCCTTCTGCTTCTCCCCCTGAGGATTTTTTTTGGGGAAACTTTACATACCTTAAGGGAACATTTCCACTGGGAAAGTCAGGATTTTTCTGAATCTAAAAAGAGGCTTAGGGATTTTCTTCTTCTTCCTCAGCATAGGCCTTTGGCTATACCTCCTGTTCTAGACGTTGTTGATGTTTTTTCAGAATTTAGTATGGCTCCTGATTCCCTGCCTCCAGCTCCTTGTAAGCCAGACAGATACTACAGGGTTCCTGACTCCCACAAATTCCTTTTCAAAAATCCTGTTGCGGATCCTGAAACCATTTCTCAGGGCCCCAAGGGCATTAAGGCTTCTACTGCTAAAAATCCTACCCCTTCTGATAGAGATTCCAGGGCGCTGGATAGATGGGGTAAGAAGGTCTACACTTCTGCAACCTTGGCAATCAGGGCTTTAAACTGTCAATTTCATATGCTAAAATAGCAGCATATCATGGGACTGCTTAAACAGAAAATTATGTTGATTTCTGACTGTGTGGAAAATAGATTTACAGGATCTATTGCATTCAGCTGAACAAGTTGGAAAACATACTTTGCAATGTGGTTTTGATTCTTTGGAGGCCTCTTGCAGGGCTGCTGTAACTGGGTCTGTGCTAAGAAGGCATACTTGGCTCAGAGCAAAAACTGCCTGATCATGTTAAAGCAAAATTGTTGGATGCTCCTTTACAACAGGACTGTCTGTTTGGCAATAAGGCTGAAGAAGTTCTAAAAAAAGATGGAAGATAAAGCTAAATCTATGCAAACTGTGAAAGATTTCTTACAAGTGCAACCTCCAAGATTTAGTAGGCACTGGCCTACTAAGACCTGGTCCTTTCCAGTTCCTTCGAGAGCCACTCAAGTCAAACCCAGACATTCCAAAGGCACCAGGTTTCAGTCCCAAGGGACTTTCAAAACAAAGCAATGGGGTGCCTCCTCTTCCAAATCTGGAAACAACAAGACACCTCCCTATGGTAAGCAGTCTCAATGACTTCCCTCTACACTTACCAAGCACTTACCTTTTAGCCACCCCTTTGGGGGGAAAACTGGCAACTTATAACCCAGGACAAATGGGTTTAAAATATAGTACCCAGGGATACAGATTTCATTTCCACACGTTGCCAACTCCAAACGGATGGCCAGACCTGCCCCCAAATCAGTGGGCAGAGGTCCAGAAACAAGTAGTTTCCCTCATGAGCATGGGGGCTATTCATGTAGTAACAGAAGAGGAAAAGGGACAAGGTTTCTATTCAAGACTTTTCCTGGTACCCAGAAAAGACAAATCATGGCATCCAATTCTGGACTTATCTACTCTAAACACCTTTCTGGACATTCCAAAATTCAAGATGCTGAGTCTTCACCGGTTACTTCCTGTGCTAGGCAAAGATGCCTGGTTGGCAACTCTAAATTTAAAAGAGGCTTACCTGCATATCCCAATCAGGGAATCTTGCAGAAGATACCTCCGCTTCAAAGCAGGCTATTTGCATTACCAGTTCTCTGCACTGCCCTTTGGCTTATCTACTGCGCTCAGGGTCTTTACAAAGTGCCTGGCTCCAGTAATTGCATTTTGCAAGCAAAGAAGTATTCAAATATATCCATACCTGGACGGTTGTCTAATTCAGGCAGAAAACAAGGTCATTCTTCTAAAACATCTGGCATTTGTAAAAAGGGTTCTAACTTGTCTAGGGTACACTATAAATGAAAAGAAATCACAACTGGTACCCTCTCAAAAAATTATATTCCTGGATGCAAGCTTGAATACAACTGCCTAGATGGCTTTTCTTACGCCAGAGAAGCAAATTCATTTGGTGCCTTACTTCAAACAGGTGGCCACAAACACCCTGCTTTCTGCAAGGCAAATACTGCAAGCCTTGGGGTTCAGGGCCTCCTGCATTCTTCTAATTCCATATGCAAGACTGCATATGAGGAAACTTCAGTGGTATTCGAAAAGTCTATGGAGTCAGCATTGTCACAGACTGGAAACAATGATTCCTATCCTACATTGCCTGCGCCTAGAGTTCCTATGGTGGGCAGAGGCCTGCCACCAGAACAAGGGACTGCCATTCACACCACCCCCTGCCAACCAAACCCTAACTACAGATGTGTCAGACTATGCATGGGGTGCTCATCTGGCAGGGAAGTGCATTCAGGGAAAATGGAGCCCAAATCAAATGCACCTTCACATAAATCAAAAATAAATGCTAGCTGTACAGAATGCACTGACAGCCTTCAAGGACTACCTTCATCCAGGACAATTACTGATAAAGACGGACAACACCACGGTTATGTGGTACATAAACAAGTAGGGGGGTACACACTCCTACCCCCTCTGCAGATTAGCCATGGCATTGTGGAACATGGCCTTGAGCTATTAAGTACAACTACAAGCTCAATTCCTGCCAGGAAAGCTGAATACTCTGGCAGATGAACTAAGCAGAAATCTCATGGACTCACATGAATGGAAACTGGTACCACGGATTTTCAACATGTCGACACGCGAGTGGGGGAGCCCAGACATAGATCTTTTTGCCTCACCCCAAAACTATCAGTTGGACACATTTTGCACAAGAACTCATCACAAAAAAGCCTGGAAAGTGGATGCTCTGTCCTTCAGCTGGAAACACCTATCAGTCTATGTCTTTCCCCCTCTGCCTCTACTCTCCAAAATTCTACTAAAAGTCAAGCAGGACAAACCAAAAATGATTTTGATTGCTCCAGACTGGCCTCGCCAACACTGGTACCCACTCCTGCGCATTATGTCACATCTTCCACCGTGGCACTTGCCTCAGACACCTTACTTACTGTCTCAGCAGAACAACCAAACTCTGCACACTCAGCTCCAAACTTTGAATCTTGCAGCGTGGCTAATCACCTAAATTCACCCTTAGCATCCCTCAGTAAACCTGTGATGGATGTCATTTTGGAGGCGAGAAGACCTAGTACTAGAAAATCTTATGCTGACAAATGGAAAAGATTCTGTGCCTGGAATCAGTCTCAAGGGATAAGCACAGCAGTGCCCAACATTCCTCAGATTTTGCAATACTTAACTGAGATGCTTCACAAGGGCCTGTCGTTTTCTTCCATAAAAATCCATGCCTCAGCCATTTCAGCTCATTATAACACAGAATCTTTCCTCTTCTCTCATCCTCTGCTAAAGCTGTATCTCAGAGGGGCCAAAAACTTAGGACCACCCAGGAGAGCTCCAACCCCTGCCTGGGACCTTAATTTTGTATTGGAGAAACTCTCTCTCCCTCCTTTCGAGCTAGCTGCTACTGCAGACTTAAAATTTCTCTCCTGGAAAACAGCTTTCCTTTTAGCAGTCACTTCAGCTAGAAGGATTTACGAATTACAGGCTCTTATGGCAGTGGAGCCTTTCATCATTTTTCATGTGGACAGGGTATCTCTCAGGACCAACCCATCCTTCATGCCTAAGGTGATATCCAGCGTGGCTCTTAATCAGACCATTCATTTGCCAACTTTCTTTCCGAATTCACAGAATAAGGGGGAACAGAGTCTGCATTCATTGGATGTACACCAACAACTTAGATTTTACTTAAACAGGACTAAATCTTAAAGAAAATCTGAACAACTACTGGTAGCATTTGCTGCAGGGGCAGAGGGAAAGGCTATTTCAAAGCCAACCATTTCCAAATGGATAAGCCATTGTATTTGTTACTGCTATAACCACCATGGAAAACTATCCCCAGGGGATCAGATCCCATTCCACCAGGGCTGCATCTACTTCAACAGCCTTTCTCAGAGGTGTTCCTACCAGGGACATTCTAGAAGCTGCTACCTGGAGCTCAGTTCATACTTTCACCAAACATTACCATTTACCACTTTTCTCTAAATCCAGAGCTGGCTTTGCCACTGCTGTCCTGCAGGGCCTTATAGCTGGTCCTAATGCTGTATAATTTCCTCCTCCCAACCATAGCTTTGGGAATCTACCCAAATGTAATGACTTCGACAGTGAAACACGAGGAACATAGTACAGTTGTGTACACTTACCATAAATGTAGATGTTCGAGTGTATTCACTGTTGCAGTCCTGGTTACCCTCCCTCCAGCCCTCTATTTTTCTCTGGCTATACCTCTGCTTTCTTTTACTATGCTTAAAATCCCTTTTGGTGTATTTGCTTTTGGTTGGAGGTATATTTTTTGTGTTTTTAATTGTATTTGCTCCCCATTTGGGGGGCACCTGACATCTGGGGCAAGAAAAACTGATGTAATGGCATTAGCTGCATGTTTTATACCCCTGACGACCTGACGTCATGGAAGAAGGGACAGCAACCAATGCAGGACCCAAGACTTTGTTAATCAGGCCGACTGAGGGCAACCTGCCAGCAGATTACCCAAATGTAATGACTGCAACAGTGAATACACTCGAACATCTGCATTTATGGTAAGTGCACACAACTGTACTTTCTGAGGGCTGGTGCGTGCCAATGTCACTTTTATGGCCCACTTACTCTCACCTTGACTTGACGTCTTGTGCACCTAGGAGGGACTGAAAGCTTTTTTTGATACTGGCCATACATATGCGAGAATAGAAGGGTAAACCCATATGCAAAACACTGCAACATGGAAGAGAAGGACATCTATGGTTATGCTAAGTTCTTACACAACTTTTCTTTATTCAAAGTATCTCAAAGTGTGTAAAAGTGCTTACAGTTTGTGCTTATTACTGTGCATATATTCTAGAGAGTTTGTGTGCAAAGTGAAACTATTTCATGAAGTACAGTCAAAAGTACAGCCATTTTGAAAAAGTTTCTTGTGCTGGATGTGTCTGTTCACAAAGTGCCACCAATACAGAGTGTTTCTTGCACTGTAAATAATTATCTAGAAAGTTTCCGCCATTTTGGGGAAGTTTCAATGTGCCGCATACTTTTTATTCGCTAAGTGCAGTTACTCTGAAATGTTTCTTTGGAACATGGTCAGACAGTTCCAAAATCCTCTAAGAAAAAATCATCGTCCCTGACTTCGGAGCCGACAAAAAAGACTAAAGCGTCGGAGCCAAGAAGTACCGGTTCCAACTCAGCTTCATCTATTTCAGTGCTGTCTATTTCATCGGTTCCAGGATAATCTTCGGTACCAAAAATTCGAGACTGTATCTCCCACATTGAGATCTCCTATTTTGTAGAGAAGGAGGTCTCCTTCTGTCTCCACCAGATCCTCCACGATCCTATCAGATGAGGACATCAAGAGGGTGGTGAAGAGGTTGCTTTCGGATCCAGCTCTGGCAAGAAAATTGGCCCCTCCAGACACAAAGGTCTCGGATTTGACCCCCCTTACCGACAACTGTTCCTCTGACTGCTTCACTCTCTGAGTCTATTACTTCAGGTTCCTCTGTCTTGGACCCTTTGGCTTTGGGGATTCAACCTGTTTCCTCAGAGCCAAATACTCTATCCTTGATGGCTCAGTCTGGAGCCGAGGATTCTGGGAGCCAACGCTCTTGTTTCAATTCTGAGGGGGACAGTCACCCTGGGTTCTCATCAGAACTGACCCTCCCTCTCGGAACCTTGGCTCGACTCAGCTTGGCTCCCACTTCTGCTTCGGAGCCGTTCCCTCTTGCTAGGAGTCGACCATCCGCCCCCTCGGAGCAGGGGGGATGGCTTTCAAAGCTATAAAGAAGGCTTTATCCTCTGCCAAAGCCATTCCATTGGAACCTGTGTCCCACCAGCAGTAGGCAGCAACCTCTTCCCCCCTGCCACCCCCACAGCGTAGGGAACCAGAGTCCCAAGTATCCCCCATTGGAGGTGCCTCCTCTTCCAAGACCTGCCCAGATTATCCCACTGGAGAGCTCACTAGAAAGAGGCTGTGTAAGAGGAAACATGTTGATTCACCAGAGTCTGTTATGTCAGACACTAATTTAGAGGAATCAGAAGCGTTCCCTAGATCCCCCTCTGAAGATGTCTCTTTTTCTGACATCCTAGAAATCCTTAGACAGAGGAGTGATTGGAAGACCTCTAACCCTACTGAGGATGAATCAGTGTATCTTCAGGCCTTTGGTTCCCGGCCTTCCAACTCCTGGGTGATGCTGCCTTATGACCAACTTTTGGGGGTCATATCGCGGAAAGCTTGGACCTCTCCAGATTCAGTGGAAGCCATCCCGAGGAGGCCAAATAAGTTTATGACAGCACCTGAGGACAAGTCTTTCCTTGGTAAGGGAGTTCCAGTTGATGCTATGGTGGTAGCAGCGGCCACCAAGAAGGAATTATCTGAGATGTCTTCTAATATCCATCCTCAAAACAGTGCAAGAAACTTCTCTGTGTGGAAGATTTTCAGTCCATATATTTCTAGTTAATCACTGTATATTAATCAGATCAGACAATAGTAGTAGAAGTAGCGAACGTAAACTCGTCAAGTCAAAAAGTAATAGTGGAAAATATATAATTCTACAGTATTACTAAGTATTCAAAAGTAATCCAAGCAAGGCAGGCAGTCTGTTTCCAGTCGAAAATCCTTTAAGTACACAGACAAGCGATCCAAGTAAAACAAAAATAGAGTAATAATTTCCTCACAAGCTTTCTAAATATATATATACTTTTTATCAGGTATGGGAGTGGTTTACTGTGCTGTAAAACAAAGTGTTATTGGTACACATGTTAAATTCACATCCCTTCCCCCATCAGTGTGACATTCGAGCTGGTCCTGCCCTACCTAGTAGCTGTCATAATAATATATAGCCCTAATGTACTTTAATGGTACATCTTATTTAACCAAATTATTAAGTCTGTGATGTATAAAATCACAGACTTAATAATTAATAATTTGGTTAAATAAGATGTACCATTAAAGTACATTAGGACTATATATTATTATGACAGCTACTAGATATGGCAGGGCCAGCTCGAATGTCACACTGATGGGGGAAGGGATGTGAATTTAACATGTGTACCAATAACACTTTGTTTTACAGCACAGTAAACCACTCCCATGCCTGATAAAAAGTATATATATATTTAGAAAGCTTGTGAGGAAATTATTACTCTAGTTTTGTTTTACTTGGATCACTTGTCTGTGTACTTAATAAAGGATTTTCGACTGGAAACAGACTGCCTGCCTTGCTTGGATTACTTTCGAATACTTAGTAATACTGTAGAATTATATATTTTCTATTATTACTTTTTGACTTGACGAGTTTACGTTCGCTACTTCTACTACTATTGTCTGATCTGATTAATATACAGTGATTAACTAGAAATATATGGACTGAAAATCTTCCACATAGAGAAGTTTCTTACACTGTTTTGTTTTTAGACCCACTACACTTTAGTGGGTTGTTTTGAGACTTCGGGGATACCACGGA
This sequence comes from Protopterus annectens, assembly GCF_019279795.1. Taxonomy (NCBI): domain Eukaryota; kingdom Metazoa; phylum Chordata; order Ceratodontiformes; family Protopteridae; genus Protopterus; species Protopterus annectens. Next base: position 1,057,513,667 of record NC_056746.1, on the reverse strand, counting down.
GATTACTTGTTTTTTCTAATATCCATCCTCCTAATAAGGAGTCCAGGACGAGGGATAGGTACGGGAAGCGTACTTTTTCTTCAGCGGCATTTACACTAAGATCGCTGAATTACTTGACTCATTTTACTTGGCTTCAGAGGGATCTCCTGAAAGAGTTAGGAGACACCCTCCGGGGTTCAGTATCTCCGGGTTCCATGGATAAGGTTTCTACGCTGCTCTCCACCCTTACTTCCATAGCTAACTCTTCCATGAGGCTGATCTCATATGCGGCAGATGGAGTGAGTAGGGCAGCCACAGCAGGAATATCCTTCAGGAGACATTCGTGGATGCGTCCTTGTAATTTTACGGAATCCTTCAAGTCTTCCTTCACTAATGTTCCCTTTGATAGTTCATCTCTTTTTGGACCCCAAGTGAAAGAGACTTTGACTAGGTGCGAGCAGGAAGGGAAAACCTTATCTGCCATTGGAGTCCATTTCTCTCTCCCATCCAGACCCTATTCCAAGGGTAATACAGGAGGGAAAATGTGGTTCCGCAAATCCCAAAAAGGTTTCCCTCAGGCACAAGGTCAACCCTCCCCCAGATGCAGAGGGGGAGGATATAATGGAAGACGCTGCCCTCGCAGCAGAGGAGGTCCGCAACATCAGGGAGACAGAGAAGCTTTCTCTGATCGTCCCTTCCATCAACCCTGAAGGGTTGCCCGACTGTCCGTCTCTGGTGGCAGTCAGGGGTTGTCTATCGCTGTACCCAAGTGCCTGGCTATCACTCAAGATCGTTGGGTGCACACAATAATATCCAGAGGTTACTTGATTCCCTTTATTTCCAAACCCCCAACAAACCGGTCTCTACCAGACATACCACCCATCCAACTAGACCGTGCAACATCAGATGTCATCTCGTTGCTGCAAAAAAGAGTCATCCAAGAAGTCCACGCAGAGCAAGTAGGATCTGGAACTTACTCTTGATTCTTTTTAGTTCCAAAAAATACAGGGGACTGGAGATCAATTCTAGATCTCAGCAGGCTCAACAAGCATGTAAGGAAATTGAAGTTCCAAATGGTCACTCTGCAGTCGATATTTCCCTTTATTGGGAAAGACAACTGGATGTGCTCAATCGATCTCCAGGATACATACTACCACATCAAAATGGACAGGTGCTCCAGGAGACGCTTATGCTTCTGGCTGGGAGTCAGTCATTTTCAGTTCAGAACACTGCCCTTTGGCCTCACTACAGCCCCCAGAGTGTTTATCAAATGCATGGCAGTGATAACGGCTCACCTGAGACGTCAAGGATTCCAGGTGTTTCTATACCTAGATGACTGGCTCCTCACTGCTACCACCAAGCATCAACTCATAAAGACCAGGGACGAGAGACTATCCTTGTGCACCAGTCTAGGCATCACTGTCAAACTACAAATGTCAGTCTTATCTCCCTCACAGCACATTGTGTATTTAGGCTCAGAAATAGACACAACCACCATGTCAGTAAGACTAACACAGGAAAGAGTGGAGTCTCTATGCAGTCAGATCAGATCCCTGCTAAACAAAGAGTTCAATCCAGAGTAGTCCTTCAAGTCCTAGGGACTATGGCGTCCACCATCCTATTAGTTCCTCTTGCTCGCCTACACATGCGGATTCTCCAGTGGCTGCTATTTGCACAATGGTTGATGCAAGACATTCCATTGTCTCACCAGATATTGATAAACACATGCAGAAAGGATCTGACATGGTGGTTGCATACAAAACAACTTATCCTAGGTCGTCCACTTGTTCCTCCCCAAGAGAAAGCAGTTTTGACCACGGACGCTTCCCAGATAGGGTTGGGGGGGCATTATCTGGGAATGACAGTCCAAGGTACTTGGCAGAACCACGAGAACCACTTGCACATCAATGTTCTGGAGATGAGAGCGGTGCTGTATGCTTTGCAAGCACTTCACAGCTCCCTTCCCACTGGGACAATTGCGATTCTGTCAAGCAACATGTCTGTCATGTGGTACATAAACAAGCAAGGGGGAACCAAATCTTACCCGCTTTGCCGAGAGGCCTTAAGAGTTTGGAAATGGGCATTGGATACTCAACGCTTTCTGATAGCAATGCATATCCCGGGGAAATCCAATGTAATAACAGACAAACTCAGCCACGCAATTCTGATACCTCAGGAGTGGTCCCTGAATCCAATGATTGCGAAAGAGATCTTTCACAGATGAGGCCAGCCTTGCTGTGATCTATTTGCCACTCACCTGAACACCAAATGCAGCAGCTACTTTGCCCTCATTCCCCATCTGGGGATGTCATCCAGGGATGCTGTAGTTCATGATTGGCCCCCAGGACATCTTTATGCCTTTCCTCCTTTTCCACTCATCCCCAAAGTAATACAGAAAGCAAGACAGCTGAGGAGTTCCTTGATCCTCATTGCTCTTTACTGGCCTTGACAAGTTTGGTTTCCCTTCCTGTGGTCCTACCTCTTGGAGGAACCATGGATTCTGGACCCATCTCCAGATCTCCTGATTCATCAATCGGGAAAGTTCCATACCTCCATCCGCACCCTCAAATTGACAGCATGGCTGCTCCAGTTCCAAGAATAGCCAGGTGTATTCCTCTATCCCCTATGGTCAAACACATTCTAATTTCATCCCATAAACCTTCACTCAAAAACTATATTCCAGCAAATGGAAAAGGTTTTCCCTTTGGGCTATGAATCGGGGCTTAGATCCATATACGGCTCCGATAGAATCTATTTTATCCTTCCTAGTGTCAATTTTTCATGAAGGAGCAGCAGCCGCTACAGTTAGAGTTCAGTTAGTTGCCATTTCCAATTTCCACCATGGTTTCATGGGAAATCCAATCATGCAGCACTCCTTGTGTAAAACTTTCTTAAAAGGAGTTCTTCTCACGCCCCCAATAAAACAACCATTAGAACCTTGGGACCTAAACTTAGTCCTGTCATCTTTGATGTCTGCACATTTTGAGCCATCCTCATCGTCAGACCTAAAATTGTTATCATGGAAAATATTATTCTTAGTAGCCATAACATCTGCTAGGAGAGTTTCAGAACTGCAAGCTCAACTATTCGACCTCCTTAAATTGTTTTTCACAAGGATAGAGTATCTCTCAGGATAAACCCTAAGTATGCTCAGTGCACAATCTGAATACTACCATTGAGCTACCTGTGTTTTTTCTAAACCACTCTAATAAATCAGAGTATAGACTACAGCTAGATGTTCACAGAATACTCAGGTTTTATCTACACAGGACTAAAGAATTCAGAAAATCCAATCAACTTTGTTTACTTTTCTGACAAAAAGAAAGGCTTGTCTGTTTCTAATATTACACTTTCAAAATGGCTTTCGGATTGCATATCCTTTGCTTATCAACAAGCTGGTAGACAATTACCTGTCAAAGTTAAAGGTCACTCTACTAGGGCTGTAGTTACTTCATGTGCCTTTAGATGTAGGCTCCCAATTGATACTATTTGTGCAGCAGCTACTTGGGCAAGACCACATACGTTTGTCACTCATTACAAATTGGATTTGGCCTCTCGGGACAGGTCTTCCTTTGGGTCCACTGTGCTGAGGAGTCTCTTCGCTTGAGCCACCCAGGTTATAGGTGCTAGGGATGCTGTCCCATCCAGCAAGAATTATGGCGAGGTAGGACTACATAACATAAAGAAGTTATGTACTCACCATAACATTCCATGTATGTAGTCCATCTCGCCTATATTCTTGCGTCCCTCCCTCCAACCCCCTTCCTGTTTCTGCGGGATCTGGTGCTGCCTGACATTGTTCTTTAGTTGTCCACCTGGAATGGATTATATTTCTAAATCCTTTGCTGTATTTATACAGCTCTTATATTGCTCTTACCTGATAGGTGTTTATTGCTTTCTTGCAAACTAGATCTGGGGATTTGCCGTGAGGCACCATGGGATAGGGGCTAGCCTTGAGCCAGTAAAAGCTCTCAAGCTTTAGTATCGGCCGAGTCGGAGCCGAATAACTGCTCCGAACCCATCCAGCAAGAATATAGGTGAGATGGACTACAAACATGGAATGTTATGGTAAGTACATAACTTCTTTTTTGTGTGTGTGTTTGTGCATATTTGCAAAATCCTTCACTGGCATGTGGTAATATGGCAGACTGATTTCAAAAGCCCTCACCACTTGTTTTTGCAGAGAATTGGAGAATATTTCAGTAAGAATATGATATTTTTGTACAAGCATCTTATTCTGACAAAGATGCACACACCAGGGCATTCATTTTGCTAAACCTAGCTGGGTAAAAAGGCCATTGAAAGAGAGTGTTCATTTATGTATGCACCAGCAGTGTATGAGGGAGAAGGTGACAATCATATTTTTGTACAGGCTGAATCAAGGAAAGACTCCGAGTGTCTAAAGAGTAAATTCAGGGAAATGTGTGACCCCCCAGACAAATATTACATTAGAGAGGCATTTGTTTTACACAAGATATCAGAAACCAGGGGAAACTTTAGCAGCTTATATTACTGACCTGAGAAACAAAGCTAAAATGTGTTAGTTTGGTGACTTAAAAGATGAGTTAATAAAGGACAGGCTTGTACATGGTGTTAACAGTGCTGCTGTGAGAAAGATTTTGCTTCGTGACAGTGATTTTATGTTGAGTAAAGTCATTGAGATTTGTCAAATCCATGAGGTTACAGAAAGACACACAAGTATGCTTGCAAGTGACAAGAGCATGGTTTCAGCATGCTCCAGACAAATATAGATAGTATGCAATACATGGCAAACAGAAGCAGGCCTAAGCACATGGCAGCCACAGCCCCTTCTGGTTCACCAGTGAAACCATGTAGTTTTCCAGCAAGTTCTAAGAAAAGAGCATGCTCAGTGCAATACAAGCATGATTCAGCAAAACCTATATCCAGCTTTAACTGTCACAGTTGTGGTGCCAATCATGATTCTAAAATAGAAAAAAATGCTTAGCATTTGGTCAGCAATGCCACAAGTGTAAAAAATGGAACTATTTTCAAAAGTTTTGCAAATCAAGTAAACCTCACAAAGTTATAAAGAAGGGTCACTTGAAGACAGCAAGTTGATCATATAGAGAGCTGCAATTCTACCTTCTATGTAGATGGTGTATCAGTAATTGATGAAAAGGTTGATGCAGTAAATTTGTTGGCAAAGAACGAAGTGTTTTGTACTGTCCAGATCAATGGTAAATCCACCGAGCTCAAAGTAGACACTGGTTCAAGGTGTGATGTTATATCAGCAGACACATTTGCTAAGGTGAGAACTAATGAATAACTCAATGTGGCTAGTAGTGTGAAACTTGCTTATGGCGATGAAGAAATTCAAACTGAAGGCTCAGTAGTGCTTTCATGTTATTTAGCTAGGAACTGTTGCAGCTTGTTATTCTATGTAGTCCAAAGACCTGTGCAGTCATTATTGGGCCTCAGAGACAGTTTGAGAATGAATCTGCTTTCTTTTACTAAAGAAGTTCATCATATAAGCACATATACTAGTTCCAATTTTTCTGAAGCCATTGAGTATGCTGATATTTTCAGTGACAAGTTGGGCAAACTTCTAGTTTTGTATTCCATGAAGTTAGGCCCTGGGGTCACTCTAGTATTCAGACCAGCACGGAAAGTTCCAGTAACTATGCAGGGTAAAGTCAAAGCTCAGTTGGATAAAATGGTGCAGTGAGGTGTAATTTGTCCAGTTACAGAACCAACTTGAATGGGTCTTGTCCGTGGCAGCAGCCCAAAAAAAGGCTCAGACAAAATCAGAATATGTATTGACCCAAGAGATTTGAACAAAGTATTAGAGGCCACATCATCCAATAAGTACAGTCAAAGAGGTCAGAGCCCTAATACTGAATGCCACTGTTTTTTTGGATGCAAAAAGTTCATTTTGGCAATTGATGCTTGATCGCAAATACTCATTACTGACAACTTTTGGTACCCTGTTTGGCAGATATAGATTCCCGAGAATGCCATTGGGAGTAAATTCTGCAAGTGAAGTCTTCCAGCATGCAATTTATCAATTTTTTCAGGTTATCCTTGTACCATAATAGTAGATGATTTATTGGTTGGAGGCAATGGTGAAGCAGTGCATGACAGAAACCTTAAGAGAGTTCTAGATAGAGCACGTGAAGTGAACTTAAAGCTCAGTCCTCTAAAATGTAAAGACTACCAGAAGTTACATATGTAGGTCATTTATTTACCTGCACCGGCTTAAGACCAGACTCATCTAAGCAGGCAGCTATTCTTGAGATGTCAGCACTAGATAATATTTCAGCTCTACAGTATTTTCTTGGCATGGTCAACTATTTAGGCAAGTTTATACCAGACTTCACCAAGTTGACACCATCTTTAAGAGAGCTAATGCATAAAAATGTTACATGGTCTTGGAACAGCACCAGAAGGCATTTGAAAACCTTAAGCAAAAAATTGCCACCCCACCTACATTAAGATACTATGATGTTAATAAACCAGTCACTCTTTCCTGTGATGCTTCAAAATTTGGTCTTGGTGCAGTTATTCTTGAAGAAGGCAGACCAGTAGCCTATGCATCTAGAAACTTACCCAAACTGAAATGCAATATGCTCAAATTGAGAAAGAACGTTTGGCAATAGTATTTGTATGTTCAAAGTTTCATGATATCTGTGGTCGAGCTATTTAGATTGAAACTGATCACCAACCTCTAATTACTATTCTAAAGAAGTCTATATTCAGCTCTAGTGAGATTACAAAGAATGATGCTCAAATTGGAAAAGTACAACTTGGACTATACAAAAGATGAACTTATGTGGCTGATACCTTATCGAGATCACCCAGAAATGCAACAGAACAGCTTGATGCAGAGAATTTTGACTTTGAAGTAATGGCAGTGCGTAATTTTTCTATCAAGAGACTTGAGCTGAGAGAATGCACACAGACTGATCCAATTTTGCAAAAGCTCAACCACTACATTAATGTTGGATGGCTGTCATAGAGATCTAGTGTACCACCTGAAGTGCAAACCTATTTTCCTTACAGAGATGGCATTATTTTCACAGGTCCTAAAATAATTGTTCCGGTTTCCTTACAACATGAATATATCCAGATTTTGCATTATGGTCACCCAGGTTCCAAATCTACCAAAAGAAGGGTGAGCGAACTAGTATTTTAACCTTCACTAGTGAAAGACATTGATAAGGTGCTTTCTTCCTGTTCAGTATGCAATAGTACTAAACTGCATTTGCAAAGAGAACCACTTCAGCTAAGTCAAGTTCCTGAACTACCTTGGTCAACAGTAGCCACTGACATATTCGAGTGGAAGAATCAGTATTACTTAGTATTGGTAGACTCTTATTCAAACTGGTCTAAGATTAATTTACTACCTAATCTAACATCCACTACTGTTATTACCAAGTTGAAATGTCATTTCTTAGTCCATGGTAGTCCACACAAAGTTATTTCTGACAATGGTACTCAATTTACTAGTCAGTTGTTTCAGAAATTTACAAGACAATGGGACTTTATACATGTTATTAGTAGTCCAGAACATCCACAGTCAAATGGACTAGTTGAACTTGCAGTGCAGAGTGCAAAGCAATTACTTGAAAGGTCAAAGCATGATAATACCAAACGTCTTTTCAAATTTACTTAATCTCAGAAGCATACCCAATGATGATATACTTGGCTCGCCAGCTCAGAGACTTCTATCCAGGCAAACCAGAACAACACTATTAGTTCCAGTTTATTGAGACCTTAAGCTAAAAACAACAGAACCATCAGAGCCCAATTATTCAGGAAACATTATTTCCAGAAGTCTAGTTATGATAAATAGAGCAGATTTCTTCATCCATTGAAAGAAAGATACAGTGAGGATACAAACGGAAAAAGGTTTCCACCGGATTGGTCAAGTAACAGGTATATATACTGAGCCGAGATCCTACTTCGTAGAATCTGAGGGTGTGGTGTACAGGGGAAATCGCAGACATTTTTTTCCTGTGCCAGAATTGAATTGTTATTGCAGCATTGTTCCTGTGATACAGACTCTAGATCTCAGAGCAATCCAGACCATGTTCCTGCTCCAGAACTTTTCTTACCTTCTACTTCTTTTCCTGATGATATTCCCGATATTCCTAAAGTTGAACATTCAGCAGAGACAGTTCCAGTTGCTAAGTCAAATTCTGTTTCATATCACACAATTTAGTCGTACTTCCAGACCTAGTGTGAAATACCCAGTGGCCTGGACATAACTGTATATATGTAACTAGTTCTGTATAATTGTATGACAGAGCTATTTGTATTGTTTGCATGTCAGCTGATATTCTCAGCATTGCATCTATTTCTCAAACAGGGAGGATTTAGAACAATGTGTGTGTGTGTGTGTGTGTGTGTGCGCGCGCGCTGTGTCTTCAAGAAGCATATCAAGGACTGAATGTGTACATATGAGTAGGAGGCACGTGCTATACACAGTGCCATTTTGAAAGTCCAGCCAGAGAGTGAGCATGTAAGAATGAATGTAGCTAGTTTGTATATAAGTTATCTAAGTTAGTTAATAAGCTTCACTCGTGATGTGTTTGTATATAATAAAGCTGCCCGAACAGAACCCACAAAGACCTCATCTATTACATCCTGATTAGATGATCGACAAGAACCTAAGGCCAGTTTTGGACCTGAGTTGCTTGAACAATTTTATGAAATGAACAAAATTCTGGATGGTCACGGTTCAGTCCATTCTTACTTTACTGAGGAAGAATGACTGGATGTGCTCGATATAGCTTCAAAATACATACTACCAAATAAAGATGGACAGATACTCCAGGAAGTCGCTTTGCTTCTGACTGGGAGATGGTCATTACCATTTCAGAGCTCTGTCCTTTCATCTCACCACAGTCCTGCAGGTGTTTACCAAGTGCATCGCAGTAGTGGCAGTTCATCTACAACTACAGGGTTTCCAGGTATTCCCATATTTGGACTACTGGCTCATCTCTGCCCCTTCCAGGAATCAACTTGTTCAGGCCAGGGACTCCTTGCTTCAATTGGTATAGACTTGGGAATTACACTGAATCTAGAGAAGTCCATGCTGCAACCAGTCTAGTTTCTGCAATTCATCTGAATATTTTTGGACACAAGACTTCAAATAGCAAAGCTCCCTCAAACAAGAATTTCATCCTTCAACAAGTCTTATCTGTCTAGAAGCCACCAGCGAGACTAATTCTTTGCCTTCTAGGCTCCATGTCAGCATTCACTTTAGTGCCACTAACCATTTTCTACATACATTCTTCACTGGACTCTGACATTTCAATGATCAATCAGGAAACAACCCATGTCTCTTCAAGTGATTCTAATGAACGTCTACAGAACTCGCATTCAGTGGTGGCTGGAATCCACATGTTCATTATGGTGAGTAGGTAACTTTTGGTGTTCTTTGTGTTTCACTGTTGCAGTCATCACCTGTGGGTCATCCCTGCTGTAGTAGCCCTCGGCTGGCCCGAATACCAGAGTCAGTGTTTTTCTATCTTGGCTGCTGTCACCTGTAGTCTGACATCAGGTCATCAGTGCTATAAAGCAAGGCAGCCAACACCATTACATCAGTCTTTCTTGCCGTGGAGTCTGTAGCAGAAGCAGTTCACAAGTGTGCCAGTCAGTCGCTACCAGAGTTTGAATATCAGCTGAAAACGTCTAAAGCTAAGTACCCCATTGGGTTTCCTTTTTTCTTGCACTAACCAATATCTGAAAAAGTAAAAAATTGTCTCTCCTGTGGAAAGTAGATCCCACACTGAGACTTCCATTCATACTGCGTCACTTGTTTAGGCCCAGACCACGATGTCCCTCATTGCTGGTTTTGTGTCCTCCTTAATGCAAGAACCATTCGCCATAGAGCTCTTATTGTAGACAGGTATTTTCGTCTTCCATCTTTGCATTCCAAAATGGCGTCCATCAGCCAACAATCCATGGACATTCTGAAAAAATTGCAGAGATAAAGATAGAGAGACCACACAAGGCTAAGCCTTCCAAAAACTGTATCGCTATGCAGGTCGTCAGTTCTCCGGAATTCAGTGAGTCACTTTTACAGCCCCCAATGCCCGATTTGATATCTATGCAGGCCTCTACCAAGACCCTTTTGGAGTCTGGTATGCCGCAGAAATCATCTTCATCTTCTGAGCCTTTGGCTGTCTCTGCCTCAGTTGGGTCTGGAGCCACGACACAGGCACCGGCTTCTGAGGAGGCCTCTCGCACTACCGAATCTAGACAAAAACAACGTCTTCTCATCCGACTGTTTCTCTCAGACCCAACGGATACTCTTAGGCCTAGAAGCCAGGCCACTAATAGAAAATGTGCCTCTAGCCACCATCTTGCTCCTGCTCCACCACCCCAAGCACAAATGCTTAAAATGGTGGAGGATCTCATCTCCCTTATCAGGGGTAGTCAGGCCACAACTTCTAAAAGGAAAAGACCCTTCTCCAGAAATTATGACAGAACAGGATTCTGAGGAATCTCACTATTCAGATTTTGAAGAGGAACAACAACCTCTGACTGCTTATGAGGATTTAGATTGAAAGGAATCCATTCCTTCTGCCTCCCCACCAGAAGACCTTTCCTTTGGGGAAACCCTTCACACCCTCAGGCAACATTTCCAATGGGAATCTAAGGATTTCCCCAGTCTAAGAAAAGACTTGAGAGTTTCTGGACCTGTCCCAGCACAGACCCCTGGCCATCCCCCCTATTTTAGAAGTGGCAGATTATGTTTTCTGTGAACCCAGCTTAGCCCCTGATGCTCTCCCACCTGCTCCCAGTAAACCTGACTGGTATTACAGAGTACCGGAGTCTCACAAATACCTGTACAGAAATCCCGCTGCAGATGCAGAGGTCATTACACAGGGACCTAAAGGAGCTAAGACTAGTTCTGCCAAGAATCCTATTCCTTCTGACAAGGATTCCAGAGCTGTGGGCAGATGGGGTAAAAAAATATACACTTCTGCAACCTTAGCTATCAGAGCACTCAACTGTCAGTTCCATATGCTAAAATATCAACAACACACTTTGGAACTATGAAAACAAAAGATTTCAACCTTTCCTAACTGTGTCAATTCGAAAGAGTTAGCAGTGTTCTCTCCTGCCTATATGATGAATCTGGGCATCTTGGGGCAATGTAGAAATTGCCTCATGTACACAGACAACCCTCTCCTCCTACCACCCAACACTACAACCTGCGAGAGATGCACTTATCTAGCCAAACTGGAGGTAAAGCTCTCTCCAATCAAGACTGAACTTGACAGTCAAGAGGAGAAGGTAAACGCACCACACCACACTCATCACATAGTCTCACTAAATCTACACCAAACGCACCACACCACACTCATCACATAGTCTCACTAAATCTACACCACCAAAATCCACACATAGAAACATAAAAACATTCATGAGGCTCTCAATAATAATCTGCTCAAGCAACAGAGACCTCCAAAGCAGAAATGCAAGCAACCTTCACCCCCCAACACAACCCAAATGACACACAGCCCGCAGACTCAGTGTGCCACTCAACCACAGCCAATAAGGCAAAACAACGTACCCAACACACTAGTCATAGGTGACTCTATAGTCAGGCACACTAATGTCCCACTCACCAGGCTAAACAAGGAGAAGGTTACTGTCAGCTGCCTGTTGGGTGCCAGGATCCGTCACATAACCCATGCACTCAGGTCACTCCACAAGTACAAATATGACTCTGCCATTGTCCATGTTGGTGTGAATGACCTGAGACGTACCTCCCTGGAGTACATGAAAAGAGACATGGAAGAGCTCTCCAATCTTGTAGCCCAGGCAGGTATGACCCTAGCCCTGAGTAGCATTCTGCCATCACCCAGAATGATGCCGCAGTACAAGGACAAAATGATTGACTTCAACAATTGGCTAAGCTTCTGGTGCCATTCTAAAGGGATCCAGTATCTGTCTGCCTGGGATGACATGGTTGACAGACCACGATGCTTTGCCAGAGATGGCCTGCACCTGGGATTCCGGATACTGGCTAAGGTTCTTGCCGCACCCTATAGTGCCTTTTTTAGGCAAGGTTCAAATGACAAATTCACCACCATAACAGGAACTGGCAAGCAAAAACTGAGGGTGATGCTACTCAGTGCTAGAAGTCTAAATCTCAAAATGCACTCACTCGAGGCACTCCTTAAAATGGAGAACATCGATATCTGTGCAGTGACTGAGACCTGGTTCAAGGTTCCAGAGAGCACCCCTGCACTACCAGGCTATAACTCATACCACACTTTTCGGCTATGTAACCTGGACCGGAACACCAAAGGTGGAGGTGTGTCCATATTCATTAAGGATGTCCACACCTCCAGGCTAGTTGCTCAGCATAATGCAGCCGAGGCTATCCAAGTGCAACTAACTCTGGGCAAAACTGCAATCCAAATTTTAGCATGCTACAGATCATCCACCATGCCCCAGGATTCCCACTCTTTTCTTGATGTACTGGAAAATGTTAGGGTTCAACCAAACACCCTAATAATGGACAATTTCAACTACCCCACCATTAACTGGGAAAACTACTCATGTACCAACTCCTTCACTCAACGCTTTCTGGAATTCATAAACTCCAATGCCCTGGATTAACTTATCCACACCCCCACCAGGGGCAACAATATCCTAGATCTAGTCATTACCAATATGAGTGACCGGTGTTCCACATCTGAAGTCAATGCCTCATTGGTCCGATCCGACCATAAGCTAATTACCCTAGATATGCACATCCTGCCCCCACCCCCCATTAAGGAAACCATGGTAAAAAATTTCTCCAAAGCCAACTTCATGCTTCTTAAGACAGAAGTGGTGAACTTCATGACACCCATGCAGATGGACAATACAGTTACGACTACTGAATCCTACACAATTGCACTTTATAAGCACTTACATGAGTGCATGGATCGTGCTATCACAAACAGAACCAAGACACTATCCTCCAAAAAAAGGAAGCCAGTCTGGTGGTCCCCTGCCATAAACAAACTGTACAACAGAAGGAAGAAACTGTTGCAAAAGAGAGTAAAATCCCATGAGTGGAGGAGCTCCCTGGTCAGCCACAGCTGCGATCCCTGATAATATCCTCCAAAGCTAGTTACGAAAACAAAATCATCACTGATTCTAAAGACAACCACAAAGCATTCTATAGCTATGTCAAGAATCTCAATGGCAACACTCAGATCTGCTCTGAGTTACAGCACAATGGCACTAAATATACAGACCCAACTGATATTGCCAACATCCTGGCAGATAGTTTCAGTGCTAACTTTACCCTCTCTCACCCCCTAAAGAGCCCATCTCTATACCGGAACAATGCAAAGTTCCTGTAATCATGGCTGCACAGATAAAAACCACACTCTCCAAAGCCAAAAACACAGCATCCATGGGACCAGACAGCATCCTAGGCTACGTTCTACACGAACTACAGAACGAACTGGCACCCCACCTAAGTACCATGTTCAATCATGGCCTCACCTCAGGCTTTGTGCCTGCTGAATGGCGCACAGCGATGGCTGTCCCACTCCACAAGGGGGGAGCCACCATGGACCCCGTGAACTACTGCCCCATTAGCCTGATGAGCCTGGTCTGCAAGGCCATGGAACGTATCATCATGGAACTTATAAACAAAGACATTAGTAATCTCCAAACTCTGGACCCCACCAAGTTCAGGTTTGTAAAAGACAGATCATGTCTCCTAAACCTGATAGACTTCTTTGAAGCAGTCACCAAAGCCGTAGACAAGGGTAAGGTGGTTCACACAGCCTATCTAGATCTTGCCAAGGCTTTCAACACCATCCCCCACTCTGGAATTATAGATAAACTCACTAAACTAGGTATAAATCCCTATGTCACAAGATGGGTTGCCATCTGGCTCACTGATAGAACCCACACTGTGAAAGTAGCAGATTCCAAATCCGACTTCAGACCAGTGACAAGTGGAGTACCACAGGGTTCAGTCCTGGCTCCTCTCCTGTTTGGTATCTACTTCTCTGAAGTACAGGCTAACACAAAAGGTCTTTGGCTAATGAAGTTTGCAGGTGACTGCAAACTAGGACCCATAATCGAAACTACTAAAGATGCGGACATCCTACAAAAGGGCCTCACTGAGACTGATGCCTGGTGTCAAAGCCATGGCCTCAAGCCCAATGCCAAAAAGTGCATTGTCATCCCCTTTGGTAAAAACTCTGTACCCATGAACTACAACATAGGCGGTAGTATACTAAACACCGAAAGTGTGATAAGAGACCTTGGGACACAGGTGGACAGTAGTCTCTCCTTTGATAATAACATCGCCACAGTGGTCAGGAAATCCTTCTACGTGGCACACCTCATCACAAAAGGTTTCTCATCCAAAAAAAAAAGAGGTCATTGTTCCCCTCTACTCATCACTCATCAGACCCATTATAGAGTAAAATGCCTCTTTTGGTATGTACCTCACAAGACATCTACAACAACTGGAAAGGCTGCAGAAATACCTCACAAAGAGGATTACTGGCTTCAAACAGATGCCCTATGTAGACCGTCTCAAAAAACTCCAGCTTTACTCCATCGCATATCGCCTACTCAGAGGTGATCTCTGTCTAACATACAAAGCTATGTCAAACCCAGAGCTTTTGGACATGCTCCACTTAAAGAAATCCCAATCCCTCCGAGCTGCATGCTCTAGGGACCTAAACCTTGTCACCACAATAAACGAAACATGCCAGCGGTATAGATTCCTGCCCCAGAGACTTCCCATACTCTGGAATAAACTACCTATCTATATCAAACAAAGCTCCTCATTAGCACTCTTCAAGAAAAATCTTGATGATTTGATGGGAAATAGGAAATTCACCCCGGGGATCACCTCTGTGGCTCTGCTTGACAGTGGCACAGGAAAATCATTTTTTTGGGTGGCAAAAGCCTGGGTACCTTTTTGGCTGGGCTTGTATAGGCCCCAGGGCTGATAGCCTAGTACCTACCTATGAACCTATGAACCTATTTACTGCACTCTTATTTGCCAAGTGGCCAAACACTCATTATACTGTGGATATGATGCCTTAGAAGTCTCAAGCAGAGCAGCAGTGTCAGGATCTGTCATTAGGAGACATGCATGGTTAAAGGAACAACCTCTCCCTGATCATGTTAAGTCTAAGCTAATTGATGCACCCCTTGATAAGGACCGCTTGTTTGGAGTAAAAGCAGAAGAGGTGCTTAAAAAGATGGAAGACAAAGCAAAATCTATGCAAGCAGTAAAATATTTCTTTCAGGTTCAACCTCCCAGGTTCAGCAGGAAGTTTCCCTCTAAGCACTGGTCCTTCCCTGCACCTAGCAGACAGAGGGCCAAGGTAAGCCCCGTAGGGACAGACCGCCCAGGCCCCTATCCCAAGGGCAGCAGAGAACCAAACAGACCACTTCCACCCCAAAGGCAGGGAATTCTAAGCCACCCTTCTATGGCAAAAACTCTCAATGACTCCCTCTCCCCCCTCTGCCCTCCTTTCACTCACCAAAAGCAAGGAGGAAGGCTCTCCAACTCTGCAAAGAAAATTGGCTTTCTGTAACAGAGGACCAATGGGCCTTAAAGATAATTTCTCAGGGACACAAATTCTCTTTCAGTGAACCCCAGTTCTAAGAGGGTACGCAGACTTACCTCCAAATCAGTGGGCAGAGGCATTGAAACGGGTACAAACTCTCATCCCAGGGGCAATAGAACCTGTCCCCTCAGATCAAACAGACAAAGGCTTTTATTCCAGACTATTCCTTGCTCCCAAAAAAGAGGGCACTTGGTGCCCCATACTGTATCTATCCATTCTGAACACCTCTCTGGTGTTCCACAAATTCAAAATGCTAACTTTTCAGCAGCTGCTGCCTATGCTGACAAAAAAAAAATGCCTGGCTAGTGACCCTAGACCTAAAAGATGCCTACCTCCACATCCCCATAAGGGAATCCTGCAGGAAATTCCTGCGCTTCAGAGCAGGCTCACAACACTTTCAGTTCTCTGTGCTCCCCTTTGGCTTATCTACTGCACCCAGAGTATTCACAAATGCTTAACGCTGGCCGTAACATTTTGCAGACAGAGAAATATACAGATTTACCCTTATCTGAACAACCGCCTCATTCAAACAGAGTGCAAAGAAAAGCTGCTCCAGGGCCTTCTCTTTGTCAAAACCCTCCTAACTTCTCTAGGGTTCACCATCAATGAGAAGAAATTAAAGCAAACACCCTCCAGGAGGATCATTTTCTTGGGAGCACTGCTGGACACAGCATCCCAAATGGCCTTCTTATTCCCAGAAAAGCAGAGCTTCCTGCCTCTCTACTTTACCCAGCTGGCTTCCAGAAGTCACCTCACTGTGAGGAAGTTCCTGCAAGGCTTGGGGTACATGGCATCTTGCATCCTTCTAATTCCTCTGGCCAGGCTTCACGAGGAAACTTCAGTGGTAGCTAAAGAACCTTTGGTGTCAGCACACTCAGCCTCTAGAGACGTCTCTCCCTTTGATCCCCTGTATACGGGCCAAGTTTCTCTGGTGGGCAGGGGCCTGTGCCAAGAACAAGGGTCTTCCCTTCATCCTCCACCATACCGGCCAGACCATCACCACCAACTCCTCAGACATTGCTTGGTGCACTCACCTAGCAGACAGATGCATCCAAGCTCTTTGGGATGCCCAGCACCTTCCCTTCCACAGCAGTCAGAAGGAAATGGCAGTACAAAAGGCTCTGACATCTTTCAAATCCCATCTCAGGCCAGGGGTTTTCCTTATCAAAACACACAACACAATAATGTGGTATATCAACAAACATGGAGGGACCCAATCTTACCCTCTGTGCAGGCTAGCCATGAGCCTCTGGCTGACAGCTGCCTCCATAGGATTACACCTAATTGCTCAATACCTACCAGGGGTCAATAACACCCTGGCAGACCACCTAAGCAGAAACTTACTGGACCCCCACGAATGGCAGCTCCACAGAAAAATCTTTTTGGAAGTCATTCAAGAGTGGGGAACTCCAGCGTTGGATCTCTTTGCTTTGCACCTCAAACACCAGCTGAAAGATTCTGTACCAGGGAGTATCACCACCTAGCATGGAAGGTGGATGCCTTGAACCTTCCCCTGGAACTCCCTCTTTGTGTATGCATTCCCTCCTCTGCCTCTTATTTCCAAGGTACTGATCAAGATAAAGGAGGAGAGACCAAAGGCCATCCTCATTGCTCCAGATTGGCCCAGACAGTATTGGTTAGTATTGCTTCGCCTTACTGTGCAGCCTGACATTACAGCCTCCCAGGCAGCTTCCCCTGATCTCTGATCTCTTGACCCAGGTGGGTGGGAGGGGATGCTGCACCCAGACTTGCAGACTGAAACTGTCAGCATGGCTAATACTTTAAAAGCAAACAAGGGGTCCCTGTTAAGCAAACAGGTCCTAGACATTATCACAGAGACCAGAAGACCGAGCACCAGAAAATCTTATGCAGGGAAATGGAAAATATTCTGCTCCTGGAACCAATCCAGTGGGGGCAATACCTCACAACCTTCCATCCCTTTTTTCCTGGACTACCTAGCCGAGTTACTCAATAGTGGCCTCTCCTCCTCTTCTATTAAAATCCATGCCTCAGCCATTTCAGTTCATTTCAATTCAGATCAGCCCCTCTTCTCACATCCTTTGACTAAACAACTCCTTAGAGGGGCTTCTAATGTCAGACCTCCCAGAAGTCCACCCACGCCAGCCTGGGACCTGAATTATGTTTTAGAAAAACTAACCTTACCACCATTCAAATCTGCTGCTTCAGCATAATTGAGATACCTCTCCTGGAAGACTGCTTTCCTACTAGCTATCACCTCAGCCAGAAGGGTTTCAGAACTTCAGGCACTCGTGACCATTGAACCCTTCATCGTTTTCCATGCAGACAGGGTCTCCCTGAGGACTAACCCCTCCTTTATGCCCAAGATGGTATCTGATGTGACACTCAGGCTATCCATCTACCCACCTTCTTTCTTAACCCCCAAAACAAGGGGGTAAGAATTCTGCACTCACTAGATGTACACAGACAACTGAGATACTACCTGGACTGTACTAAACCCTTCAGAAAAACAGACCAGCTTCTTGTCAGCTTTGCCCCAGGGGAAGAGGGGAAGTCCATTTCCAAGGAAACCATTTTCAAATGGGTATCACACTGTATCCATTTCCGCTACACACTGCATGGGAAACCACCCCCTAAGTCTGTTCGTACCCATTCCACTAGGGCAGCCTCCACTTCCACAGCATTCCTCAGAGGAGTTCCCACCAGGGACATCTTGGAAGCTACCACCTGGACCTCTGTCCATACCTTTACAAAGCATTACCACCTACCTCTTTTCTCTAAGGCTAGGGCAGGGTTTGCGTCTGCAGTTCTGCAGGGCTTGCTGACCCATGCCTAGGGCTGTAACTAATCCTTTCACCCCTCTGCTCAGATTTAGGAATCCTCCCACAGGTGATGGCTGCAATAGTGAAACACGAAGAACATAGTACAGTTGTGTACACATACCATAAATGTAGATGTTCAAGTGTATTCACTGTTGCAATCCTGGTTTCCCTCCCTTCTTCCCCCTTATATCCTCTTTCCCTAGGGGGACATAAGCCTCCCTCGGTGGCTTTTAGCCACCAGGACCACTTTACCATATTTTCTTGTGCTTCTGATGGGTTAGGGCAAGAAAAACTGATGTAATGGCATTGGTTGCCTTTATTTATAGCACTGACAACCTGACATCAGATTACAGGCAACAGCAGCTGACGCAGAAAAACATTGACTCTGGCATTTGGTACGGCCGGGGGCTACCACAGCAGGGATAACCTACAGGTGATGACTACAACAGTGAATACATTCAAACATCTACATTTATGGTAAGTGTACACAACTGTACTTTTCTTCATCAAGAAAATGGAGTACTCACCATTTTCTGAGAATGAATATTTGAAATGCCAGAAGTACCAGTTTCCTAATGCAGGGAAAACAACTCTTGTTATTTCTTAGGCAGGGCCTGATGATGATGATAACTTCATTACTAGTATCTTAAGACCTTGTCTTTCCAGCCCATCTTATAAGGGGAAGAGGTTCTTAGTGATGTTATCCAAGTGGTAGGAGACTTGCTGAAGGTCATCTGATGTTTTCCATTTAATTTTTAACAGTCATTTTTTAAGTACATTAGCTGCTCTTGTTTAAGTTTAGACCACTGACAAAACTACTTTCATCCTTTTCTTCAAGAAAATGTGTACCTGCCACATTCCAGTACCCACCAAATTGAGGTCAGTGTCTCTGTCCAACACTGAAGATTAAACAGGCTCTCTCTTCAGAAAAAGGCAGTTAATGGAAGGCTCTTTCTCTGCTGGAGTCTCCTGATAAGGAACCTTTCTGCAAGGAGATGGGGAAGGCTTTGATGGGTCATATACCATGAGCCTCCCTTATCATCAGAGTCACTTCCTCCCATCAGATATCAAGCCATTCTCTTATCACCTCCACAGGAAAATCACTGAAGGTTAGGACTTCAACTAAGCCACTTGAATGTTTGGACCTACCAGACCCTCAAACAAAACTGGTACTTACTATGGTTCCATTCTTAGGGGAGGCTAGAAGTTGGCCTGGAAGTTGCTACATGGGTGCATTTTCTCAGTGAGGTGACTAAAATTCCTTCTCCTGATTTTTTTTTTTTTTGCCAAGCAACCTTTGCTATTTCCATGGTTGAAAGCAGCTCAGGAAAGATAAGTACTAAATCATTTGAGTGATGTGTCCTAATGAAAGCTTGATTACTGAGGGTGAAGAGGGAATTACCTGATTCAACTCGGTGTGAATTAACACAACTACAAGGCATGTTTGCATGAAAGTAGTTTCTTGGCTACACACTACACCTAACTACATGTATTCCAATTGAAACTACTTTTGTGCAATTTGTAAAATGCACAGTAAGAATTTTTTTTTTGCAGGGAGCCCACCTGCACTCCCACACCTTCTTACTTCATTATTGTCACACTAAGGGCATTCCAGCTTGGAGGAAAAAGTGATCAGTTACAATAATGTCTCCTTTGTTTTGCAGAGATGCAGGTATCCAAGAGTACACTGTTACACCATCAAATCTGAACCCACATACATTGCTGCAGTGGGGGTAGTATACAAAGAGCAATGAGCAAATGAGCAGTGAATCAGACAAGCATGCTCAACAGACATGAAATGAGCAATTTGGGTTTTGAGCACTTGAAAGTGAACCTCTACTATGCATATGCCCAATGTTCCTTTTTTCATAGTTTTTAAAAATCTAGATCTCTATGGAGGATAGGGAGACATAAGATAAACTATTAAAAAGCCATCTGATGTTGTCAGTCTTCATTCACTCATGACAGTTGGGTCTTGGTTCCATCCTTGGAACCAACTCGGCCATTGCAACAAGTTCGTGCCAGCCAGAAACTCTCGAGCTAAGGTTACCCATAGTGCCTCTCTTCCCTTCAGATCTAGATTGCCATGTAGAGTTTCAAGACACTTCAGGCCATGCTCTCAAGTTAAGTGTTTTATTTTTCTATACATTTCTCAATATTTTTTCTCCTTTATAGCTCCTCTTGATATTTCTTGGTCGCTTTATTTTGTATTGCAAAATTAGTGTGAGAGTGCTGCTTTATCTATATTTTTTACCTATTTGGTATTTTGTCTTTACCATAGTTGGTATAGGCCCCTTCCATCCCTCTTACCTCAGGTAACTCTTAAATACCATTGTTGGTATTCTTTCCCCTTTCTTCTGTCTTCTCTTTACCCTTCTGGGTATTTCTTGTGCTACCATTGTTGGTACGCTTTAAAAAAAATCTTTCACTTGCTCTGTTTTTTTCTCTATTATTGTGCATGTGTGTGAGACCATGTGAACAGCTGTTCATTTTTTTGATTTATCTGAAAATGGCTGAGAAAATAGGTACTATAGTATTTAAACAATGTGAGGGATGTGGCAGGAAGATGCCCAACTCCGATGGGCATCTTTCCTGCTTGTATTGTTTAGGAGTGCCACACTTACAAATCCAGCCTCCGTGTGAGCTCTGTAAGGGCTTTTTGCATGAACCCTGGCAGAAGAGTAAAAACAAATTGATATTAAAGGGGTTATTAAAAAAAAAAATTTTTGGAGGCTTTGTCTGAGGTGGTGGTGTCAAAACCTCCTAAAAAAGAAGCAAAAAATATGAGCCACTCTGTTGCAGCATTGTCTCATTCTCAGGAACCAAAATCACCCAAAGACCAGATTTCCAAAGAACTGAAGCCTAAACAATTGAAACCGGCACAGACAACCATCTTGGCATCAGAGTCTATGACCCCTTCCATGGAGCCATCTATTTCCACAGAACCAATGCAAGTTGCCATGGTACCAACCCCTTCCATGGTACCTCAGACCCTCTCAGCACCAATAATAGTTTCCCCTGTAAAACTGGTCACTTCCACCCCAACACAAGTTTTTGGTGCAGTGCTGAAGGTTGACCCCCTATCCAGGACTCTATATTCCCCATCAAGTGACCCCTTTGTTTGCCAGCAGCTCAGTCATTTTATTGATTGTCCAGAATCTCCCTCGGATGTCTATTTGTTCCACCAGGAGCCTTTGGAAGATTGATGTAGTTAGATTGGTGGATCAGCTCTTGGGGGCCAGAGGTATTCCAACCCCATCTACGACCTTCCTCCCACCCAGGGCTGAGGTTTTTTTCTCCATGGACTCCAACTTCCCTTCCTCCTTCAACCTCCCTGCAAGATTTGGAACCCTCAACGCTGACACGTTTCCCAGTGCCAACTTCTTTGGTACCAATGGTGGATCTCACCTTGGTGCTGGTACCCGCTCTCTGGACCTCAGCTCAGTTGGAGCCGATCCACTCATGAGATCGTGACTTGGCTGCCAGCTCCAGAATCCCTAGTATGGCACTGATTTTTTCCATGGCACCATCTACGGTTCCGGTTGTTTTGACAGTTACGAGTCCTCTTGTGGCTCCTTCTCTGGGGGCAGGCTCATTGGAGCGGGGTGTGATCCTGGTTTCACAGTTGTCTTTCTTGGTTCTGGGCCTGCCTTTCAGATTACGGAGAGAATGCTCGCCTCAGCAGGCTCACAGTTGGCACCCTCTACATTGGAATGTCATATCCATGTGTCCTCTGGTTCGCAGCTGTCACAGTCTACTACATTAAGGCAGCAGGCCTGAGAGCAGCAAGACACCCTACTGTAGGGTACCTTCTCTTCGGAGTCTTTTTCAGACTTAGTAAGTTATCGTGCAAGAGAAAGCACATTGATTCTCCGGAAGAATCTCTCACCAAGGATGTAGACTGTGATAAAGGGGAAGGGTCCCCACGGTCACCCCCTGAAGATGTCTCCTTTGGAGACATCCTATAAATCTTAAAGCAGAGGGGTGACTAGAAGCCTACCAACCCTTCATCCTAGGAAGCTGTCTTCTTGCAGGCTTTCCGTGCCCAAACTTCTACTTCCTAGGTGACCCCGCCTGCAGATGATTTAGTCAAGCTCATCGTACAGTGTGCTTGGAAGGCCCCTGACACTATAGAGCCAGTCCCCCAGAGACCTGACAAAATACTGTCCCCCTAGAGGATCAACCCCACTGGTCCAGTGGTTTAGTGGTAGAAACTATGGTGGTGGCAGTGGCCGCAAAGAAGGAACTCGCAGAGGAGAGTCCTACTGTCCATCCTCCAAACTGAGATTTTCGGACATTGGACAGATTAGGGAAGTAGGCTTATGCTTCAATGACCTTTGCCATACTGTTGTTGAATTATTTGGCACATTTTACCCGTCTTCAAATGGACCTGATCACTGAACTCTCAGGAACTCTAGCAGGAGCAGTGTCTGATGAGGTAAATGGCAACGTTGCCTCCCAGCTTGCAGCCCTAGAATCTATCTCCAACTCCATGTGGTTGATGGCACATACAACCGTAGGGGCGGCCAGAGCAGCAGGTGCAGGTGTTGTCATGAGACGTCATACCTTGATGTGCTTGTGTGACTTTGTGGACCCCTTCAAGTCTTCCTTTGTTAAATCTCCCATTGACACTTCCTCATTGTTTGGCCCAAAAGTTAGACACATTAGCCAGGTGTGAAAAGGACAGAAAGACTCTTTCTGCTGTGGGCATACACTTTTCCACTCCTTAATGACCTTATTCCAGGAATCAGAGGAGTGGAAAGATGTGGTTCAGAAAGTCCTCCTAAGGGCTTTTTCGGGACACATATGGTGAATTTTCTCACTGGGGCAGAGGGAGATCTCATCAGGAAGACACATCTTCCATGGCAGAGGGGGCCCGCATAACCATGGTTCCAGAGATTCTTTCTCTGGGCAACCCTATCAACACCCCAGAGGAGTGGCCCAATTGCTTACCTCTGCAGACAGTTGGGGGAAGTTTCTCTCTACACCACTTGGCCTGGCATTCAATAACATCAGATTCTTGGGAGCAGATAATAATTACCAGAGGTTACCATATCCCCTTCGATCTTTATCAAAGGCCACAAAGGCAAATCCTCAACATTCCACCTGGTCAGAGGGACAAAGCAGCTCAAGAAATTCAAAAGCTGCTCAAAAAAAGAGTCATCCAAACAGTCCCACCAGACCAAGTAGGATCCAGATTTTACTCAAGATTCTTTTTAGTGCCAAAAAAACAGGGGACTTGGAGGCCAGTTCTATACCTCAGTATCTTGAACAAGTTTGTCAAACAGACACAATTGTGGATGATCATGGTTCAGTCTATCCTTCCTTTTCTGGCAAAAGATGATTGGATGTGCTCTATAGATCTTGACGATGTGTATTACCACATAAAAATGGATAAGTACTCCAGAAGATATCTCCACTTCTGGCTGGGAGCCAGTCATTACCCATTTCATGCACTGCCCTTTGGTCTCTCCACAGCCCCCAGAGTGTTCACAAAATGCATGGCAGTGCTAGCAACTCATTTGAGACTGCAAGGATTCTGGGTGTTTCCATATTTAGACAATTGGCTCCTTACTGCCCCCAACAGGCATCTACTGCTTCACACCTTATACTACACTCTGGAACTAGCAGAGCTCTTAGGCATTTCAATAAACAAAGAAAAGTCAAAACTGGTACCCACGCAAAGCTTAGAATTCATCGGAACAACATTCGACATGAGATCCTGTCTGGCTGCTCTACCTCTTCACAGATTACAAAGGTTAAGGTCATAGCTCCAAGCAATACTCTCTCAAGACACAGTCCCAGCTTGACTACTAGGGTCAATGGCAGCAACAATCACCCTAGTTCCCCTCGTGAGATTCCACATGAGGCTGCTTCAATGGCTCCTAGCGTTAGTGGTCTGTGTTAATTTACCCCATGTCTTATCCAATCCGCATAACAAATCAATGCAAGCAGGATCTGAATTGGATGAAGCCAGAAGAGGAGTTATGGAGTCGCCCTTTTTCACCTTCTCAGCCCAAGGCCATAGTGACCACAGATGCATCCCTGATGGGGTGGGGGGCATTTTCAGGGAAAGACAGTCCAAGGCACTTGATCCTCCTTAGACTCCAATTTGCATATCAACGTCCTAGATATGAGGGCGTGCTTTTAGCATTGCAAGCATTGCAATCTTCCCTTTGGTCGGGGACAATTGGTATCCAATCAGACAACATGTCCGTCATCTGGCACATCAACAAACAGGGAGGAACCAGATTCTATCCGTTATGTTGGGAAGCCCTGAGAGTATGGCAATGGGTGATCGCTTCCAACTGCTTTCTGATAGCAATACACATTCCCGGGAATTCCAGTGTGATTGCGGACAAACTGAGCAGATGCATTTTCCTGCCTCATGAGTGGTCTGTCGATCCCATAGTAGTGATGGAGATCATTCGTTGTTGGGGTCAGCATTGCTGCGATCTGTTTGCATTTCCCATGAACCACAAATGCAGCAGCTACTTCACCCTAATCCCCCTTCAGGAGGGAGGAGTCCCCAAGAGATGCTGTTCTGCACAATTGGCCCCGGGATTGATTTATGCCTTTCCTCCCATTCCCCTAATACCCCAGTTTTTGAAGAATGCACAACAGTTGAGAAGTAAAGTGATCCTCATTGCACCCTATTGGCTCCGTCAAGTCTGGTTCCCCTTTCTCACCTAGTTCCCCGTCTGTGGACTCTGGACCCAACTCTGGGACTCCTGCCTCATCCGCAGGGGCTGGTCCATCCCAGCCTACCAACTCTCAAGCTGACTGCTTGGTACCTCCACTTCTGGTAATTGCTAGGCAGAATAATCTATATTCCCCAGTACAAAAGATACTTCTGGCTTACCATAAACCATCCACTAGGAAACTTTATCTTAGTAAATGGAACAGATTTGTGATCTGGTCTCAAGGAGAGGGGCTTGACCTCTTTTCATCCTCGATTAATAAGGTGTTGGAATATTTGTCAACTTTACTCCAATCAGGAGCTTCAGCCTCTACTATTAAAGCTCATTTGGTGGCTATTTCAGATTTCTATAATGGTTTTGATGTTTTTTCCCTGATATCTCACCACCTCTGCAAAACCTTCCTAAAGGGAGTTGTGCATTTAAAGCCACCATTTAAAGAGCCAATTGAACCTTGGAATTTGATGTTAGTCTTACAAACACTGACTTGTCAGGGCTTTGAGCCAGCAGCCACCTGTGATATAAAATGTTTATCTTGAAAGACCTTATTCCTGGTAGCCATCACTTCAGCCAGGAGAATATCAGAATTGCAGGCCTTGTGTGTAAAGTGCCAATACATCATTTTTCATAAAGAGAGAGTATCCCTTAGGACTAACCCCTCCTTTCTACCCAAAGTTGTCTCAGACTCAAACATTAACCAATCAATTGACCTTCCAGTTTTCTTCTCAAATTTTTCAAACAAAGGATAATACTGTTTGGATTTGTTGGATGTACACAGACAATTACGTTTTTACTTGGACAGAATGAAATCCTTCAGAAAATTGGACCAACTGTTCCTGTCCTTTTCAGGTACTCGACTAGGAAAACCAGTTTCCAAAGTCACCCTGTTGAAATGGTTGAGAGATTGTATCACCTTTGTCTATCATCAAAATAAAATGAGTCTATCAACTAAAGTCAAGGCTCACATTACCAGATCAGTTTCCACTTCAGTGGCCTTTCATTCTAGAGCCTCCATGGATGACATTTGTGGAGCAGCTATGTGGGCTGTCCCTCATACCTTTATCACTCATTGCAAATTGGATATGGTCTTCAGGGGAAGAGCATCTTTTGGATAGGGTCTATATTAGATTAGTGAACACTTAAAAAAGCGAATGCTGATTGATCGACCTTTTGTAAGCGAAAGCTTACAATCTCAAACTGTCAGATCAGCGATATTTTTCCTAGGGAAAAAAAATCTCTGATCCAAAACACATACACACAACACAAGCACACCAAACAAACAGAAATCCACACACATACACCTAAAATCTGACACCTAACCCTACACTAAACTATGCACACACCACTATCCACTTACCTTAACCCAAACCCTAACCCTAAGGTCCATCACTATCGCACACTCACCTCACCCGCTCCCTAACCCTAACTCACCTAAACCCACCCTAACCCTCACGTCCACACAATCACACACATACCTAACCCGAGTCCTAACCCTAACTCACCTTACCCACCCAAACACTCACATCCACACAATCGCACACTTACCTGAATCTGACCCATAACATTCCACCACAGCACTGAAAATACCGAAGCAACAGAAATGGACAACCAAATTCTTTCCCTAGGAAAAAATTTGAGTTTCTGTTGCTTCGATATTTTTAACATTCGCTAAAATAAGGTCGATCAATAAGCATTCGCTTGTTTAAGCGTTCGCTGATCTAATATAGACCCTTTGGATAGATGGTGCTCAAGAATATCCTTCCATAGGGCCTCCCGGGACATAAAGTAGCTAGGGACTCTGTCCCAACTGTCATGAATGGATGAAGATTGATAGCATCAGATAAAGAAGTTATGTTCTTACCATAGATTCATAGGTGTGTACTAGGCTAATGGCCCTGGGGCCTTTACAAGCCTAGCCAATAGAAGTGCCCTGGGATTGCCCCACCCATCATTAGTTCCCAGTGCCTCTATCAAGTAGAGTGATCCCTGGGGTGAACTTTCTATTTCCCATCCACTCATCAAGATTTCTCTTGTAGAAGATTACTGATGTGCTCTGCTTGACATGTATGGGAAGTCTGTTCCAGTGCATGGGCAGTCTCTGAGTTATGAACCTGTCTCTCCAGCATGTTCTGTTGATTATGGTAATGAGATTGAAGTCTCTGGAGTGTGTAGCGTGGAGGGATTGGGATTTCTGTAGCTGTAGTATTTCTAACAGAACTGGGTCTAACATGGCTTTGCAAGTCAAGCAGAGATTGCCCCTTAGTAGATGATATGAGACAGAGAATAGCTGGAGTCTTTTGAGTCTGTCCATTTAGAACATGTGTTTAATGCCTAGGATCCTTTTTGTGAGGTACTTTTGTGGCCTCTCCAGCTGCTGCAGGTGTTTAGTGAGGTACATGCCAAATGGGGCATTATACTCCATGACTAGTCTAATGAGGGAAGAGTAGAGAGAAATAATGACCTCTTTCTTCCTGGATGCAAAACCGTTGGTAATGAGATGTGCCACATAGAAGGACTTTCTGACCACAGTGACAATGTGGCGGTCGAAGGAGAGGTTGTTGTCAACCTGTGTCCCCAGATCTCTTATGCCTTCAGTGTTCAGTGGGCTCCCATCTATGTAGTAATTACTGGAAACTGGGTTTTTCCCAAAGGGGATGATGACACATTTTTTGGCATTAAGCTTAAAGCCATGGTTTAGACACCAGTCATTGGTCTCAGTGAGGCCTTTCTGTAGGATGTCTGCATCACTTAAGGAGTTAATAATGGCTGACAGTCACAAAGTGAACCAATGATAAAGTGGAACGAACAAAAGCATAAAAGTCCAAAAACAAAAGAAGGTTCCACAGCGTTTCACCTATATACTTTTAAAAAAAAACAAAACTTTCAGACATAAATCCTTCCTCAGTGTTAATATATGAAAAAGTATGCATTCCTTCCAAGTAAGTTTATTTTTAACTTACTTGGAAGGAATGTATACATTTTCATGAATTACTGAACAGGATATTGTGTATTCCTTTAAGATTCTTTAATGATAAGGTTGATTCATTGCTGTTCTTAATGATATGATTAAGTTTTATTTGTGATAGGCTGTGTCATTTTATGATTAATTTTTATGTATAAAGGATATGTTATCTGTATAGGAATTTTATTAACACTGAAGAAGGACTTATGTCTGAAAGCTTTGTTTTTTATTAAAAGTATATTGGTAAAACACTGTGGAACCTTCTTTTGTTTTTGGAGTTAATAATGGCTCCCAGCTTGCAGTCGTCTGTGATTCTGGTCAGCCAGAGTCCCTCTGTGTTGGCCTGGACTTCTGAGAAGTAGATGCCAAACAGGAGAGGACCCAGGAACAATCCCTGTGGGGACTCCACTCATGACTGGTCAGCAGTTTGACTTGGAGTCCGCTACTTTCACACTGTGCATTCTATCTGTGAGCCAATTTGCAACCCACCTAATGATATAGGGGTTGATGCCTAGTTTGGTGAGTTTATCAATAATTCCTGAGTAAGAAATGGTATCAAAGGCCTTGGCCAGATCAAGGTAGGCTGTGTGAACTGCCTTACCTTTATCCACTGCGCTGGTGACTGACTCAAAGAAGTCAACCAGGTTGAGCAGGCATGATCTACCTTTCACAACAAAGCAAAACGATAGAGCCAGCATACTGTGACCTGGAAAACTTTATTGTTAAATAAACAACAAAAAACAGACCGGTTTCGGCTGGACAATGTCACAGCCTTCCTCAGTGAACAATAAAGTTTTCCAGGTCACAGTATGCTGGCTCTATTGTTTTCCTTTGTTTGATTTACTGGTTTGAGCCGTGCAATTGCCTGCATGCAGGAGGTTCTTTTTGGATGTTGCTACCTTTCACAACACCAAATTGCATGGGATCTAGAGTTTGGAGATTCCCCTATATCCTTGTTAATTAGGTCCATGATAATGTGCTCCATAGCCTTACATATCAGACTCATCAGGCTAATGGAGTGATAATTTCCAGGGTCTGTAGTCACTCCTCCTTTATGGAGAGGGATGACTGTAGTAGTGTGTCGAAACCATGGCCTTGGAGATGAGGCTGTGAGTGAACAGAGCACACAGATATGGTGCCAGTTCACTTTGTAATTCATGTATAACACAACCAGGGATATTCTCTGGTCCCATGAAGCTGTATTCTTGGCCTTAGACAATGCAGCTTTAACCTGTGCTGCAGTAATGCAGGGTGCCTGACATTCTTCCAGTATTGAGATTAGTCCTTTGGGGGGAGGGGTAAAGTTGACACTGAATCTGTCAGCAATATCTGTTGGCTCAGTATTGGAGGTACCATTGTGCAATAACTTAGAGCAAATCTGGGTATTGCCATGGAGATTCTTGATGTAACTAAAGAAAGCTTTGTGGATGTTTTTAGTGTCTGCTGCAATTCTGCCTTTATAGCTGGCTTTGGAGGTTTTGATGAGTGATCTCAACTTTTTGTTGAGGCTAATAAGGAAATTTTCTCAGTCTTGAGACTTCACCTTTTTCTGCAACAGTTTCTTCCTTCTGTTGTAGAGTTTATTAATGGGAAGGGACCACCAGACTGGCTTCCTTTTTTTGGAGGAGAGTGTCTTGGTTCTGTTGGGTATGACTAGTTCCATGCATTTATCTACATGTTCGTACAGTGCATTTGGTGTATGATTCAGCAGTCATGCATCTGTTTTCCATTGGCTTGGGTGCCGTGTCAGCTTTGGAGAAGTTTTTCATGGTGGATACCTTTGCTGGGGGTGTGGGTGAGATGTGGATTTCCATGGTGATTAGTTTTGGTCGGATCTAACCAGGGAGGAACTGACTATTGGTGTAGAGCAACAGTGCCCATGTTAGTGATAACCAGGTCAAGGATGTTGCTTTCTCTAGTGGGGGTAAGAATGAGCTGGTTCAGGGCATTGGAAATGATGAATTCCAGGAAGCATTGGGCCAGTGCATTGGTGCTTGAGTAGTTGTCCCATAACGTTCCATCTGTGTTGTCGATCTTCATTCATTCTTGACATCCCACCCTACTACCCCCTCCAAAGGCTCCTGGAGGTTTGGAACTAGTCCTGGTTCAGTAGTAAGGCAGTTGCTCAGACAAAGCTTTCGCTTTTTGATTTCTATGGGCAAACTCGATCTGAAGGGAAGGGAAGAGAGGCACTGTGGGTAATCTTAGCTCAAGAGTTTCTGGCTGAAGCGAGCTTGTTACAATGGCCGAGTCAGTTCTGAAGACGGAACCGAGACCCAACTGTCAAGAATGAATGAAGATCAACAACACAGATGGAACATTATGGTAAGAACATAAATTCTTTTTGTCAGGTGTACCACCCATGTATACAGTGGCTTAAATGTTAGTATGAGCTGAGCAACATTCAGGGATATTGAATTTATTTAATTAGCATTCTGGCACATTGTGCATTTGGTGTTATGGAAGGGCAGATGGACCAGTGTTTTGACATTGGCTTTCTTGTGGAGTTTCAAAAGGGAACTCTTAGATGTCGATCTATGCAGTGTTGCAGTATTCTTTACATATGGGTTGTAGTCCACTCTATGACCTGACGTCTGGCCAGTATAGAAAAGCTTCAAGCTACTGCCAGTACGTGGGACTTTGGGGATTTTATTTCTTGTTACTGCCTTTTGTTTTATTTCATCCAGGAAGGGCAAGTGTAGGTGTGGAAGGCAGATTCCACATAGATATCTACAAGCTCTGTCTTTTCTGTTGAGGGCCTAGTCACAACCATCGATCATGTTCTGTCTGTTAGGCCTTTGTGCCTAAAACATTGCATAGTCATCTTTCATCTCTGAATCTGTATCTGGAGAATTAGACGCTCAAACATTTTGCTAAAGGCATAATGGAGGGTGCCTGGGGTCCTTCGTCTGAGCCGGCTTTGAAGAGGAAGATGAGTAAGCTGAAGCCTGAATCCTCTTCTGCTATGTCTTCTGCCTCAGACGTACCTCTTGAGGTCAGTGAAGTCCCCGGTGGTACACTCAGAGGTTGGATCTGCTTCAGCAGTTAACTCTGTGAAACCTACTAGCGGAACGGATCCCAGCACATTTGAGGCTTTGCAGACATCCTCTTTGGGCGATATGGGTAAACCACATCTCATTGTGTTGGAGGACTCCAGTGACGTCCATGCCGTTGATGCTGTGACTATAGATCTGGCTTTGTCTGCCGTTATGCCTACATCGGGTTCTTCATCTTTGTCCCCTCTTCCAGAAAGACATGTTAAAAAGAAACAGAAAACTAAGCACACTAGCATTCCTCCTCCTTCCTCTCCTCAGTTGGATTGGGAATTAGGTTCTTGTTAAGGTCTTAAAACCTACTTCCTCTCTGACTTCTTTTTCTTCCTCCCCAGTTCAGGATACTGTATCTCAGGTACTTGATTCTGCTCCTGAGGACTCCTCTTCTGATGAAGACTCTGTGGCATATTCCACCCAATTTGCTTCACCTTTGGAATATGCATCTCCTGAGGAGGAATCTAATGGAGGAGATTCAACTCAGGAGTAGATGAGGGAGTTCTTCAAATGGAATTTTTCCCAGATTTCTGAAGACTAGAAGAGATACTATGACCTCCTTCAGATGGAGATTCCCTCACCCTCTGCAGTCCTCCCAGCTTTTTTAGACGCATTTGCTTATTCTTCTAAAACCCCCGAATCTCAGGCTCCAGCTCCTAAGAGGCCTGACAGGTTTTATAAGGTTCCTCATGATTGTAAGTTTCTCTACAAGTGCCCCTCTGCAGATCCAGCAGTGATCTCCATAGTTTCAGATAAGTATTCCCAGTTATCCCCTTCTGCCAGGCTTCTTCCATTTGATAAAGAGAGCAAGATTCTTGAGAGACTGGGTAAAAAGGTATATACTTCTTCCACTTTAGCAATCAGAACTATTAAGTACCAGGCACATATGTGCTTTCTCAAGCCTCATGTTCCTTGCCAGATTCTGAGATTAAAACACGTCATGTCTGTTTTGGCAGCTTCTTCTCAGGTGGCTAGGCACTCCATTAGGTGTAGCTGTGATGCTGTTGAGGCATCATCTAGAGTTGCTGCTTCTGTGCTTAGGAGGCATTCAGTCATTACCTGATGACATTAAGGCCAAGTAACTAGATGCTCCTTTGGACAAGACTGCTCTTTTTGGTTCAGCAACTGCAGAGTTATTTAAGGCTTTGCAAGAGAAAAGAAAGGAACTCCAAGACCTTAAACACCTCTTTGTTTCTCTGGTTCCAAAATTTCAATAGGAATTTTCTTGTCAAAATGTCTTTTGTTAGGAGACCAGCACATTCAGCTTCTTTTTCATCTAGGCCTAAGAAGTCTTCTAGAAGACCCCCTCAGTTAAAATCATCTTCTTCAGATGTCCTTCTATTTTCATGTTGTTGCACTATTCATAATCTTTGGGTTAACCTCTGCCAAGTGACCCAAACGTCTAGCCAGTATACAAAAACTTTAGTCACTGCAAGGTACACAGGATGTCTGATGTTGGCCGTAGGGAGCGTGGGCCATAAAAGTGATGTATGCATGTACCTTCCTCAGAACTTCTCTGCCACCAGTCGAACATCAGCTCATCCTGCTGTCTCTGCTGTTGGATCCTGCTATTAAAGTTAAGTACCCCATTGGGGTATTTTTTTCTTATTGTTTTCTTGATCACTGTATGACTGCCTAGGTTCATGTCATCCAGAAAGGGAAAGTGTAGGTGTGGACATCAAATCTCTCATAAGGACACCCACGACCTGTCTCTGTTTTGCCTACCCAGCCACAACCATAGGGCCTGTGCCATTTGTCAAGCTTTTGTCCCAAGGACCCTTTGCAGGTGTCTCCATGCCCTTAACATCTATCTGGAGAACCAACTACTCAAAATATCTGGCTGTTGCAATGGAAGGGCCATCTGGTCATACCGCCAAGCCACCAAAAAAGAAGGCCAAAGTTTTAAGGCCTAAGACCACTGCTGCACCTTTCCCACCCGGTGTTCCCCCTGTGGCCGAGGTTTGTTTGTCGAAACATATGGAACCAGTTGACTTTGTTATAGCGGGTACAGTTCCAGATGCTGCACAACCAAGTTTGGAAAGCACATCCATGGAGATTATGTAGACATCTGGTGCCGCTTCCGAGGGGGAACCTTGGCTTACTGTGTACATCCAGACCAGTCCTTCCTCCGATACTGAGGTTTCTGAGACAAAGCTTACCTTAGGCCCTATACCCTCTAGGCCTGTCTCTTCTTTAAAAAAGAAACAGAAAACCTTAAGCCTGTCATTTCCATTCTTGAGAGAGTGCCTGATTGGCAAGCTTTCTCTCAAGGCTTGTTTAAGGCCTTTATGGCCGTTAGGCCTTCCTTGGCTGCTTCCCCTATGGCTGCCACTCCTGTAATCAGCCCTCTGGCCCCGACTACTGAACCTCCTACATTAGAGGCTGAGGACTCATCAGATTCCTCTTCTGAGGGTTCTCTGTCTTGTACTTCTCAGATGCTTTCCCTTTAGGTTATACTTCCCCAGAGGAGGATATTGCTGAGGGGGACTCCCCTGGGGAGGACCTGACCTTTGGAGAAGCAGTCTCTCGGATGCAAGAATTTTTTTAAATGGGACTCCACAGATATGACTGAAGTCCAAAAGAGAGATTATGAACGCCTACAAATGGATTCTCCTACACTTTCTGCAATTCCTCCAGTCATGCCAGCCTTTTTAAATGCTTTTTCTGCAGCTTCAAAATAGCCAGAATCCCAACCCCTGCCCCTAGAAGATCTGACCAATTTTATAAGGTCCTAGAAAGGGAAACTTTCTTAAGTGTCCTGCTGCAGATCCTGGTACCATTTCTGTCTCTACAGACAAACCCTCCAGACTGCTATCCTCTAACTCAGTCCTTCCTTCCTTCTGACAAGGACAGCAAAACTATGTAGAGAATTGGCAAGAAGGTGTATACTTCAGCAACCTTGGCCTTTAGGGCCATCAACTACCAGACACATGTCCAAGTACTCTCTGTCCGTTTTATGTCAGGCTTCTAAACTTTTGTATGGCCTCCCTGATTTGGCCACAAAGTCCCAAATTTCCAGTCTGATCTCCTTGTCCTCACAAGTGACAAGACTCTTTATTAAATGCAGTTATGATGGTGCAAAGGCCTCAGCTGGATCTGCAGCATCTGCCTCAGTTCTCAGAAGGTACTCTTGGTTGAGGCTACAACCCCTTCATGATATTATTTGGGCTAAACGTCTTGATCCCCCCCCCCAGATGATACTGCCTTGTTTGGCACCCAAGTGGTAGAACTTTTCAAGGCCCTTCAACAGACGTGAAAAGAACTACACGTTTGTTTATGTCACCAGTTCCTAAATTTAACAGAAATTACCCTACTAAGACCCAATTTATTAGAAAACATTCTGCTCTTACTCCTGCTACAGGAAAAATGAGTTCCAGAAAGCAACAATCACCGTCTTGGCCTGCCCAGACACCAACCCAGACACCTTTGTTTCAGGACGTCAGGTAGTCTGTGACTACCTGCCTCCACCCCCCCCCCCCAGGCCATATACCCCTTTCTCAGAGACTCTCACTGTCTCCCGTTCTAGGAAAGCATCACCTCAGACAAGTGGGCCCTGACTGTTATATAGAAAGGTATTTCATGACTTGGGTCATTCTTCCTGTGTTCAAGGGCATTCCTCAGCTACCAAAGGACCAGCTGCCCCTATTCAAACCAATTTTGGACAGTCTTCTTTCTCAAGGGACTATACAATCACTCCCTGCATCAGAAAAAGAAGGGGCTTTTACTCTAGACTTTTCCTTGTCCCAAGAAAGGATTGCCCATGGAGACCTATTCTGGATCTCTCGCACCTCAACCTTTTTCAAGTACCCACATTCCACATGCTCACCCTTCAAACTTTTTTTTCTTCTTTTAATGCCTAAGGAATTTCTCACCACCCTGGACATCAAAGATGCTTACCTGCATATCCCCATCAGGCCCAAATACAGGAATTATTTACACTTCTCTGTGGGTTCCTCACATTTTCAATTCTCTGCTTTACCCTTTTGGGCTATCTATGGCTCTAAGGGTATTCACCAAGTGTCTGGCTCCAGTGGTAGCT
The DNA here is from genome assembly GCF_019279795.1 of Protopterus annectens. Lineage (NCBI taxonomy): Eukaryota > Metazoa > Chordata > Ceratodontiformes > Protopteridae > Protopterus > Protopterus annectens. The sequence continues at coordinate 1,057,478,560 of NC_056746.1, read as the reverse complement.
TATTGCAGAGTCCTATGGATAGAGATTTTCCCATACCTGGATGACCTCCTGATCCAGGCAGACTGTTACAGTACCCTCCAGAACCATCTCCGGACAGTCATTTTTGTTTTGCAGTCTCTGGGCTTCACAGTCAACTTCCCCACCTTATTCCCTCCCAGGACCAGGTCTTCCTGGGGTGTAAAATCAGAACAGATGTCATGATGGCATTTCTCCCACTCCCAAAAGGTGGAAAGTCTAAAGGAGTACCTGTTGTCTGTCATCCATGCCATGGCATTGACAGCAAGAGAATACCTCAGACTCTTAGGCTATATAGCTTCCACAATCCCCATGTTGCCACTGGCAAGACTCCACATGAAAAAGCTTCAGTGGTATCTGAGGTCGACATGGACCCTACACTCCCACCTTTTGGACCACACCATTCCCTTCCTGTCTTGCCTAAGGAAGGAGATCCTTTGGTGGGTGGATCAAGTCTCTCTGAATCCAGGAATTCCTTTGCAACCACCATCTCCAGTCCAGGAAATGTACACAGATGCTAGGGAGCTGTTTTTGGGCACCTTTTAGATGCAAGGCACATGAACAGGCCCCTCCAAGAGGGAGCACATTAACATCAGAGTAATGAGGACTTTCATCTTTGCTGTGAGGGCCTTCCAACATGTTCTGAAGAAAGGACCCTTGAAGTTTTTCATGGACAACACTACTGTTCTGTGGTATGTGAACAAACAAGGGGGAACAAGATCATACTTGCTATGCAGGCCTGGGAATTGACAGTCTAGCATTGAGTAAATCTGCAGGCTGTCTATATCCCCTTAGCTCAGAACATGCAGGCAGACATCCTGAGCAGATCATTTTCACAATTCCACGATTGGATGCTACACAGGGATGTGTTTCTGGATATAGTCCACAGGTGGAGTACACCACAAATAGACCTGTTTGCCTCCCCTCTGAACAGGCAACTTCCACAGTTGTGTACCAGGGCTACCAGCCCCCCTAGTGAGGGCAACAGACACCTTCTCTGTCTCCTGGAAGTGGATGTTTCTGTATGCATTCCCCCCTTCCCACTCCTACAGAAAGTTCTGATGAAAACTCAGCAGGAAAAACCAAAAATCTTGCTGCTGAACCCCTTTGACCAAGACAGCACTAGTTGCCCCTCCTGCATGTAGCCAGGGGTAATCTTCACAAGTTACCTCACAGGGTGGACTGACTCACACAAGACAAGAGATCCCTAATTCATCCCCACCTGGAATCTCTGAACCTAACTCTATAGGTGATAGAGTTGTGATTACTTTCAGACACCTGTACTCTGAGGATGTGCTAAATGTCCTGCAAGGGGCCAGGAAACCAGTACTAGGAGATACTATCTGTCCAAGTGGAAAAGGTTCTCTATTTGGTGTCTAAAAAGACAGCTACACCCATTTCAAGTAGAGGTCCCCTTGATGCTGTCTTATCTGTGTGAATCGTTGCAGGCAGGGTTGGTATATTCCTCTGTTAAGGCCCACCTTGCTGCTATTTCTGTATGTCTGCCTCTAGACCCCCCCACTGGCTTCTAGACTTCAAGTGAAGATGTCCAAGTAAGGCACACAGAACCACAACCTGTTCCAGATTGGGAACTTTTCTCTCAAAGCTTGTTTAAAATATTTCAGGTACCTGCCCCACTGCTAGAACTCACGCTGCCACCTTTTGAACCAGCACATTCAGTAACCCTAAAACTGTGCACCCTTAAAACTGTACTACTAGTGGCTCTTACCTCCCCCAGAAGGGTATCAGAGATTCAAGCCCTTATGGCCATCCCTCCTTACCTCATTTTCCACAGGAATAGAGTTCCCCTCAGGACTAATCCCCTTTTCATGCCTAAGGTGGTTAATGAACTTTCATTAAACCAAACCATTAACCTGCCTGTTTTCTACCCTAGCCCCCAAAATGACCCTACATTCTCTAGATATACACAGAAAACTGAGGTATTATTTAGACAAAACCAAAGTTATTAGGAAATCTGATCAGCTTTTCATCTCCTTTCACCCTAGGGCTCTAGGGAAGGCAGTCACCAAACAAACCATTTCCTCATGGATCTCTAAATCCATTGGAGTATGTTACTCCCATCATGGTAAAACCTTACAGGGCCAGGTCAAATCACACTCAACAAGGGCAGCTGCTGCCTCAGCTGCTTTTTTCAAGGGGATGGATTATGCCTCAATCCTAGAAGCCGCCACTTGGGCATCTGCAAACCTTCACCAAACATTACATACTGGACTTAGCCTCCAGGTCTAGAGCTGGGTTCACCAGGTCTATTCTTCAGGGTCTCATTGACCAAGGACCCCAATCTTCCTCCCAGGTTCATACCTAAAAGCTTGGGCACACTCCCTACTGTTATGAATACTGCAACATGAGCATAGAAGGATATAGAATAGTTGTGTAAGAACTTACCATAACCTTAGTGTCCTTCTCTTCCATGTTGCAATATTCAGTCCCTCCCTACCTGCCCCCTTTCATTCCCCAGCCGGGTCAATATCACCTCATTGAACTTTTAATAGTTCAAATCACTAAACATCAAACACAATGATCGAACTATTAAAAGTCGGAATTGCTATTAAAAGCATTTTTAGCCGAAAAAAAACTAAAGGGTGTAAGCAGGGGGGCAAGCCTCCCATGCACCCCCCCACACCCCCCACTACTTAAATATACCAACTCCGAGATCGTGCTACAGTGTAGGAAACGGAAATCTTCCATTTCCGCACTGTATTGCACTGAAGTGCAGTCTCAAAGTTGGTATATTTAAGTAGTGGGGGGGTGCAGCCCCCCACGTGGTGGGTGCAGGGAGTCTTCCCCCCCTGCTTACACCCTTTAGATTTTCATTTTTTCATTTTAAAATGCTTTTAATAACAATTCGGACTTTTAATAGTTCGGTCACTTGTGTTCGATGTTTAGTGATTCTAACTATTAAAAGTTTGATGATGTGATATAGAGCCCCCCCAGCCTATTATACTTTACTGGCCTGTGGGCATATTTTCATCCTGTCATCTTTCCTTTTAGCCTCTCCACTCATCACAGCCTAATAAGTACCCTTATTCTGGTCTACATGTAAAGCTCTATGGTCTACCATCTTGGACCCTCCTTAAACTTCCAGGAGTACTAGTGTATGCGGCAGTCCATTCTGAAGAGAGTACGTGCAGACATCACTTTTATACCCTACTTCGGTTTATGGCCCTAGTGCAGGACATCACATGTACCCTCTTCAAGCATGACTTTGGTATACTGGCCGAATGTCAGCACTGCAGGCAGCAACCTCCCTACTGTTATGAATACTGCAACATGGAAGAGAAGGACATCTAAGGTTATGATAAGTTCTTACACAACTATTCTTTATTCTTGAAAGGAGCTCTATAACTCAGGCCCCTCAGGAGGCCAGTTCCAATGTCCTGGGACCTGAACAGTGTGTTGGAGAAGCTCACTGTTGCTCCATTTGAGCCAGCAGCTACAGCCTCTCTAAAGTATTCCACTTGGAAAACTGTACTTCTAATGGTCCTAACTTCACCCAAAAGAGTCTCAGAGCTCCAGGCCCTCATGGTAGCCCCACCCTTTTTAATTTTCCACAAGGATAGATTTACCTTATGGACTATAACCTGTCCTTTATGCCTAAGGTGATCAATTAGTTGTCCCTGAACCAGTGTATCCACCTCCCCACCTTCTTCCCACAACCCCAGAATGACAATAAGAGAGTCCTGCATTCCCTTGATGTTCACAGACAGCTAAGCTTCTACATTGATAAAACCAAATCCATTAGGAGATCAGAGCAACTATTTGTCTCCTTTCACCCCAGGGTTCTGGGAAAAGCTGTGACAAAGCAAACTGTTTCTACACAGATTTCCAAAGCCATCTCCTTTTGCTATACCTACTATAGAAAACATATAGACTGGAACATAAAAGCCCATTCCACTAGGGCCATGGTCTCCTCTGGAGCTTTTTTCAAGGGGCTGGACACTGCCTCTATTCTAGAAACAGCTACCTGGACATCTGTCCATACCTTTACAAAACACTACAAACTGGACCACATCTCCAGAGCTAGAGCAGGTTTTGCTAGGGCAATCCTGCATGGATTGAAAACAGTTCCAAACCATCCTTTTCTCTTTCCCTTTGAGCTGTGGTACTCACCCAAAGGTTATGAATACTGCAACATGTGAATAGAATGACATAGAATAGTTGTGTAAAATCTTACCATAACCATAGATGTCCTTCTCGTCCATGTTGCAGTATTCTATCCCACCCTCCTCCCCCCAAAACAAATTGGGCTTGCTGGATGATTAAGGACTTGTGTAGCTATCCTGGGACTGGTGTCCAACTGAGACATTCAGTTCTGAGGAATGGTACATGCAGATGTCACTTTTATGGCCCACACTCCCTACAGCCAACGTCAGACATCCCACATACCTTGTAGTGACTAAAGTTTTTGTATACTGGCTGGATGTTCAGGTCGCTAAGCAGAGGCTAACCCAAAGGTTATGAATACTCAACATGGAAGAGAAGGACATCCATAGTTATGGTAAGATATTACACAACTATTCTTTCCCTCAGCAGTCCTTTCAGCCCAGACCCAGTTCTCTGTGACTACTGAGAGTTTCTTCCAAGTCATACCCTTCTTTCTCTTCACCTTTCCCTTTCTTTTCCAGCCTGGACAATGATCACTCAGGACGCCTGGGTTTTGTCCATTATCCATAAAGGTTACTTCATTACTTGGAAGAATCTCCCTCCTTTGATGGGTATTCCATAGCCCCCCTCCAGTCAGATGCAACCTTTTCCAGACCTTCTTTCTCTGCTGAGGTCTCAGGACACCATACAGCCTGTTTCTTGGGATCAGAGAGGCAAGTGGTTTTACTGAAGAATGTTTCTAGTTCCAAGAAAAGATGGTCCTTGGAGACCAATTCTAGAGCTTTCCCACTTGAACACTTTCCTGCAGGTTCCTTCTTTCCGAATGCTGTCCCTGAAGACACTTTTCCCTCTCATTTTACCTCTAGCCTTCATGGCTTCCCTGGATCTCAAAGATGCCTACTTGCATCCTCTATACAGGAAATTTTTATGTTTCTTGGTGGGTTCTTTGTACTTTCAATTTTCTGTTTTGCATTTTGGTCTTTCTACTGCCCCAAGGGTGTTCACAAAGTGCCTGGCTCTGGCCATTGCCTTTCTGAAGGTCCAGGGTATTCAGGTTTATCCCTACCTGGACAACCTTCTTTTTCTTGCAAATGACTCCAATCTCTTATCTCTAAACCTAGAGAAGACCATTTGTCTCCTTCAAAACTTGGGCTTCACCATCAATTTCAAAAAAAAAAATTTCAAAAATATCCAGCTTGACTCCATCTCAGGATCACATTTTCTGGAGGTGCAGGTTCAGGACAGACCTGATGATGGTCTTTCTACCAACAGATCAGGCTTAATTTCTCATTCACTTCTTAGAGACCATCCTGACTCTTCCAGCCATCTCAGCCAGGGAGTTCCTCAGACTCCTAGGTTTCATGACCTCCACAATTCCCATGCTGTCCTTTGCAAAACTCCACATGAGAAAGCTTCAGTGGTTTCTAAAGACTACTTGGTCTCAGCAGACTCATCCAATAGATGCCATGATTCCACTTCTTCCACATCTGAAATCAGAGCTCCTTTGGTGGATTCAACAGTTTTCTCTGAATCCAGGTCTTCTTCTTCTTCTTCTGACCCAGCCTTCTCAGCAACTCTTCACAGATGCTTCAGACATAGGTTGGGGGGTGACCTTTGCATCCAGGAAAGTTCATGGTCTGTGGTCTCTGTCTCACATAAGAGAGCACATTTACATAAGGGAAATGAAGGCTCTGCTCATAGATTTGCAAATTTCCACCCTCTTTTTTCAACCAGATCCTCTGAAAATCCTTACAGAAAACACCACTGTCCTGTGGTACATAAACAGGGGGTACCAAATCTTGCCTTCTGTGCAGGCTGGCAATGAAGGGATGGGAGCTAACCATTCAGTGCAAGATCACTCTTCATTCTGTTTATCTTTCATCTGCTCAAAATGTTGTGGCAGACACATTAAGCAGGACTATGACACAATCCCATGAATGAATGCTTCACAGGGATGTGTTCTTGGACCTGATTCATCGGTTGGGTACTCCACATCTGAATCTATTTGCCTCCCCTCAGAACAGACAACTCTCTTTTGTGCCAGGACCCCACATCCTTTGGCTTGGAAGGTGGACACCCTTTCTTTCTCATGGAAATGGATGTTTCTTTATGCATTCCCCCTCTTCCCTCTCATACAGAAAGTCATGCTGATGAATCAGCAGGACAAACCAAAAGATCTTGTTGGCGACTGTCTTTTGACCAAGATGGCATTGGTTCCCCCTTCTTCTGCAGTTAGCCAGGGGCCATCACCACAAGTTGCTTCACCAGATGGATCTCCTCACACAGGACAAGGGATCCTTACTTCATCCACATCTGTCAACATTACAACTGACCCGGTGGGTGATCAACTTCTGATCCCTTTCAGGCACCTTTATTCTTAAGATGAACTTGGGGTTTTGCAGGAGGCCAGGAAAATCAGTACAAGAAAATCTTACATTTCCAAATGTAGATGATTTTCTATCTGATGCCTTAAAAGAAATCTAGAGTCATTTACTGTGGGCATTCCTGTTGTGCTTTCCTACCTGTGTGAACTAAAAAGTGGCTTATATTCTTCTGTGAAAGTCCACTGTTCTGCTCTTTCTGCTTGCCTTCCATTGTCCCCTCCTTTACCTTCCAGATTGGAAGTCAAGCTTTTTCTTAAAGGTGTCCTTCATATTAAGCCCCCCAAGAAAACAAGTCCCCCCTTGGGATATTAATTATGTTCTGGAAAAGCTGACTGTGTCTCCCTTTGAGCCTGCAGGTTCTGCTTCACTGAAGTTTTACACCTGGAAAACTGTGCTCCTGTTTGCCTTGACTTCTGATAGGAGGATAGTTTCCATGCAAACTAATCCCTTTTTTATGCCTAAAGTTGTGAATGACTTGCCTCTTAATCAGTCTCTCCAACTGCCTACCTTCTTCCCTTCCCCTCAGTCCTCCAGTGAAATAATTTTGCATACGTTAGATGTACACAAGCAACTTAGATTTTACTTGGACAAGACTAAAGCCATTAGGAAGTCAGATCAGCTTTTTGTGTTCTTTCATCCCAGGGCTCTGGGTTTACCTGTTTCTAAATAGACTATTTCTTCCTGGATTTCTAAAGCTATTGCCTTTTGTTATGATTTCCATGGTAAGTCTTTGGCTACTTCTGTCACAGCCCATTCAACTAGAGCTGTGGCTTCCTTAGGGGCTTTCTTTAAGGGTATGGATACCAACTCCATTTTTAATGCTGCTACTTGTTCTTCTGTGCAAACTTTTACTAGACATTACAAGTTGGACTCTATTTCTAGGTCCAGAACAGGGTTTGCAAGAGCTATTTTTCATGGCTTTCTGGAGTCTTCCTTGCAGCCTTCTTCTGTCCCTTCCTCCTCTCTAGTTTCCATTTAAACTATAGCACTCTCTCATATGTAAAGAATACTGCTGTAAATGTATCTACAAGCACTGCACCTACAAGCACTGCACCTATGAGGAAAAATACAGGCAGTTAGAGGAACAAGAAAAATAAATGATCAGCAAAGCAAGGCATCCCAGGGTCAGTACAGTTTTTATTATTCCTTGACTAGCTAATATGGCTGATTAATTGACTGACTGACAAATCATGTATCTGACTGACTTGACAACATACATCACTGAGTACAGAACTTTTATACCGTTCATGACCAATGTAGTCCTGCCTCTTTAGATATACATTGTGTCCTAAGTTGGTCATGCAACTATTACAATTTATTTTAAAAGTGCTACAGCAGACTATTTTTGTAGTATTGCTATACAACAAGTTTTCCTTTTTTGGTAAATAGGTACAGAGTAATCATTTCTTGCTTCAGCTTGCTTTGTTATCATATGCTCTTAATGCTTAATTGTCTTATCATAACATTTCTAACGAGAAAGAGTATTTATTATTGTTACGGCTGCAGTTTACATTATTGCTACTGTTGAATAATTCAGAATTAATGAAATTTTGCAACTTACAAAGTAGTACAATACAAAAGCTTAATAAAAATTTCATATAAAATCTGCAGCTTTGCAGCATGTATATGCAAGGGACAACATTTGCTCCTGTCATTCATTCTATAGATAATGTATGAAATAGAATAATATACATTTCCTTATTATTTGATGTTAATGGCATATATGTACATTTTACAAATCATGTATTTTACATTATTTGCATTCTTTACACATATAGTTTAGGAATGTTTTGATAGAAATAGAAAAGTACTGATTAATACATGTTTTATACAACTTCTAACTGAAGAGCCATTCCTGTTGTTACAATACATCAGTGTCTGTCAGTGTGTGACCCTTGTTTCAGGCTGCTGTGACCTTTCCATTCTATTTTTTCCTAACAGGTAGCTGAGCTAATAATTCTAAAAACCCCACTGCGAAGTCTTATAGCTAGTTTGCATCTGTTGTCTGACATTTGATTATTAGGGGAATTATTTTCAATATAAATATTTATTTATATTAATAATTATGCCTTGATAAAGAGAGGAATTATTCATAAGCACTATCTTATCTTGGCTGATGCCCTTTTAGCCAGGCATTGTATTTCCATGCAGCTCTGTATTCATGCTTTCAGTCACTGGCATTCACATAAAAGATTGTTCACACATACTGCTCAGGGAAGATTTCCGTAAGCTGGTGTCTCAACATTGCTTGAGATCCTAATACTATAACAACTGCAACATTGAAAAGGAGGACATAGAATAGTTGTGTAAAATCTTACCATAACCATAGATGTTCTTCTCTTCTGTGTTGCAGTATTCTGTCCATCCTGCCATCCCCCTACATCTTATCTCTTCTGGATGACTTATTGTTTTCCTTAGGACTCCTTTTCCTTATGGGGCATTTTAGTTCTGAGGATGGTATGTGCAGACATTCTTTTATGGCTGATGTTGTCAAAGCAGATGTGTGACATTCCATGTACTGGCAGTAGCTTGAAGCTGTTGTATACTGGCCGGACGTCGGGTCATAGGCTGGAATACAACCCATATGTAAAGAACACTGCAAAATAGAAGAGAGGGACATCTATGGTAATGGTAAGATTTTACACAACTATTCTTTCTCCCTTTAAATCATTGTTCATCAGATTAAATGTGAATTGTTTGAGTTCATAGACCATGATTAAGAAGTATACTTTACACATGGGCTGCAATACTTTTGTCTTCAGAAAGGAGCAGTCCCTGGTTAGTGAATAATGGTCAGGTCTAGATGTAGACTACCCACACTGGCTAACTGCTTGTGGTGCACCAGTCGCTGAAACTTTTTATCTTTCATTGGGAAAAGGTCAGAGCAAAGCTGTTCCTCCCATTTTAGACAGTACCCGAACCATCACAGAAAACCCCATAGTTGCTTCATCTTACAGGTACTCAATTGCACCCAGCTACCCTCCTACAGCCCCTGCTCTAGAAAAAAAACATGATGTTCCTGGAGTAGGAGTGTCTATACCTGTGTTTTAGAAAAGCACAGTAGAGGGGCACTAAGAGTAGATTTATTATAGAAATCTGTTCTTGGCTCTTTTTTTGTCTCCAAAATTTAATAGAACTTCAAACAAACCATTAAGGTGTCTGGCTTTATTGGCTGGAATGTATACACAAATACATGAAAAGAAAAAGTAATTGACATTCAGAAGACATATAGCTTAAACACTTCATGTCCATAAGGGGTCATTTGTATATATCTCATGTAAATCTATTATAAGAGGTTTAAGGTATCACACAGTGAAACTTCTAGTTTGGCTAGACTTTTCTTGTAGTTTTTATAGTGGTTTGTCTGTGTGACCTTTTTACTTTTTGGTTTGGATGTTGGGATACTTTTTGCAGACACCTTAATAGTTATGGACATCAGCTGGGTGCAAGTACCCTGTGTTTCTAAAGTATAGCCAAACAGTCCACTTATGCTGTGCTGATGAGGTCATAAGAAGACTGAAGCATGCACAGATAGTGGTTTGGCTTATTGACATGATTGTATACAAGAAGACTTAAAAAGAAAAAGTAAAAAGTTGTGGAGATCCAGAAGCCATATTGCTGAAACAGTTGCCCTTAAGTGGTCATTTGCAGATATCCCATGGGCCTGTATTGCAGGAGGTTTAAGGGTATCCCACAGTGAAAACTCTAGCTTGGCTAGGTTTTTCTTGTAGTTTTTACTAACTGGTTTGTCTGTGTGACCTTTTTACGTTTTGGTTTAGTACGCTACAGTGTAACAAATCAAGTGGGTAGCTACCAGTACAACAGCCGAAGGAAGAGAATTGCAAGAAGATATTTAAGCTTTGGTAAAAAAAAAGAGAAAAAGAATCTTGTGACACAAATTCAAGAATAGAAAGTTGTACCAGTTTTTTAATGTACTGCATTACAAGGATAGAGAGGATTTGACAGACATTTTAAAATACTTTTAAGCAAATGCAGCACACTTCACCAACCATTCAAGACCAGAAACACATGCCTTTCCATTGCAGACACAAGTGAATAACAAAAGCAATTCAGAGGTATATGGAAAGTTCTTTGAAGTTAAGTGAGTTAAGTGGTCATTCAACAGCTCCTAGGATTACATTGATAGCTCTGATATCTCAGGAGGGGTGAGGGAGGCCTTGTTAAGATCTATGAGTTGGTAGCCTTTAAAAATCTGCAGTACAAGCTATACAAGATTTGCAACTACTTGAGAAGAGGTAAGAGTAGTCCTGAGAATACAAATCTGAGAAATTTAGGCAAAAAAAGTTTTTTTTTTTTTTTTTTTTTTCCAGAACCTATGCAAGATGCCTGTGACTCACACTACTGCCATTTTATTTACATGGCAATAAAAAAAAACATTTCCTTGTGTTTAGCATGACCTGTTTAAGAAAGGCTTGACATGGATTCAAGGAACAAGACCTGCAAGATCATATTGATATATTAAGTTTCATTAAAATGCAGTAAGTACTGAAGGCTTCTAATGCATCAAAATAGCTTAGAATACAAAAAACAGTGAAAGAATTGAGAAAGTGAAAACCATAAACAACTGCATAATGTTACAGGTTTCTACTCCCCAAAGGAAAAAACAGCACAGTGGAAGACAAAGTTGTACTAAGGAAATGCAGCAACATGAACCCCCAAGTGCTGCACTTCTGGGCTGCAGAAATATATAAACAAAAGTAATTTGGAGTTGAATGTTTTTGGGGTAACACATGAAGGGAACGTCTAATCACATCTCCAACTCCAGGGTTGGGGGGGGTTAAATGTTGTAGTTATAGAGTTGATGGGGTCTATATCATAAATACGAATGCTGAAATCTCTGAACCACAAAATTTCGAACTTCAAAGCTCGAAATCTGACATCGAATGTAAAATAAAAAAAAAAACACTAAATACCCAAAACAAACAAAAAAAAATGCTCTATGCAGGGGGGCAAGCCCCCCATGCACCCCCACTACTTAAATATACCAAGTCCGAGATCTCACTACAGTGCAGTAAAGGGAAATCTTCCCTTCCCACACTCTATGGCGATCTCCGTTCTATGTTTTCACGTTTTTGAACTTCGAGCTTTCCAGTTGGAAGTTTTGTGGTTCGGAGTTTTCAGCATTCGAATTTATGATATAGACCCAGTTGATGTCCTTTTCATTCATTCCTCAACTGATGGGTTTGGCTCCAACTTGTCACTTCTACCAGATCATCAGATCCAAGAGCTCTTGAACTCTTCCCTTTACCCATAATTCCCCACAAACCTAACATACCATAGATCTTGTTTGCTGCCATCCACTTCAGGCACAGATCCTACTGCTCTGTTTTCGGATTTTCATATAGCTGTTTTTTGTGAGTTTTGTCCAAGATTACTTTAATTATATTTCCTAATTCTCCTACCTCCCACCCATAATCTTTTTAGCTAATTTCAGTTCTCTTTTAGCTGTCATTTTTTCGGTACCTACTTTAAGTACCATCATTGCTACTCTTCCTTTTGCTACTCGTTTGAGTACGTCTGTCTACCACTGTCTACTATTGTTGGTAGTTTCTTTCTAACATCCTTTCTTTTCTGTTTAAAAAAAAATACTTTTCTATTTTTAGTGTTTTTAGGTGTTCTTGCCTCAAATAGTTGTGTTATTGTACAACATGGGTGACAAGCCTACAGGGTTTAAAAAGTACATTATCTGTGGGCATAAGCTTCCCAATTCAGATGCACAAAGGGAATGCATGTTTGGATGCAGATTATTCAATCTGCTCTGGTTTTAACTGCAGAGCCTTAACAGATCAGAGGAAAAAAAATAGTCTTTAGAGGCCTTCTTCCTCTATTTCTTCAGTTGCTGGGGCTCAAACCCCTACCAAACAATCTGATGAATAAGTCAGATTCAGCCTCCAGGGAAAAGGAGTCCCATTAAGAGGTCTCCTGACCGTTCTTCCTCAGCTCCTTTATTAGATCCTCATTCTAAAATACACAAGAAGTTGGATCTGTCTATCTTGGATCCTGTCAGATCCAGTTTCTTCACAGCTCCCTTCTCCTTTCTTGTAGGAATCTCTACCCACTACATCATCTCTTAGAGCTTCCAGAAGCTTATCAGAAGTTGATGTGGATAGTATGAAGTCATTCCTCAGAGCGAAGATTTGGATGACTGTACTCCTGGTTCTGACTCCCACTGGATCTGTGGGACATCCTTTGTCCATCCCCCCCCAGTATATACTGTGATCCAACCCACTGTTTTGGAGCCTTTGAATCCAAGATCTCTAGTGGTGTCTTCATCATATCCGAGTGCAATTTGTTCTTTGACTCTGATGGTTTTCCTGAGTCGACTGGTTCCAAGCCTTTCAGATCTGAAGTATTGGCGCTGGGTCCAGATGGCTGGAGTTGACTCCAAAACTTTCACAGCCATCTCTTTCCCATGGGTCATCGGCACTGGACAGCTCGAGTCCTACTCCCTCCTCTGGTGGAGTGTCGGTGGGGGTTGCAGGATGTGATGGTTTGAGATTTGCCGCTGGCTTCTCCCCTAGGTGTTTTGTTTTTGAAGTTGTGGAGAGAGCTTTCTCCTTGCCCCGCTCAGATCAGATGACCTTGCCTCATTTGGTTCTGTGCTCTGAGCCACATTCATGCCATCCACTGGGACAGCCATCCTGATCTAGTCTCCAGTCGGTCAGCCAGAACATAGTCATCTCTTCTGATACTTCCCCAGAACAATCCAATGAGGAAGTCCCTTAGAAGAGATAGTGTAAGAAGAGACACCTAGATTCCCCCCAGGAATCTCTCATGGAGGACATTAATTTTTGATGAGGGGGGGGGTCCCCCAGATCTCACCTGAAGATTTTTCCTTTGGGAGATATCCTGGAGCTCCTGAAATAAAAAGGTGGTTGGTCCTCCAACACCCCTTTCCAGGAGGAATTCATTTTCCTGGAGGCTTTCGGGTCTGTCCTGAATACTTCATGGGTGACCACCACCCAGCCGATAAGCTCATAGATCTTGTTTCTTGCTGAGTGTGGAAGGAGCTGGATACTGTAGAACCGATTCCAAAAAGACTGGTTTAAAGCCATGGAGGGCACACCAACAGGTTATAAATACCCTCCACACATTTAGATCAGCTAATACACAGTATGGGGACTAAAGGTGGAGGTGTCTCAATTTACATCAAAAATAAATATACCTCGATGCTGGTCAAATAGGACAATGCACTTGAGCTTGTCCACATTCAAATCACCATAAGTAAATCCAGTACCACTTCCTTGCAAGCTGTAAGTCCCCCTTTATGACCTAGGAAACCCATACCATGTATTTAAACTTACTGGAAACACTCACCATCCAACCCAATACAATATTCATGGGCGACTTTAATTATCCCACTATTAACTGGGAATTATATATGACACCAAATGTACAGAAACAGAGATTCCTGGATTTTGTAAACATAAACTCCCTGGACCAGATTGCCAATATACCAACTAGGGGTACAACCATACTGAATCTGTTCCACACTAATATGAGAGAGTGCTGCACACTCCATAGCATAATGTCTTCTCCTTTAAGGTCAGACCACAAAATGGTCTCCTTTGCAGTAAAAATTAAACCTGGAATATTCTGGAACTACTCTAAGGCTAACTTCCTACTATTAAGTGATCATCTGGAAAAATATCAAACTCCCATAAACCCTGAGAACACTTCTGCCTACACAAAACTGTTCACAGAAACCATATGCAACCATGTTAATAGCTGCATGGAGGCAGCTTACACCCCAGGAAGAAGTACTGAACAAACTGAAACAACAAGCCACCCTGGTAGAATCACAACATTAATAGGTTGTATAACAGAAGGAAGACAATAATGGCAAAAATTAGAAGGTGCAGCACCTAGCAGGATAAAAGCTCTCATCAGACTTAACTCAGAGGGCAAAGAAAGTCTACCAAAGTCAAATTTGAAGGTGAAGGACAACCACAAGGCATTCTTTAGCAATGTCTGCAATCTCAGAGGAAATATACTATTGTGTGAAGAGCTCATTGTAAATGGAACCACGTATACTGAGCCAGAAGATGTAGCAAACCTACTGGCAGACAAATTCAGCTTTAACTTTGCCCCTCTCTCCCCATCAGCCTTCTCTCAGGAAATACCATTGAATATAACTCCCCCTGCTACCACTAGGGAACAGGTACTTAATGCTCTCTCTAAGGCCAAGAATACTGCATCAGTGGGCCCAGACAGTATCCCAGGATGCCTTCTAAATAGCTTGAAACATGATCTGTCAGGCCGTATGGAATTGCTATTTAACTGTAGCCTCCAAACAGGCTTCATGCCTCATTAATGGAGAACAGCAGCAGTCTTCCGTCTGCCCAAATAAGTCTCACTAGTCTCATATGCAAAGCCATGGAAAGAATGATCATGAAAATGATCAGTAATGACATAGGAAACCCCAAGGCTCTGGACCCAACCCAGTTTAGTTTCATCAAGGGCAGGTCATGCCAGCTCAAACTGGGCAGACTTCATTGAAAAAGTCACCAAAGCAATGGATGAAGGCAAAATGGTTAACACTGCATTACCTAGACATGACAAAGGCATTTGAAGTCATCCTCCACTTGGGCATTGTTTACAAACTTAAGAGGTTAGGTACAAACCCTTATGTCACCCAGTGGATAGCCAGCTGGGTCACAGAAAGGACCCTGGGAGTTAGACTTGGGGAAGCTATCTCTACAAAGCGGCCAGTCACAATTGGAGTCCCTCAGGGATCAATCCTGGGACCGTTCCTTTTTGGCATTTACCTCTCTGAAGTCATGGGCAGCATCAATGGCCTTTGGCTGACTAAATTTGCAGATGATTGCAAATTAGGAGCTGTCATTGAATTACCCACCAACACAAATGATGTTCTTCGTGTTTCACTGTTGCAGTCATCACACTTGGGTTATCTGCCTGCAGGTAGCCCTCAGTCGGCCCGAATACCAGAGTCTTGGGATTTCTGCATCAGATGCTGTCGTCTCTTCCATGACGTCAGGTCATCAGGGGTATAAAACATGCAGCCGATGCCAATTCATCAGCTTTTCTTGCTGTGCAGGAGCCCGAAACAGAAGCAGTTTGCAAGTGCTGGTCGGCTGCTACCTGAAATTTTTCTTTTTCGAGTTTCAAACCTGAAGTCTTCTAAAGCTAAGTACCCCATTGGGGATCCTTTTTTCTTGCTCTAACCGATATCAGAAAAAGTTAACAGTTGTCTTGCCAGTGGGAAGCAAATACAGAGATTTTCATTCTTACTGCGTCACCTGTTTAGGCCCAGACCATGACATTCCTCACTGTTGGTTTTGTGCCTTGTTCAAGCCTGAAGTATTCATCGTCGGGCTATCTTTGTCACTAAATTCTTTCGTTCTTGTTGTCTGTATTCTGAAATGGCTTTGATAAACCATCTGACTACCGATCTTCTGAAAAAAATGTAAGGATAAAGAGAGAGACAGACCACATAGGTCCAAAACTGCCGACGACGCTTCCATTAAGCTAGCTGCCAGTCTGCCGATACTCAGTGAGGCACCTTTGCAGCCCCTGATACCTGCTTCTACAGATCCGCAGGCCTCTACTGAGACCCATTTGGAGTCCGGTATGCCGCGAGATGCTTCTTTGACTATGGAACCTGCAGATGTCTCTACCTTGGATGGGTCCAGAGCTGCTGTGCAGGCACTGGCTTCTGAGGGTGTATTCAGACCTTCCGATGTTCGTATTAAACCAACTACTTTGTTTCTGACTAAAACTACTGAGTTTCTCAGGCCCAGAGTTCGCACTACGACTAGGAAACTGACAACCAAAGTGCATTCTCAAGCTCCAATGCCACAGAAACAAATGCTTAGAATGGCTGAAGACCTTATTACTTTAATTAGGGAAAGTCAGCCTTCCCCCTCTAAAAGACAAATAATAGATTTTCCTTCTGATTCTACAGACCATGAGTTCGATGATTCTGACCCCTCTGATTCCCAGGACATACCCTTATCTACCTATGAGGATTCAGATGCAGGGGATTCCATTCCCTCTGCCTCTCCACCAGAGGACTTTTCTTTCGGTGAAACCTTGCATACCCTAAGAGGGCATTTCCGCTGGGAATGCCAGGACTACCCACAGTCAAAAAAGAGACTTAGAGAATTTTTAGACTTGCCTCAGCACAGGCCTCTAGCTATACCCCCTGTCCTGGATATTGTAGATGATGTCTTCATGGAATCCAGTCTTACCCCTGATAACTTACCACCAGCTCCTAGAAAGCCTGCCAGGTACTACAGCGTACCTGACTCTCACAAATTTCTCTTTAAAAATCCCACTGCGGATCCAGAGACCATTTCCCAGTGACCTAAAGATATTAAAGCTACTACAGCCAAAAACCCTACCCCTTTGGACAGGGATTCTAGGGCTTTAGACAGATGGGGTAAGAAGGTATATACCTCTGCAACTCTTGCCAGTAGGGCTTTAAATTGCCAGTTTCACATGTTGAAGTACCAGCAACATATTATGGAACTAATTAAACAAAAAATGTTGTTGATTCCTGATTGTGCAGAAAATAAAGATTTACAAGAGTTAATGCATTGTGCAAACCAAGTTGGTAAACATATTTTGCAGTGTGGTTTTGATGCCTTAAAAGCATCTTGCAGGGCTGCTGTCACTGGGTCTGTTCTGAGAAGGCATGCTTGGTTGAAGGAACAAATCTTGCCAGACCATGTCAAAGCAAAATTACTAGACGCTCCATTAAACCAAGAATGTTTGTTTGGCACTAAAGCAGAAGAAAATCTTAAAAAGATGGAGGAAAAAGCTAAATCTATACAAACTGTTAAATATTTCTTACAGGTACAGCCACCTAGATTCAGTAGGCATTGGTCTTCTAAAAACTGGTCCTTTCCAGTCCCTCCCAGACCTTCTCAGTCCAAACCCAGGGGCAACAGACCACAAAGACTACAGTCTCAGGGTATGCACAGATCTAAACAATGGAGTGCTCCCACCTCTAAAACCGGGAGTGGTAAGCCACCCCCTTATGGAAAAAGTTCACAATGACTTGCCTTTCATCCTTCCCAGCCATGCCCAAGTACTTGCACTCCTAGGAGGAAAACTCGCCCTGCATGCAAAAAACTGGGAGTACATTACCCAGGACAGATGGGTCTTAAACATTGTATCCTAGAGATACAGATTCTACTTCCACTCACTGCCAACCCCAAGCAGATTGCCAGACCTTCCTCCAAACCAGTGGGCAGAGGCCCAAAAGCAAGTACTTTCTCTTCTCAGTATCAGGGCTATTCAACCTATTCCAACAGAGCAAAGGGGACAGGGTTTCTACTCCAGACTGTTCCTGGTGCCCAGAAAAGAGAACTTTTGGCACCGTATCCTGGATCTGTCAGCTCTCAACACCTTCCTGGTGGTACCAAAATTCAAAATGCTTACACTCCAGCAGCTGCTTCCTATGTTAGCCAAGGTCTCCTGGCTGCTCACCCTAGACTTAAAAGAAGCTTATCTGCACATCCCCATAAGGGAATCTTGCAGGAAATATCTACGTTTCAGGGTAGGCTCTATGCACTTTCCTTTGGCTTATCTACTGCACCCAGGGTATTCACAATGTGCCTGGCTCCAGCCACTGCATACTGCAGGCAGAGAAATATTGAAATGTACCCATACTTGGACAATTGCCGGATTCAGGTGGACAGTCAGGAATTCCTACTTCAGCACCTGGTGTTTGTAGAGAATCCTAACTTCTATGGGGTATACCATCAATGAAAAGAAATCACATCTGGTACCCAGCCAAAATATTGTATTCTTTTAGCAAGCTTGAACACAACTTCCCAGATGGCATTCCTCACTCCAGAAAAGCAGGTTTATTTGACAAATTACTTCAAACTACTGGCCACCAAAACCCAGCTATCTGCAAGAAAAATACTGCAAGCCCTAGGGTTCATGGCCTAATGCATTCTCCTAATTCCATATGCAAGACTGCATATGAGGAAACTTCAATGGTACTTAAAAAGCCTCTGGTGTCAGCATTCTCAGGACCTGAAAACAGTGATTCCTATCATTCCTTGCATAAGGACAGAGTTCCTTTGGTTGGCAGAGGCTTGCAACCACAACAAGGGACTCCCTATCACTCAACCCCAAACCCCAAACCCTGACAACAGATGCATCAGACTATGCATTGGGGGCTCACATGGCAGGCAAATGCATTTAAGGCAAATGGAGCCCAGGACAAATTCACCTGCATATCAATCAAAAAGAAATGCTAGCTGTACGGAATGCACTGACAGCCTTCAAATACCTTATCCTTCCAGGACAACTCTTTACAAAGACAGACAACACCACAGTCATGTGGTACATAAACAAGCAGGGGGGAACTCATTCCTACCCACCCTGCAGGTTAGCCATGGCTCTGTGGAATACGCCCTTGAGCAATCAAGTGCACCTGCAAGCTCACTTCCTGCCAGGCAAACAAATCTCACTGGCAGATGACTTAAGCAGAAATCTACTGGACCCACACGAGTGGAAACTGGAACCCAACTCATTCAAACTTCTAATCCACAGGTGGGGAACACCAGAGGTGGACCTCTTTGCTTCCCCCCCAAAACCATCAATTGAGCAAATTGTGCACCAGAACTCACCACAGCCAAGCATGGAAAGTGGATGCCTTATCCTTTACATGGAAAAACCTCTCAATCTATGCCTTTCTCCCACTGCCCTTCCTCTCAAAAGTACTACTCAAGATCAAACAGGACAGGTCAAGGACAATCCTTATTGCATCAGACTGGCCATGCCAGCACTGGTACCTACTCCTACACAGTCTGACAACAGTGCCACCCTGACACCTACATCAGACCCCCCTCTCTGCTGTCCCAGCAGGAGGGACAGATTTTTCATCCTCAGCTGCAAACCCTGAACCTTGCAGCCTGGCTTATTCCCTGAATACATCTCCAGCAACCCTCAGCAAACAGGTGCTGGATGTCATCCTTGAGGCCAGGAGGCCTAGTACTAGGAAATCCTATTCAGAAAAGTGGAAAAGATACTGTTCTTGGAGACAGTCTCAAGGAAAGGACACAGCCGTGCCCACCTTACCTCAAATCGTAGATTATCTAGCAGAGCTGCTCCACAAAAGCCTATCCTTCTCATCAATTAAGATTCATGCTTCTGCCATCTCAGCTCATTACAATACTGAGCCACCCCTCTTCTCTCACCCTGTGATCAAACAGTTCCTGAGAGGAGCTAGCAATTTAAGACCCCCGAGGAGAGCTCCCACTCCTGCCTGGGACCTTAACTTTGTACTAGAGAAGCTCACACTTCCCCCTTTTGAGCCTGCTGCTACAGCAGAGTTAAAATTCCTCTGCTGGAAAATAGCCTTACTTCTAGCCATCACTTCAGCAAGAAGAGCGTCTGAGTTACAGGCTTTTATGGCTGTGGAACTCTTCATTATCTTCCATGCAGACAGGGTTTCCCTCAGGACTAACCCATCATTTATACCCAAGGTGGTATCTAGTGTGGCTTTAAACCAATCCATCCATTTACCAACCTTTTTTTCTAATCCTCAGAATAAAGGGGAAAGGATTCTACATTCCTTGGATGTGCACAGACAGCTCAGGGTCTACCTTGACAGGACTAAGTCTTTCAGAAAAACTGACCAAATGCTAGTCAGCTTTGCTACAGGGGCAGAGGGCAAGGCCATTTCAAAGCAAACCATTTCCAAACCATTTCCAAGTGGATAGCGCACTGCATCCATTTCTGCTACAGACACCATGGAAAACCTATCCCACAGGGGATTAAAACTCATTCCACTAGGGCTACCTCAACTTCTATAGCATTTCTCAGGGAAGTCCCTACCAGGGACATCTGGAAGCTACAACCTGGAGTTCTGTGCACACCTTCACCAAGCATTACCACTTACCTGTTTTTTTCTAAATCCAGAGCTGAATGTGCCACAGCAGTCTTACAAGGCCTGCTAGCCAGGCCTAATATTTCTTGACTACCTTCACCCTTCCTCAGCTTTGGGAATCAACCCAAGTGTGATGACTGCAACAGTGAAACATGAAGAACATAGTACAGTTGTGTGCACTTACCATAAATGTAGATGTTTGAGTTATTCACTGTTGCAGTCCTGGTTACCCTCCCCCCAGCCCCCTGACTTCTCTATGCTTTCTACCTTTACTCATTTTGGCCATATCTTATGGCTATGGTATTTACTTTTTACTGGAGGTGTTCCGTGTAATTGCTTCCTATTTTGGGGGATCCAGACATCTGGGGCAAGAAAAACTAATGTAATGGCGTTGGCTGCATGTTTTGTACCCCTGACGACCTGACGTCATGGAAGAGATGACAGCATCCGATGCAGAAATCCCAAGACTCTGGTATTCGGGCTGACTGAGGACTACCTGCAGGCAGATAACCCAGGTGTGATTGCAACAGTGAATATACTCGAACATCTACAATTATGGTAAGGGTACACAACTGTTCTTTCGCCAGGAAGCAGTATACCGCTGTTCCTGGTGGTGACATAACCTCTGTGGAGTAATTAAAAATGTTCTAGTGTCACTCCCATTTTGGTTGGGAAACTTAAGTGTTGTCTGTGGAAGAAGTCATAAATAACCTGGAGGTATGCGCACCTGCAGCAGTCAACCCATTTTCTTCACAATTAAAAGGCAGAGTTATCATTCCTACAAATACCTTTGCAGTAATTATGTGGTTCAGTAGTAAGAAACATCATAACATTGCAGTAATTATGTGGTTCAGTAGTAAGAACCATCATGACATCTCACTTTTGTGAGTCAACCTCTGCACTGTGTAAAAGCAAATAAGCATAACTTACCGGCTACCACATGTTTTAACTCCTTGGTGGAGCTTCTGAACAGGATTAAGTGTGAGAGCTTTCATTCTGTCTTAATTCAAGTTTGTGACCCTATTACAGTTAAAAGCTTTTGCTTTTCACAAGGGCCAAGAATGCAAAACTGCCAAAGTATTACTTAATTGAATCTGATCCTTGGGCTCATTATAACAGGCTGTACATCTCTCTCCTAGAGATTTGCTTTCATATTTGCC
The DNA here is from genome assembly GCF_019279795.1 of Protopterus annectens. Classification (NCBI taxonomy): domain Eukaryota; kingdom Metazoa; phylum Chordata; order Ceratodontiformes; family Protopteridae; genus Protopterus; species Protopterus annectens. The sequence continues at coordinate 1,057,456,985 of NC_056746.1, read as the reverse complement.
TTCAGAAGATTCATTTTGAAATTCAAAAGGAAATGATGTGAATGATTCTTGTAGCCCTACTTTGGGCCTAAGATGGTCTGCTTTCTGTTACCTTTGCAATGTCCTCAGCGGTGTTTTGGCTGCTTCTGACTCTTTGGGATTTTATGTTACTGAATCAGGGTAAGTTGGTCTGTTGAACCTCAGATGTCTTATTTCTGCATACATGGCTGCTAAGTAATTGCTATAATCTGGTTTTGGGATGTCAGATACCATTGTGTAGCTAGTATTAGCAGCCAGGAAGCAGTCTAATAGATCATTTTCCTCTTTAAAGTAGACATGGCTTGCCATTTGGGTCAACTTCAAAGGATGTTGTCATGCAGAGATATCAACCACCACTGGCTATTTGCTTTCCTTGTTAGTAGCTGGTCTGCTCTCTTCAACGGTAAAATCACAGTTGTTAATTGTGCATGCTTATTTTAGACATCTGTTGTTCATATGCCTCTGGCCTAGGTGGATATTTTCTGAACTTACATGATATTCTTCTTACAAAGACTCCTATCAGAAGTACTGTCCTTGGTTAGGCTTTTTTTGTTTTGGAACCTTTTAGAACGTAACACTTTTGAGCCACCAACTCGTACAGAACAAACATTTCTGTCCTGGAAGCCATTTTGCCAGGCAGCCATCACCTCATCTTATAGGATTTAAATTTTAGATGTTTTGGTGAGTTAATTCTTTTATATTAATAACATATTATTCCATTAAAATCCAAAGTTTCTTTCCACTGTTATGTTTATGCTCATCCTCAATCAGAAAATAATTTTGCCAGTTTTTTCTACTACTTCAGCAATGGAAGATGGGCTGTTCTAAATACATTTTTTGTAAGAATCCATAGACACTGTCATAAACAGCTTGGTTTTGTCAGATTAAGCATTTCTTTTTCCGTTTTCTAATGGTAAAGCAGGCCAACCCATTATCAGTTAGACAGTAGGTGGGTAATTGTATTGTGTTCATGTTTGTTATAATAAAATGACACCACTTTCCTGGCCTTATTGGTCCATTGTGTACCTTAAACATAACAACTTCAGTTGTTTGCATCAGCACACTTTGGTAAGGATATTTTATATATTCTGTTAACTGGGGTAAAGCACTGATTCCCACGGAGTGTTTTCATCTTGTCCAGATTATTTACCTACCCACCATTGCAGCCCAGACATTTCATGTGGGGCCAGAGTTGACTTTCTCAGGGCCCCTGCTATTCCCTACAAAACTGCAATGGGATTATTCTAAATGAGAATGTTAGACTTGCTGCTGGAACTGTGTTTTAATGCAAGTTGCCACTTACTGTAATTTTATCTTTGGAGAACATTTAGACAGTATGTCCTGATACATATCCTTCTCCTTGAAGAGGGTGCAGTAATATTAGTGCATATTTGGCCTTTTCTTAGGTTTACTTCCTCATCAGAACTCCCCAGGGATAGGAAAGAACAGCAGAAACTAGGCACGGCCACCAAACCAGGTATTCTACCTTGATCACTGAGGATTTGTGGAAAGGCCATTCCAATTGAATTACTTGTGAACTTTTCTCTGCAGTGAAATTTTCACTTTGTGGGTCTGTACATTGCATTTATCATTCATACATTGTTAGCACTCTGCTTTTGGCAAGGTGATTGGCAGACCCACATATGTTTCATAGTTTAGGGATAAGTGTGCATTGACCATAAGGCCATTTAAAACACAGGCTCTAGAGTTAGAGAATAAACCAAAAATCCCCATCCTGAAGTCAAGTATTTTGAAACTCTCTGCCTCTCTTTCAGTGACAGTTTACTCTACATCTTGAAGGTAAAATAGCCTCCTCTTGATGAGAATCTTGTTAGAAGAAGATCTATAGTCTTTGATATAATACTGGTAAAATGGTAGATGCAGACTGTATTGCACAGAAATAGTGCAGGCTTTTTTGTAAGTATTGCATAATGCTGTGGCTTTGGTTGGCTTAAAAATATATAAATTGTTTACTGAAGCAGTCCCACAACCATGTGATTGTACACACTGGGTGAAAAAGGTAGACTTAAAAAGAGAATTTTTTTCAAAAGCTGTCCCAAATTCCTTTAGAGAATGCAGAAAAGAAAATCCACTCTGATACTACCACTGCAGAGAACAATAGGCTTATTAGTGTTATAATGAGATATTCACAGATTTATTTCCACTTGAGTATTTTAATTCTTGGACTTTTAGCCTGATCTGTCAGTAGGTCATGCTACAGACATTTATCTAGTTGCTAAATGTCAGTCCTATGCTCAGAGTAACACCAATCAGTAATAGCAAGTCTCTCTGCAAGCAGTAACTATAGTACGGTGTCTTTTGCAGGTTGTGAGAAGGGCAGGACATTAGTGCTGGTCATACCGTCTTGCTTATCTGATCACAGTTGAAAACATTTTTCAGCATTAAAAAATTGTGACAAATGTTTTGGGGAGATATTTGGATGTCATTGGTTCAATTAAATCACAGAGTCTCTGTGTAGCAATCATTCTTTATTTTCCTTTGATCTTTGCTACTGTACCATACCTAGTAGTTAGTGATTTTGAAAAATGTACCAAAAAAGTATCATTGTACAGTCACTCTAACATGTTTTTATAAGGATTTTACTTCCAACAGTAGACTTTCTATTCTCTCAGTATGATGTCATTTGCCATTCATTATCCTTTTTATTCAGAAACCTGAAACCATGCTTTTTGCGGATAGCTGTTCATTCAGTCTCCCGTGACTTTTTACTGATCTGTTAGCTTTTTGTCAGTAGCGTTGTTGAACAACAATTAATTTCTTGTTTGAGCAGTTTATAATTTTTGCTTTTGTGTAATTGATATGCTATCTTCATTTGATGTCTTCATTTAGCTTGTAAGAGAAAGGCAATTAAATGGATACTTTCTGAAGCAATAATTGTTAAACTCTTTAATGGAGCTTAAAACAAAAAATGTGATGGTGTGTAGTAACTGCAATGTATTATGAGAAAGTTGTAGAATACTGCTAGTGAATAAAGCTATATCACACTTTGGTTGAGCTTTAATTTTTCATGTTGTTTCTGCATGTTGAATTCAAAGCCTTGGCACCACCTGGTCTCCTAGCTCTCAAGCTTCTTTGCTGTGAGGAATCAGGGAAAAAGCCAAAAATAATGGGGGATAGCAGCCCAAAATGAAGGACAGATTTTTAACATTGTTCTAATTCACATAGAGGTGTTTTTGCAGAATAAGTAGTATAACACTCTGTAATGTCTGGTAGTATTGACTGTAATCTCCAGTGATTTACGAGAAAATAAAAAAAAATGATGGGTAGGGTAAATATACGAGGCCAAATGAAGGATTTTTAAGAGCTATGGTTGGTCTTGCAGTCTTTTGTATGGAATAGTCTTATTCTTTTATTTCCTCAGAGAATATACACTTTTACTTCTAGGTACTTTCCTTACAACAAAGGCACTAGTCCACAAGTTTGTTATATGAAGTCCTGTTGCTGCTTCACCAATTCTGCAGATTATCTGCTCCCCATTTCATTCTGTATTGAAACTCTGTAGCATTCCCCTCACATCCCATTCCCAAACTGGTGGGATCTAGACCTGAAATGTCCTACCTTCTCAGCCTGTAAGTGCCTCTTTAGTTTAACACTGTCTGAGTGTTCCATGCAATCAGGGCCGGTGTTAGCATTTTGGGGGCCCCCAGCAAATGTCAAGTTGGGGGCCCCCTGGCCACTTTCAGTCTAAGTATCACCCTGTCACTGCCACTACTTCTATCCATCTTTTTAGTTCATGCTGCAGGCTTTTAGGAGTAGTACACACAGACTGACCTGCAGCTACAATGATCTTATTACAACAGGCATACATACCGCACTGTGTTGGCCCATCTCACAAAGGGAGATTTACAGTTACTGCCATTTAGGTGTAACAAGGATACATTACAACAACTCTATGTACAGGACAGAACTAATAATGCAATGGAACCCTAGGCACTGGTTACTGTTTCAGCCCCCACCAAAAAAAGAAAAAAACAAAAAACAAAACACACACACCCTCCAGAGTTCCCCTCTGTTTTCCCCATGTTGGGCTTCCCACTTATGCACATTATTCTTTTTCTTCCATTTCTCACATTTTACCTTTTTTCTTCAGCTTTTTCAAGAAGCCATAACGTTATATATGCTCTAAAGTGCTTTTTAAGTTTATTTTTTTTTTCTTTTTACCCAATGATGGCTTGAACAGAAATGATGACTAAGGAAAGAAATTCAGTGTTGCTGTTCAGCTTTAGTTTTCCTTCTGTCTTTTCAATATACTTTCTTGACCAAGTCAGCATAGTAATAACCATTTAGGAAATAACTCCATTAAGCCGCTGCCCCCCAGAAACTAGAGCATTACCCAACCTTTTAATCCAAAAGTGGCCTAAACATAAATTGTGAGTAAGAAAAAAGAATTTCAGTCTTTTTTTTCTTTCAATGAAGACATAAGTTGTACCCAAGACTTAAAATTCAAAGCTGACAAAAATAGGAGCTCCAAGTAAATTAAAAAAGTCAATTTTGAGGATACACAGATCCGGTATGGGAATACTGCCTGCATCACTAATCCTCCCAAAAAGACAGTCACTGCCTATGCATCCCTCTGGTGTTAGATTGGGATGAAAGCAGAGGTTCAAATGGCCACAGTCATGTATTTCAAGTGACTGTTGAAATACATATATATATATATATATATATATATATATATATATAGCATGCATACTAACTCCTCGATCCTAACCCCAATGGCAACCAGCTGTATATGTGTCTGATGTCTGATTGTGAGGAAAGTGAAAATAAATAATGACGGCAATAATGTATTCTACTTTGCTGCTACCGAGCAGTACACTGCCCCTACAGGAGCTAAAGTAACTTTCTTTGTATACCTCTGAGGTCTGTTAGAAAAGTAAAGGAAATGATGACTACACAATCCCCAGTACCCACATAACCTATGGTAAATTTCTGTACACAAACATCTGAGCAGGGATGTTTTAGAATGTTTGTGGTTGAGGACAGAGGCTATTATCAGTTTTATCCTAACAGGGTCATATCATATAACTCCATCCAGGCTAAAGACTGCAATCAGAAAATGAAAGCATTTTTCCCTCCTCATTTTTCCTCAACCAAAAACAGCTTTTTTGGGGTCCCCACAGTCAAGGATGATTAAGGGAGCCCCCTGTATCTATTTATACAGTCTAGGGAGTGGAGGCCACCCGATACCTAGAAGATTTAAGTGTCTGAATGCCTATGACATACATTATGCCTTACTTTTGAAATATAATCACTTGTTAGCTACATTATTTATTGATACCCAGAAGAATAATGTGTGTGTTCCGGCATTATTGGATGTGTGCATTGATAAAAATCAGTGATATTTTACACACACACACACACACACACACACACACACACACACACACCACAGTAATGTTAATTTTGTACTTATTTCAGCAAGTACAATGTACAACACTATTAAGATCAGTGACTGCTGTTTAGCAGTCATCAAACAGCAACAGGGATAAGACAATTTTATTTACCTCAGTAAGTAATAAATTAATACCTACCACTATCCCTGATCTCAAAGATATTCCTGATTTTGTCTCATAATTTTACTCTGTCAAACTAAATCAAGTAATCAGAGTTTTACACTTATTGTCTAAAAAATGCATGTTGATGCAAAATGTGTTATTCTAGTAACTTTTTTAAGTGAATTAGAGTAATGTATAAAATGTGTTCCTCATTTTGAGACTTTATTATGCTATTATTTTTATCACTGAACAGAATTCTTCAGCAAAGACATTGAGAGTTATAGCATCAGTTGTTCTGCCAGTATGTATAAACCCCCTGAAAAAGAAACCATCCCTGAAGATTGGAAGCATCACCTCTTCTTAAACTCCACAGTTTGCAATGAGATCGGTCACCCTGGGCTGCTGATCTCTCTAGTGCTTACTCTGCTTATGTTCATTACAGCTTTGTCCTAACAGGGTCATATTACAGTCCTGTTCACGTTAAAGAGTGTAATTGAAAATTAATACATTTTTTTCTCCTCATTTTCCCCCAACCAACAGCAGCTTTTGTGGGGCCCCCACGCAGTCAGTGAGGATTAAGGGGCCCCCTGCAGCTGCAGTTATTAAAGCTGGCTATGTTGTTAATTTTAGTGAAGAGGATGTCCACCAATAGGGCTTAACTAGGCTGGAGCATTATATCATTGGTAAAATATTTAATGAAATTGTAAAGTTTGTTACTTGACAAAATACTTTTATATAACTAAAGATCTTTGAATTTTGAAGGAGATAAATACGAGTTATTGTTACTTATCTGGTTTAAGTATACAAGCTTGCTGTACTAGCTTTTGTTGGTTTGACAGATATGTTACAAAATATCAAGATAACATAATTTGCAGTGGTTGGGGGCCCCCAGCAACCGCAGGGTTCGCTGGTGCCTAAAACCGGCTATGCATGCAATTGTGATGCATAGAGGCAGCCTCAAATGATTCTGTCACATTCTCCTGATGATTGTGGTCATCTTATATATTCACATCAATCCTCTGATTGCACCTAGCAGGGGCCACAAGCCGTTTCTCTTTCCATTACATAACAGCTTACTTTTGCTTATACCTTTTAAGTGTCTTTTGGCTTGTATATTGTAGGCCCACTTGTGTTCTACCACTCTTAAAGGAGCCTGTGATTCATTACTGGCAGTGAAGTAATTAAAAAAATCCAGTGTCAGTTTCTGAGTTATCTGGAGAGAGAGAAGATTTGATGCATTGAAGCCCTAAGTCATTAGGGACAGGACTCTAAAAGAGAAGGAAAAATAAATAATTTACCATGACATTTCGGAATGCAGTATGGGGGAAACGTAACCTTGGCTAAAAAACAAAACCATGTCAACAGCTGCCCCCGCTATGCCATTTGTTAGTACAAAATTTAATACATTAACACTTCCAGTAACTGGGCATAAGTTTTTTACAGCAAAAGATGAATTGTTTTCTAACCATGGCTGACATTTAAATTGAGTACATGTAAATAACAGCGCTGCATGTAGTTAAGATAGTCAGCCTTTAGTAGAGGATGTGGTTACATGTAAAACGGCTTTCTGCCCATTGAAGCAAGCTATTTTAATATAGTGTCTTTCATGGGATATGTTTTGAAATTCGCCGTTTTTTTTTGTGATGCATTGATCATTTGCCCAAGAAGTGCCTTTTTTTCTGACCATACTCTTAAATAAGTTGCAGATTTATTTCAGGAAATAACATCCAGTCCTATTCATAGAGTAATTATCTAGTAATAAGGATTTAAACCCAACTTTGGGAATTAACAGAACTTTGACAGTTTCTCATCAAGTTAAAGATTTACTGTTGAAGATGAGTTAATCCATCCTTTGTCAATATAATTCAGACAGTTATGAAATTACTGTTTCAGAATATGGAGCCCTGCACACCCCATACAGAAGACTTTGTCTGCTGTACTCATTTACAGCCAGTGTTGCCAACTGTCAGAGATGAAAAAGAGCTAGATTTTGTGACCTTGCCCCATCGGCCCCTCCCCTAGCCCCTCCACCCAAATCAGACGCAACAGTCTATTGACAAAATATGCACAATATCCACACTCCAGTGAAAATAAATAGAGTAGGAAAGCAAACGTACAGCAAAAAGCGCAGGTCTGTTGCATTCAGCACTCGGTTGTAATTTAGTAATACAAACACGAATGTAAATGAAAACTTGTCTTGAGCTCCTGCAGCTGCTGTTATCTAGGACCTGCAGCATCATTATAGTCTACATCATTTTAAAAAAGGGCATATTTTTTGAGAGGCTGCACATAGCCTGTTATAACTTTCAAGTACTTACATTCAGTACAAAGACAATCACTCCATTTCCTAAGTCTTAGATTTTAGTTATTATGTAAATGTGTTTGCGTGCTACAGACTTTAACCTCCAAAATAAAAAGTATACATTTCAAGTACTTACATTCAGTACAAGGACAATCACTCCATTTCTTATGTCTAAGATTTTAATTATTATGTAAATGCGCTTGCACTCTACACTCTAACCTCTGAAATAAAAGTTAAGTAAAATAGTAAACTACCAAAACTATAAAGAATTCAGTAACGTTTCTAATGCACAATCACTGGAAATTTTGATTCACTGTCCCATAACCAGTCTTCATCATGGGCATTTCCAGTCTGCGAGTGTGATGTTGACAGTGTGGAATTACTGTCAGGATTTGCTGATGATCTCTGCCGGTATGTTGACATTGTACCCACCGAATTAATTACTATGTCCAGTATTGTGTACGTCTGACACGTGTGGCCAACAACTTTTAAAACGTATCTGATCCACAGTACTGTGTTAAGTGTATCCAAATTAATACGATTCCTCAGTTTTGATTTTTACAATGTTCATTTGACTGAAAACCCTCTCAATTTCTGCGTTTGAGTGTGGCAAACTGAGTACAATTATTGCCAAGTCACAAAGATCGGTGAAAGGGTTTTCACCTGCAGTGTTTCTGTACTTATTAACCTCAGACCAAAACTGGACTGTGTCAGAAGTGTTAAGCCATTTCTGAAGATGTATCATGTTCCATTGTGACAGTATCCTATCAATTTTGTCACCACAACATCCGAACAACTCCACAACTTGGCTAATATCATGACTCTTGTGTTTCAACATTTCTTCAACACTAACAATGACATATGGTGAAGTGTTGTGATATCAACAGGCAGTCTTTTCTGTAGTTCTTTAGTTAAGGCCACAGTAAAGTTGATACAATGCTGGCGCAAATTCCTTTCTTCTTCTGCTGGATGTTTTGCTTCTTTAATGCCATTTTCAAAATTATAACCAAGATATGCTGAAGTATTAACATACTCAGCAACTAACCTGTTGAAAATGTTGGTGAGCATTGGGCAATGCCACTTAATGACTGCAGCAAAAACAATAAGCTATTCAGAAGCTTAGATCAGTCCATTCACCTTCAAAAGCCGTCACAGCCACTTGAAATTCAATCAAGACTGACTTTAGATACGTTAAGTCTAAACAATTCTTATCATCTTTAAACATATTATACAACATTTCTGCAGTGTAACATTTCTCAGTTGTTCTTGAGAGTTCAAAGTGAAGTGTCAGTTCACACCACTGGCTACGAATTTTTGAAACAGCTGGTTCAATTGAAAGCCAGCGTGCATCACACATCTTAGTTATGGCCAGTGGACTTTCACCACAATTTATAACTTCAGAAATTTTTGACATCTCTGTGATTTGGTGATATGGAAAACCAATTGTAGGTTTCTTAGATCATAAACTCTATGTTCCTTGGAAGCGATTCTTTTGAGGCATGTGACACAGCCAGTTGTAATGAGTGACAAACACAACGGACTAAAACCAAGTGCGGTAAATCATATGTCGTTTTTAGAATTTGATAAAGTCCACTGTTAGCAGCAGTCATTACAGATGCATTGTCTGTTCCAACACCAACTAAGTTATTTATCTTAATTCCACAGGCCTGCAACAAATCATTGAGCGCATTGGCCATGGTATTGGCATCAGCTTTCTGCAGATAAACTAGACCAAAAAATGTTGATACAATAGATCCAGTTCGAGCACTAAAATATCGAATGACAACACCAAGATATTTAGACATGCTTATATCAGTAGATTCATTCAAAAGTAAACTGCATTTGCTGCAACTGAGGTCATCTACAAGAACTTTAAAAAAATGTGGACCTAACACATTTTTTATCACTTCACTACACTTTGTTCGATGCAACTTAAAATCAGAAGCTGCCTTTGAATCAACGGAAGCCTTCTTGACTACTTCTCCTAGGTGATAAATGGTCAAGATCGAACAATGTTCAGCAATTGTCATGGCCAGCAGAGCTTCAGCAGAATGGGCTGGATTAGCTGCAATTTCTGAATAAGTCTGAAAACCAATTCTTTGTTGTTTGGTGTCACAGAATGAATTGGCCTTTACTCTGTGCTTCACCATTTCACTGTGGTTTTTAATGTCACTGTATTCAGCCATAATTTCAGTTTTACAATACACACAAAAGGCTTTGGTCAAATCCCCTTCGATGGCTCGCAACCAGCCTTTGAATTGGGACTCTGCCTTCCATTCCTTTCTGTATCGTTGAGTGTAAACTTTATTTTTAGACATTATCGCAAAGTTTAACCCAGTTATTTAACAAGTTTGAGTATTTTTCCCTGGGCTTCAAACTAGCCACTGTAAATGAACACACCCCTTAGCATTCAGTCTGCACCACATGGCATGCATCTGCACAAAATGGAAATGATGAAATCAATCACATCCTTCTACTCGACTGCCTGTCGATATCACCATATCTTCAGTCACATCCTTCTACTCGACTGCCTGTCGATATCACCATATCTTCCCTTTTATGAGCAACTCAGGCATGGTTTAACACTGGGGAAAAGTAGAACACATTTGTTATCAAGTTGACACCGTTTTCAATATTAAAGTATAACTTAACAAGAAAAAGCTCCTCAAATTTACTTTAAAAACGTGCTTCTAACAAATTAATAAAATGAGAACATGGTATAGTAGACTCAATTTATAAGAAGTACCAAAATGTATATATCACCTCAGGTCTCCTATGAAACAGGTTATTTACCCAAACAGACAACACCCTATGCAAGCATAATCCTTGTTATACATTCACTTCATTTGTCAACACTAGCTTGGCTCGAGCGGCATGCTGGTTAAAAAGGTATATGAACAATTTCTAAAAAATAAACCACCACTTCAAACAGCGTCGCCAAAAACAGAATGCAGAATCTTTTGTAAGGAAAGCCTGTGATTCTCATATACATCACAAGAATTTAATATTTTTCCCTGGGCTTCAAAACTAGTCACTGTAAATGAACACACCCCCTAGCATTCAGTTATACATATTGGTTCGGTCTGACATGTCCATCACCCACCGGTTTTCATATCACTACTCAAAATCCTCACCATCTGGCAGTGGAAATGTTTGAGGCTCTGTGGGCTGGGACTCCTTCAGATACTTCAGACATTCTCCAGTTACCCTTTCACCTGCACTCTCTTACATAGTTCCCTCCCACACTGCCATCACATGTAAAAAAATCTGAAAAAACAGGAGTGGGGGGTCTATCGCCCTAGAAAAACATTGTGCTTCTCCTCTCCCAACTCCTCCAGCACAATCATCTTGATGGTAGAGGATAAAGTTTACACTTGAGATGTTTTCAAATCATAGGCCCACCTTGCAGGCTTGCACAAATACACGTGGTCTTTGATTCACCTTCCTGATTGTATTAAATTATATTCCTTGTACAATAAGCACACTTGTTAGTGTGTTTTAACTTTATTGTTTTGAACATTTTTCCATTAAGCAGTGAAACAAAATGTATGAACCGATAATGAAAAAACTGCTCAGTTCAGAACATAATTTTCCATCATAAAAGTCTACTCAAACTTCTATTACAATCCACCAATAGCAATAAATTTGCACAATCTCTGCAGAAGTAAAAGCCACATAATAATTCCACATTAGAGTTCTGCAACTAATGAAGAGGTTGCTGCTAGCAAACAACTTTATATTTCATTGTTTCATCTACAAATAAAGTGACTGTTGCCCTTGAAGAATAAATTGCCTATGTTAGTGATGTTCATCTGATAAATAAAATTCGTCTGATCTGGACCAGCTATTAGTCTTCCCAGAGCAGTATTTGTATAGCCTATTTCTATTTTTCCTCAGTATTGTGCCAGCCAAGTGCTCTCATTTGTTTTAAAAATCTGCCTACTACATGTTAGAAAACTCACCAGTAATCACGCAGACTCTCCTTACAGGAAGAACCGGCAGCAGTATAACTCAGTTTAGATGAGGCATAATTTAATGTTTTAACTTTAGAGGTATAATTTACTGTTTTAAATTGCGCGCCTAAGCTCCGGGTCTTAGACTGAATGACCTTGGGCAGGCAGCCCAGACAAGACTATTCCCACTGAAAAAAAAAAAAAAAACAGAAGGTCAAACAAGATATGAATAAAATCCATCACTCAGAAATGAGGCTGCAACAAAGACACCCAAATATGCACAACTTCTAGTCTGAGGTGAAAAGATTTTATACTGTACCACCATGAGTATTAAGAATAATGTCAAGTATTACAACATCAGAGGAAATGCCTATGCAACCAAATGCTTTCAACATTTCAGACAATCTAAAGAGCATTGCCTCAGTAGCGATATTCTCTCTCTTCAGTGGCTAGAAAGATCTGGGGAGAATATTTCTCCATGCAATTTGTAACTACTAAAAAGGAGTCTTGGCTTAGATTCATACTAGGTTAACTGTCCTTTATGGACTGTTTCTAAGCCTAGCCAATCACCCTGTGTAAAAATCAAACCATGTGCACCTTGTGTTTGTAAAATGAACATCTTAAACATTATGACAACCTCCCTTGCACATGTGACCCAGTAATCCCAGGGAAATGTGCACCAGCTGGTTACACTACTACCTTCCAGAAAGATGTCACACTACCCCAAATAATATGTTATGGGCAGGTTTCTCCAAAATATTTTAAAAAATCCAGAAATGACAGGGCTAATCATAAAACAGTTATCCAACCAGATATTGTATAAAATTTCCTTTTAACAAATTCTACAATGTTAAACCACAGTGAGTAATCCACAGCTTTTATATTAAACTTCTAGTACATCTCATTGCACACAATAAGTTTTTTTTTAAAGTGAGTACCATGCTTGGCTGGGCCATTAGAATAATCTTAAGAATGCGGGGAGGGGGGCTATCAGCCATTGCTGAAAAATGTATAACCAGTGACACCATCTGGTAGCCGAACAGACCCTCTACTATCAAGACCTGTAGACAAAATAATCCCCAATAAGACATCTGTTTATATTGTTACAGGAAAGCTGAATGGCAGTATTTATTAATCTTGCAAGTAAATTACTATGCAATGACACAATTTGTGAAATGCTAACTTCATTTTTTATTGTTTAATGTGCAGAAAAAGCATACATGATCTGACAGTAATTAAAACATGAAATAACTTAAAGGAAATTGGTTGTAACTGTACTTCAAGCCATTATGAATGACAGATTACCACCAGTCCAAGTATTTCAATTATTTGCAGTTTGTTTTAGTACATTTCCAAACAAGGCTAAATAAACTCCAGTATACCTCTGGACGAAACAAACAAAACATAAAATACATAAAAATTCAGATCAAAAAGTAATCCTTTTATACATAACACACAACAGCACTTTATAAACTTTAAGATGTTGTAAAGGTCTTCTGCTTGCTAAGACAAGTTTCACTTCTAAAACTGTCCTTTGCATTTTCCCCCCAAAACATAACTGTAGTGTTTTTTTTTGAAATGCAGTTAAATCAACTTTCATTACCTGTGTACATAAATAAAAAATCTGAGCAAATCCAACAACATAGACAAGAAACTGTCAGATAGATGGCAACATTTTATATATATATATATATATATATATATATATATATATATATATATATATAAAACTGTCTTTTGTGTCTTTGTTTTACATTTCAAGCAGCTATTTAAACACAGACTATGGAATTTTTCACAGTAGAAACTTTTTGGTGAGCAAGTTTGATCTTTCTGTGCATTTTTATCAGAATAGCTGAGCATTTACCTGTGTCTTCCTTTGGTCAATTATCATTTCCCGCTCCTTCTGGCCTGGGTAGCTCACCTCATGCTCACGCATGAAACTATTCACATGCTGTTATTCTGCCCCATAGCTATAGTATCTACTCAGAGCCCTTCCTTAGCAGCTTTGTAGACTGTTACCATAGCAACATAAAGGCACGGTTTGGGTAACCATACACATCTTGTTGCTTTTACGGAGGTTGTGTAATAATAATAATAAAACACAATTGGTGTTTATTATTGATGTTATTATCATTAAATTATGATTAATCAGTTTAGCAGCAGGCATCAACATCTAGGTAGCATGGCGCTCATTAGTAAATGACCATTCAGCAAAGAGGGCCAAACGAGGAGGTAAAAGGCTGGTCTCGAGGCAGCCAAAGCTGGAATGTTTGCAGAAATGCATGACCTAACCTTCTGTCATGCAGTAGCGGTGAGCTGGAAAACAGTAGAACCACTGTTTGCGACTACATGTTTAATTTGCATGTCTATGTTCTGTTGTGTGATCACAGTCTGCACTTCAAATTTCACTTCATAATGGTGCATAGGACATTCAGAAGCCTACTTAACCGAAACTACGAGATTAATATAGGTTTACAAAGCAAGCCACTTGTTAAGACCTCACGTCTGCTCGGATCTTGTGAAGGGAGTGTTGAGCAGCTACATGACAGCCGTTTTAATGGTCAATGGTCATAGCAATATGACAAGTGTAACGTTCAAACTAAGCACAATATAGTTTGCAGTTCTGAGAGTAAGTATTCAATTCTTGTAATTCGCCACTTCCATCTAAATTGCCTTTTCCCTTTTAGCACAGAAGTCAAGTGGAGAACAAACTGCTGCATCTCTTACATTTGTTGACATTTTGAACATAATTTATCAGGGCCTCTTAGCAGGAGGCTGGGTAGTTACTACTTTATCTTGGACAGGCATGTTACACACTTGGGGTAGAAACAAACGCTGTGAAAGGTACCAAGTAACTTTCAAAGGGGTTTGCTATTCTAAGAGCACTAGCACATACATATAGATCAACTCTACAACCACTCACCAGTTTTTAATGGGTCGACTCAACTGTTTTGACATCATGTACATTAATAATACATTCACCAGTGCAGTATGTATCTATTCTGTGGATGGAGGAGGGAAGGGAATGGATTGAGTATTGAATTAAGGGAAGTGGGGGAACAGTCTTCTTCTACAGTCTACTAAGTACTACTGCACCGAATAAACGTGCTCAATTTCACTCCAGAGAACTAATGTTCGAGCTATAAAGCCCATGAAAAGTGCTAGATTTAGTGCAAAAAGCGCTAAATTGGCAACAATGTTTATAGCAGATTGCTGTCACTAAGTCAAAATTTAAAGGTGTGGGTCCAATCAAATAACCTTGCCCTCCCATGTTTGTAGATTTCAACGTCATTAACTTGTAGCTGCTTTGGAATGTATTACAATCCCCAAGTTAATTTACAGGGTCGGTCTGTCTTCTCTCTCAACTGCTATTTCTCACACATCCCATCTGTAAACGTATAGCACTTGCTCAGTCTGTCTGTATCAGTCTCAAGCTAATACTGATTGCAAGCATAATTTTATTATTTAACATACAGACGAGTGTGCACAAACATATATATATATATATATATATATATATATATATATACACACATACACACACACACACACATATACACACACACACATATAGATATAGATACACACACACACACACAAACACATAGTATTTAATGCTGTGGTGAATATTCCTCAAAGAAAGATGAAGGTATTTATTTATTTTATTTTACATTTGTTTACTGGGACAGTCTGACTTGGCCATTGGCCTATTTTCAGTGGAGGTCTGGGGAGAAAAGCTGTACAGAGTAAAATTACAGATTACACAGATCACACAATAAGAAAATTACAATAAAAAGTATTTTAACAGAAAATGAAGAACATGATATATAATTGCCAAGATTATATAAGATGAATAAAGGGTGCAGAATAATGCTGATGATAAATATGTGTTACATACAAACCAACAAAGCACTGAAGAACATTTGATGACATAAGTGGCGTGCTACGAGGGGGGGTTAACACTGAGGTAGAGAGTGATATTACCATAGTACTGGGAGGATGGGTAGGGTGAGTCTAGGAGAACAGGAGGAAAGTAGGTCTTGTAATAAAACGAAAAGAAGCATGTATATTTTATCATATTCAATCTTTCCACTCCCACTTCATTAAAACTCCAGGTCAAGTTCTAATGTGGGTTATGGAAGGGTACTCTTTCTGTCCCCACTGCAGTCACTCAGTGAGCCAAAGATGGGATACAACAAACCATACATTGGTGAAAACCACATCAATATATATATATATATATATATATATATATATATATATATATATATATATATATATATATATATATAAGGTCTCACTGAACCTCCAACCTGTTATGCTTGTTTCTATTTTCTTAATGGATAAGCCACAGTTCTTAACCAGTACCGTTTCCCTATTGATAATTCTTGAGGTATCATCCTCTACTAGATTTGTGTCCATGAGTCCCTTAGGTGAGCTGTTCTAGCTGTTATAAGTTTGGAAAATAGTTCCTGACATCAGCTGTGATCTCTGTCTTGTTTTCAGCTTATGCCACCCTGTATTCTGCTGTATATATGCAGTGAGACGTGTTGCCCTGCTAAACTTCAGTTTTCTGGATATATCTAATTTTTTTGATAACGCTTCCCTCATCCTTTCTCTATGAGTGTTCCATAAAATTATGTTGTGTTCTTCATCTGTCATTATCGACTATGATCAAGGACATCACGTCAAGGAGGTTGACTGAGTATGGTGTGTCCAGCTGTGGCTGATCAGTCTGATGTGGGCTCAGAAAGCTCTGCAGCACGTTGGGCACAAGTGGTCAGTTGGGTTGGTTGGCAAAGAATTGGCTGTGGATTTAAGCAGCTTGCACTTCCTCTGTGCCTCTGCAGTCCTGCTCTGCTCATAGGAGATAGCACCTTTGCTGATGCAGCTTCACCAGGCAGGGCGGTCTTGCGCTAGGGTTTCCCAGGAGTCCAGGTAAATGCTAATGGTCTTCAGAGAGACTTTCAGCATTTCCTTGAAGCATTTTTTCTGCCCAACTTGTGTGTGTTTGCCTCCCACAAGTTCACCATAAAACAGTCTCTTGGGGAGGTGTGTATCTGGCATACATAAAGGTGACCTGCCCACCTGACTTGGGCTCTCCTCAGCAGGGTGTAGATACTTGGCAGTCCAGCTTGAGAGAGGACAACTGTGTCTGGAACTTTGTCCTGCTGGGTAATTTTCAGCAGCCTTCTTAAGCAGTTCATATGGAAGCGATTCAGCTTTTTGACATGATGCTCATACACAGTCCACGTCTCACAGGCATATAGTAATGTGGGCAGTACAACTGTCTTGTACACCTTCAGCTTTGTGGACAGTTTGATGTCCCTCCTCTCCCACACCGACTCTCGCAGCCATCTAAATGCAGAGCTTGCCTTGGCAATACATGTGTCTACCTCATCGTCAATGTTCACAAATCTGGAGAGTGTGCTGCTGAGGTATGTAAACTTGTCAACAGCCTTCAGGATCTCACCTTCAGTGGTGATAGTTGGTTCTGCATATGTCTTCTGCAGTGCATGTTGATGCAAAACCTCAGTCTTTTTGGTATTAATTGTGAGGCCGAAGTTTATGCAGGCAGTGGAAAAGCAGTTCATACTCTGCTGCATCTGGGCCTCTGTTGCAGCTTTGAGTGCGCAGTCATCTGCAAACAGGAAATCGAGCACAAAGTCCTCTTCAACCTTGATCTTGGCATGTAGCCTTTGCAGGTTGAACAGCATGGGTGCCAGTATACAGCCTTGCTTGATTCTGTTGGTAACTGGGAAGGCATCAAAGTAGTCTCCATCATCCAGTGCTCAAGCAAGCATGGAACTGGCGCACCATACTGATGAATTTGCCTGGGCAGCCAGACTTCTCCATGATCCACCATAGCCCCTCATAACTGACAGTGTCAAAGGCTTTGGCCAGGTCCACGAACATTGTGTAAAGGTCCCTGTTTTGTTCCTGGCACTTCTTCTGAACTTGACATGCTGCAAATATCATGTCCCTCAGCCCTCTCTAAAGCTGCACTGACTCTCTGGCAGGTGTCCATCGTCCATGTGTTGAATGAGGTGGTTGAAGAGGACTCTGCCAAGGATTTTGCCGGCAATGACCAGGAGAGAGATTTCTATGTGGTTGTCACAAGACTGCCTGTTTCCAATTTTCTTGTAGAGATGGACGATGGAGGCATCCTTTAGCTCCTGAGGGATACCTTCCTCTTGCCACACGGTCTGGAAGAGCTTGGTGAGCTTCTGTAACAAGACTGGTCTCCCTGTCTTGTAGATTTCGGCTGGAATGGAGTCAGAGCCTGGTGCTTTAATTTTGGAGAGAAGCTTAATTGCTTCCTTAAGCTCTGATTCTTTTGGAGGTTCTGCCAGGGAGGTGTTAATGGTGACTTGTAGCATGCAGTCAATGGCTTTGGCATTGATAGAGGAAGGCCTATTCAGGATATTGTTGAAGTTCTCAGCCCATCTTCCTAGGATGGTGTTCTTGTCATTGAGCAAGATAGACACATCAGCACTGAGCAGTGGTAATGTTTCAGAGGACTGTGGCCCGTAGATGGTCTTCAGGGCATCATAGAAATGCTTGGAGTTGTTGCTATAAGTGCACTTCTGGATCTCATCTGCCTTTCTGCTGAGCCAGGAGTCTTGTATCTCTCTCAGCTTTGTTTGCACCTTGCTTTTGATGGAGTTGTAAGCTGCTTTCTTGGAGACGGATGTAGTGTCTTGCTGGAGGGATCTGAAGGCTTCACGCTTCTTATCCAGCAGCTTCTGAATGACTTCATCATTATCATCGAACCAGTCTTTATCATAAACCAACACCATAAAATATTCCATGTGTGGATCACTACTGCAAAATTACATTCATGTCATATGGGAATTAGCTTCATACAGTGTCACGGTTCAAGCTTGAATCCCCTCCTCAGTACTAGGACATAAATAATACCCTCCTCTCTCATACTGTCTGAGAGAGGATCTTAAGATGTTCATAATATTGATCACTAAGGCAATAGGCTTAACTATATGGGGGTTATATTCTGCCAGCTTCCAAAGCTTCAGGGTACCTTCCACATGCCCAAACTGTCAGTGCGTTCAAGCTGAGCTGACTAAAAGACCAAGTTTTGGTGCCAAGCCCTTCAGAGCTTTACTGCCACTAAAGAGTACACTCCTTTAAGTCTTTCAAAGATCAGCTGTCTGCTTGGTGTTCCTTTGCTGAGCAGATAAATTTCCTTTGGGGGGGATAACCTTCCATTTAATAAATATTGTTTGTGTTTTATCACTGTCCTCTTCAGAAAAGTTACAGTGAAGCTAGGAGTTTGTGTTTTAATGGAATGTCACAAGACTGTATTGTACTTTTAATGGG
The DNA here is from genome assembly GCF_019279795.1 of Protopterus annectens. NCBI lineage: Eukaryota > Metazoa > Chordata > Ceratodontiformes > Protopteridae > Protopterus > Protopterus annectens. Next base: position 1,057,437,855 of record NC_056746.1, on the reverse strand, counting down.
AGCACTCTTTTTTCCTATCAGTTTGAAAGTTGTGTAAAACCATTTTTTCTGTGGAAAAATTATGTTTATTACTTTCTGGGGGCTGGAAAAGTGTTTTAAAGCACATTATACTGTGCTTTTCTGTGAAAAGATGACTTTTAAAGACTTGCAGTTTTTACCAGCATTTACTGCTTGTCTTCCTCGAGGGAAAAAAAGACACCATTTTCAGCTTGACCATGAAACAAACTACCAGTCCCATGTACAGTCCTCCTTCCATCCACAAAAAGAAAAAGTTGAGCGCTAACAGCTTTTGCCACAACACCAAGCTAACAATATGCCCCAGCGCAGGTGGATGACTACTGTGGTCACTTGTTGCACCTGAAACTACTCATCTTTTACCCCAGATCCCTCTGATGCAGTGCCTACAACCATTAAGGACCGGAGTTTACCCGCATCCTCTGCGGCTGTTGGTCCCTTCAGTGGTCAAGGGAGAACCACTCTTGTTGGTCCTGGGAGAGGGAATAGGGAAGGCTTCCCTGTTGTGTCAGAATGCTGTGCCAATCCCTGGAGAAGCTTCTACTGCCATTAGTAACATGCGTGGCCCCCATTTTTCTTGTCAAAAAGAAACAGAAAACTAAAATGAAGATGAAAGGACAGATATAAGATTTTCTCCTCAGAATCAGATATCTGCTTCAGACTCAGAGGAGAGCTCTGTTTCTCTTTCTCTCAGACTATTGGTAGAATGTGCCAGTGTTTTCAGTGATAGAACACTGTTTCTCAGTCCCTCAAAAAATACCATGAGTAGTAACTGTTAGAAAAATATGTATTAGTAATATGCATGCTTAGTGCATTCGAGGTTTAAAAGGGTTAATACATTTATTCTGTTCACACTGCATGAATCTGCACAGCTATTAGAAACTTAACAAGAAGCATTCTATTTTCTGCTAATGTCAGCAAATAACAAGAAGCAATTCATTTCTACTAGTGTCATGAAACTTAACAAAGAGTTATTGATTTTCTGCTTATGCCATGAGAAAGTACACAGCTGCTAGAAGCTTTGATAAGGAACACAATGGATGCCTGAAAGTATAAACCGTAGACAGCATTACTTGCACCTAAGCTAGAAATGTACCTTGAATCTAGGCAAAATGTAACACATATATTAGAACTGCACAATTGAAGAATTGAAAGTTTGTGGTGGGCTAAAATAAGCCCCAAGGCCAGGTTGTTTTTCTCAAATGTTTTGTAAATCAGCAGTTATTCTCAACTAGTCAGCAATTAGTCTAGTAACATTTTCTGTAGAACAATGCAGAAAGCTGTGTCTAACTACGTCAGCAATAGAAGTAACATTTCTGTGTGACATGGAAAGAACTGTATAAAAATACCATACTAATTATTAATGTTCAGACAAACCATTCTGCCAGCATGCTTTGTCTCCTTGCTGCAAGTTAATAAAGGGTGCCTTGCTTGAACCTTACGTGAATTGGTCTTTGAAGTTTTTTCCTTTGACAGATTGGTCCTTCGGACCGGAACCCTCTCTTCACCTCGGATCAGACAGGCCAGGTGGTTGAAACCGTATGGGGAAGAAACCAAATTGGTTCTTCTTATTTGAAAAGCCCTCCGACTGAATTGTCATTCAAAAGAGGCCAGCCACTTTCTGATCTGCGACTGAAGGACGGGTCTCCGCGAATCAGGTGATCAATCATGTAGGCTCAGGTAAGGTGAATCTACTTTTTCTTGTTTTCTGTTTTAGATCAGGGACCAAATTTGTATTGTTTTTGTCAGGACTGTATTTTTCTTACAAGTCAGGGACAGAAAAGATTACTGTCTTGTCATAGATCTTGTCATAGATCAGGAGAAAAAGAATAAGTAGGCAGTCATTCTGAAGAGACGATAACAAAATCCGTGGTACCACATTAAAAATAAGAAAAGTTACGTAATGATAAAAGGTTAGAACAAAATGGGTAATACACAAAAAGACCCCAAAAATCTGCCGTTAACAGAAGACGCAAAATACATGCAGTCGCAGCGCGCCGACAATATTAAATATTATTCAAAATGGGTTAATAAATATGAATTCGACGGAAAATTAGAAAAATCCTCGCTTATCAAACTTGTCAAACAGCTCAAAACTGATTCCAAAGGTCGGGTAAAAAAGCAACGTAAATTAGGAATTCCTCAGGCACACAGGTGGATTGAGGAAGTAAACCATAGGGAACAAAAGAACAAAAATTCAAAAGCAATGTTTTTAGACAAGGAGGACAATAACTTAGTTATAGCATCAGCACCTCCACCTCCCTTACCGGAATATGAAGCAAGTGAACAGGTTAGTCCACCCCCACGATATCCTGTGGTCACTAAAGAAAGAGGCATTATGAAAATAAAACTGTATATTAGAGATCCCATCAGGACCAGATCTCGAACAAGGGCAGGTTACTCAAATGAAGGCATCGAGTTATATCAAATGGTTAAGAATTCACGATCTATGAGTGAAGAAGAAATATGCCCACTTATAGAAGTACCCAATCCTCAGGCAGGACAAGATAATCAGGACCCAACTATTAGTGTATAGACCTTGGACTCCGGAAGATATCCGGAAAGCCACTGAGGGAATTCCCCACCCAAAAGTTAATTTTAGAAAATTCTCAGAAGATTTACAAGGAATGAGGCTGAGTTATAACCTAAATGGAGAAGAGGTAGAAAAAGTAGTTAGACAAATTGTGGGGCCAGATTGGTACATGATTAGTGGCCACTGGAATCCCCATGACGTTGCACAAAGACCCCTCCCACATAACAGCGCAGAATTAGACAACAGAGTAAAAGGTCTTACAGACCGCATCTCTGAAAAATGGAAGCCGAGGGCAGACTGGACTTGCATTAATCAATGCATCCAACAAGAAGGTGAAACTATTGACCGGTATTATGGCAGACTATTAGAATGTTTTAATAACCACTGTGGAATGCAGGTTCCTGAAGATCAAACACAAGATTCCCCATATGGACAGCAGTTAAAGAATGCATTTTTAAAGGGCAGTATTGCACCTATAAACAGTTTTATTACAAAACACATGGTAGACCATCGTACAAGCAAGTTACAGTCATTACTTGAATATGCTAGGCATGCCGAAAGGCATTTTAATAGCAAAAAGAAAAAGAAATCTCAAGTATTTTCTGTAGAAGATGGAACAGAAGTTTATTTAGGTAGTACAGTCTGGGAACAAGGGCAAGAAAAACGCACAAGGAAACAAACAATCTGATCAACGATCAGAGGACTTTGAAAGGCGAAAGAAAAGGGGTGAATGTTTTAAATGCTGTAAAAAGGGACACTTGGCAAAGGATTGCAGGAAAAACAAGAAGGCAACAACGGAAGACAAGGAGGGTAAGGACTGACTATATGGTAGTCAGGAATCACTAGAAGGGGTTAGCAAAGAAAGGACAAATGAGAATGTGATAGAGGGAGTAGAGGATGTGACAGAAGAGATAGAGGAAATGCAAGAAGTTAGTGACAATGAAGAAAATGAAATATTAGACTTAGCTTTATTGAGCTTGGAGCTCTATTTAGCAGACACGAAACCAGAAGTTACACTCTTGGTAGAAGGGAAGGAAGTCAAATTCTTGTGTGACTCAGGGGCATCATGAACCATGATACATCCCTCCAAACTGCCAGAAAACATGGAGTCACCTGATTACATACTGGTAAAAGCAGCTAATGGACAGCTGTATCAGGAGCCCCTCTCCCGTAATATTGCAATAACTGATCCAATTTCAGGATTGACTCAGAAAAGCAAAGTTGTTGTTTCTGCAAAATGCCCAGTAAACCTCTTGGGCAGAGACTTCATGCAGCTATTCAGTATAGCAGTAGTCCAAACCATGCAGGGTATGGAAGCACAGTGACAAATTGATACCTTTGCAGTGCAATCAGGGGGTGAAATGTTTTATTGGTACAGCCAGGACTTGGTTACGACTGGTCCAGGGACTGTGACCAAAGAATTAATGAATGTAGCCATCAGCAAGTTCCCCTCCCTTGACAATGATAAGCAACACCTGTTGCACTGTACCCTGTATTATTGTAACACACCAGGACCTGATAAGGAATATGAGCAAGAATTGTTTAAAAATCATGCAAACAGATTGATATTACGTAACCTGTACTGGGACACAGAAGGGAACAGTGTAGCCAGCTGTTCATTGCCCCAGGAGTTTACCTGTTTAACATCGATTACCACATGTTAGCTTAACCAAAAACAGAAGTATAGAATGGGCAGACCTAGGAGAAAAAGTCACGAGATGGGAGAAACAGACAGAATTAGTACTATCAGAACAGGGAATACAAATACAGAGGTTGAATTGGATGACTCGGACCCACCCAGCCATGCACTTGCAGTCTAGCAAGGACAGCTGATTAGCACTCCTATTAAAGGAGGAAGAGAATGCCTTACAGAATATACCAGAAACTCTCTGGTCAACAGAAAAATCAGATGTAGGACTTATTCATACAGCGGGACCAGTTACCATCACGCCAAAGTCAGCATTTAGACCACAAAAAAGACAGTATCCCTTAAGAAAAGATGCAGAGGCAGGGATAAAGCCTATTATAGCAGCCTTACTTAAAGGAGGGATACTAGTAGAATCTCCCAATTCACCATGTAACACACCCTTATTTCCAGTTAAAAAAGCAAATGGAAAATGGCGTATGGTCCAAGATTTACAAGCTGTAAATGATGCAGTAATACCAAGGGCACCTACGGTGCCAGACCCACACACCCTGTTGAATGATTTAAAACCTCAACAGAAGTATTTTTCTGTGGTAGACATCAGCAATGTGTTCTTTTCGATACCGATACACCCTGATAGCCAGTATTGGTTTGCATTCACATTTCAGGGGAAAAGGTATACATATACGTGGCTACCACAGGGATATTGTGAAAGTCCAACAATATTCTCACAAGAAATGGCAAGCAACTTGGCGGGATTCACCCCACCAAGAGGCAGTCAGATTTTACTTTATGTTGATGACATCTTGCTGGCAGCCCCCACCCAGCAAGATTGTAGAGGAAATACCATAGCGCTATTACAATTCTTAGCCGCTGAAGGACATAAGGTAAATAAAAATAAACTGCAGCTTTGGAAAAAACAAGTCAAATACCTGGGATATGTAATATCTAAGGAAGGTAGAACATTAGATGAGGACAGAAAAGTAGCAATATTGCAAGCATCAAAACCCACTACCAAAAGGAAATGATGTCCTTCCTGGGTACAACTAATTTTTGCCGGAGCTAGATTCCAAACTATGCTTTGGAATCTGCACCGCTAACTGACCTTATATATAAGAAGCCTATGGCAGCACAGGATTTGTTACAATGGACACCAGAGGCAGAATCTGCTTTCTGCAAACTGAAACAGTTAATAGCGTCCTGATTAGTTCTAGGATTACCAGACTACCATAAACGTTTTTTCCAAACTGTAGATTGTAAGCAAGGTTATATGACATCAATGTTAACACAACAGCATGGGGATAAGCAACACCCCATTGCTTACTATTCATCACAACTAGACCCAGTGGCACGGTCTTTACCCCACTGTGTACAAGCAATAGTTGCAGCTGTAATGGCAGTACAGGCTTCGGCCTCAGTAGTCTTATTCCACCCTCTCACTTTGAGAGTGCCTCATGCAGTTGCGATTATTTTACTAACAGAAAAGGTGGCATATCTTTCCCCTGCTATGCATCTTTCCTGTATGACTATATTGTTGAGCCAACCTCACATGACAATTGAGCGATGCATGACTTTGAACCCTTCTACTCTGCTCCCAACTCCTGCAGACGGCACACCGCACTGCTGCCTGCAGGTAATTGAGCAAAAGATACTGCCTAGAAAAGATCTCACGGATGTCCCCTTGGATGATGCCGAGGTGAAATACTACGTGGATGGTTCGTGCAAAAGGGGTCCTGCAGGACAGAACCTAGTAGGATATGCAGTAGTTTCTGACACTGAAATTATAGAAGCAAAACCTTTACCACACAACTTATCTGCCCAGGCAGCAGAATTGATTGCCTTGACATGGGCATGTATCTTAGCAAAGGGTAAATGTGTAAACATTTTTACTGACAGCCAGTATGCTTTTTCTACTGTACATGTTTTTGCACAACAGTGGAAAAACCGAGGAATGATAACATCTACTGGCAAACCTATAAATCATGCACAGTTTATTTTAGATCTTTTAGAATCTATTCAGTCACTTCAGAAAGTAGCCATTTGTAAATGCACAGCTCACACCAAGCAACAAGATAGGATTTCAAAAAGTAATGCAAGAGCTGATACAGCTGCAAAACAAGCAGCTTCTGAAGTATTTATTTTAAATGAGGAACTACAACCCGCTGAGATTTTAGACTTAGAAATGTTAAAAACAATGCAGACACTCACTACGCAAGCTGAAAAACAAAGATGGGTAAAACAAGGAGCAATTCTCGAAAAGGGGCTGTACATCTCTAAAGAAGGGAAACCGAAACTACCATCTAATTTGTTTAGATATGCAGCTTTGTTGAGCCATGGGCAGTACCATGTCTCAACAGGGGGGATGGTAAAGCTGGCGAACCAGGTGTTCACAATGTACGGATTTACAAACTACTCTAAAATATTTTGTTTGTCAAGTCAAATTTGCAACAAACATCATGCACAAGGGGCGTTAAAGCCCAAGCAAGGGAGTTTCCCTACACCACCATATCCATTTCACACTATCTGTATGGATTTCATAGAATTGAACAAATATGAAAATAAGAAGTATTGTCTTGTCATTGTAGATATGTTTTCCAGATGGGTGGAAGCCTTTCCAACCAAAAATCCAGATGCAGCCACGGTGGCAAAAATACTTGTCAAAGAAATCATCCCTAGGTTTGGCATTCCGGAAAGGATCTACAGTGACAATGGTACACACTTTGTAAACCAAACCATACAGCAGTTAAGTAAGCATTTTGGTATTTCTTTAAAAAATCATTGTGCATACCATCCGCAATCTGCAGGGCTAGTTGAAAGGCATAATGGTATATTAAAAAACAAATTGAGAAAGTTAATAGCTGAGGCAGAAAAGAATTGGGTGTATTGTTTGCCCCTGGCGCTGTTGAGCATGAAAACTGTTCTGACTGCAAAAGGATTGACTCCTTTTGAAAAATTATTTGGAAAGGCTTATTATACACCCCAGTGGAAACTTCTCATGTCCTCAGACCAGGAAGCTGATTTTACACTAGCTGAATATATGAAGAAAGTCATGAATTCTAAACATCTGTTGCAGTCAAATTCTGTTTCAGATAGAAAGCAAACCGAGACATCAGAGGTGGCAGTGACACCCGGGGACTGGGTGTGGATAAAAGTTGTAAAAAAGAAAAATTGGTCGTCACCAAGGTGGGAAGGTCCATACCAGGTGCTTCTTTCAACACCCACTGCAGTCAAGATAGCAGAGCGAGCTTCGTAAATCCACCTGACGCACTGCAAACTAGTTAAAACCTTTGAACTGGACAAAAATCTTACCTCTCCATCGGGGCCCTCAGCACAAAGTCTGGCTACAAAGGGGGGTCAGATCAATAGGACTGATCCGTCTCAACCCCAGTGAAGAAACCATTGGTGCTGAAGGTCCTATTAGGGCAGAGAGTAAGATCACATGTCAAAAGCAAAAATGGTGGAATCCAGAAAAATCCAAATACACCTACTCGGAAGAGTCGGAGAAAACAGGAATGCAGAACAACCGTTTCCTCAGAAGTATTGCATAACCATCCTGTTGACTGTACTAGTGGTAATAATCTTTTTGTTGTGGCCATTCCTTTTCCCAGCCACACAAACTGAACTGAATAAGCGTGGAGAGTTGCACATAGAGTGGCACCCAAACTTCAACACTTACCAGGCAGTCAAATATGTGTATGCTGAGACCTTCAATGTTTCAAATTGCTGGATTTGCACAGCTTTGCCAACAGCATATGGGGGGGTTATTGTTAACTTCAGTCCCCCTAGGAGCCAACAAAACCTGGGAAAACTTAGTCTATGATACATCAGATGCCACATCACAAGATAAAGTAGCATTGCACTTGTCTGTTCGACAGAAGGGGACTGTGTGTTTTTACAAAAATGATACAGTTCAGGTGGGTTGGAGCAATTGCAATGTGACTGTTCCCTATAGATGCTACAATAAAACTGATAACACAAGCTCCTATTGCAACACAAGCTATGTTAAAGGAAAAAATACTGTAAAAAAAGATCAATACACAGGAGGTTCAGGTTCAGGTTCTTTACTAGTGTACACCAGGAGGTAAAAAACGTACAAGTACAGAATTTTGTCTGAATGAAACAGGAAGAACACAACTTTTATAATATTTCTTACTAGTATTAACCCACCAGGCTGACATAGTCAGTCACAAGGGGTTTTACATCACTTTAGCGTACAATATTCTATTCATCTAAAATGCTGATACTACATTTTGCTTAAAAACTTTTCTAGTAAACAACGTGGCCTTGCTAGCCACCTGATTAGTTACAATACCCTTTTACAAAAGTTTCCACTCAAGGTTCTAAATTAATTAGAACATAATAGTAGATACAGTTCTTAATACATTTTCTTTGTTACATGTTATCACTTCCTCCTTGCAACCGGTGCATTATCTAGTATATACAAGGCCGATTGCTCAAGCGGAAAAGAGCAGAAGATTCTCATTATTTCACACATTTAATTTCCTGACCCAGCAGATAATCACTTGTGAGAAGCATAAACATTAATTCTTGTTGAGCTAGCAGCTGCTGGGGTCAGAGGCCAACTTGCAAAAAAGGCACACTGCAGTTTCCAAAAGCTTCTTGCAGTTTCATATGAATTCATTTTTCTTGTCATATCATTAATAGAATAAAATGCATTATATCTTTCTTATTTCTTAATAAGCACTAAACATATACATTAATACATATTTTTCTAACATTTTCCCCCCTGTTAATACTTTTTATTCTATTCTCAGAAGTTTAAACGATTTTTATTTCTTCTCCTAACCTCTTCCAATTGGGACTTGCAGTTAAGAGAGTCATTCAGTTTAGACTTCAAGGAGAATTTAATTTGGAACCAATTCCTCAAGTTCAATGTCTTGATACAAGGTTTCAGAGACAGACATATCTATAAAATCTTTAATTAATCTTTTCATGCAGGGGATTCCACAACAAACACATGCTCCTGATAGGAGTAAACCCACACAAATGGCAATCAGAATATTCATTAGGATGGAACCCCACCCCCAAACAGATTCTGGAAAAAATCTGTCAGTGGGTTTGGGCCTGGTTTGGTCATGGCTGACACTTGCTGAATCACCTCCAGACGGTTATTAATTTCATGTCTATTATCTGGTATGTGCGCACAGCATTCTTCTTTGATAAGCGCACACGTACCACCTCTCGCCGCTAGGGTGAAGTCAAGAGCCATCCGATTTTGCAACACAACAGTTCTCATGGCATTCAGTTCATCAGTTACTAATTCAAGAGCAGAAAAAGTTGCATTACTCATTACTTTGAAAAGTTTCGACAGTTTTCTCAGCTCCCAAATTGATTTGACTGCACCATACACTGGGAGTATACCTGCCCAAGATATAACACTGTCACTCAAGTCCATATGAGTCAGTTTGTCTTTGTCTTTCACGGAATTATGGTCTTTCCAACCTGCTTCAACTCGCCCTACTGGATTCACAGGTTTCTCGATTGGATCTTTGGTTTTCTTGGAAACATCTCTCACGTTCCGTATTTTACCCAGAGGTAATTCCGCAGTGTGTCGTATGGCCGGAACCAGGTAGCCCAAGAAAACAACTGCTGGACCAATTCTCAGGTAGCCATTTGTATGCCTTTTTCCCGCACATAAAATAACAGTTTTCAACTTTAGTGCTAATACGCACCAACCCTGCATGAAACATTTTCTTATCTATGATTGACAATTGTTTAATCAAAACAGGATTTCTTTGTACTTCATTCAATGTCATTTTCGTTGAGTTCAAATATGAATCATAGTTAGTATTGCAAACAGTACCCCCACTTTTAGTCTTAATATAACATTTATAAGATATTGTTATGTTACAGTTACTCCAGCCCACCTGGAGAGTATCATTCTTGAAAAAACACACAATCCCTTTTTGTGTAACAGGTAAATACAATGCTATTTTATCCTGTGATTTCACAGTTCCTGTGTCAAAAAGCAAATTCTCCCAAGTCTCATTGATCCCTAAAGGAACAGCGGACATTAGTAGTCCTCCATATGCTGTTGGTACAGCTGTACAAACCCAGCAGTTTGAAATGTTCATAGTCTCAGCATATACATGTTTAATTGCTAGGTATGTGTTAAAGTTTGGATGCCAGTCTATGGATGTCTCATCACATTTATCCAGTTTTACTTGTGTGGTTGAGAAATGAAAAAACCACAACAAAAAGAAAATTGTCAAAAGTACAGTCAACAAGTGTACGCTCAATGATATGATTATGCAACATTTTTGAGGTTGGTCTGCATTCTTATCTTTGGCCATTTTGTTCTTGTTGCGTAACAGTTACAATGTTTTTATCAAGTTGAAAGTTCTTTACCGGTTTACAGTGCGTCAAATGGATCCAAGATGACCTTTCGGCTATTTTGACTGCAGTAGGCGTGGCCAGCAGTACCTGGTACGGTCCTTCCCACTTCAGGCTTGCCCAATTCTTCCTCTTTGTGACCTTCACCCAGATCCAGGACCCCAGGGCTGGAATCGCTTCCAATGGTCTGGTCTGTTCTTCATCTGAAAAAGAGTTAAACTGCAAGAGAGATTTATTTGTTAACAGTTTCCTCATATAACTAGCTAGTGAACTATTAGCCTCCTGGTCTGCAGGCATGAGAGCTTTCCACTGAGGTACATATTATGCCCTCCCAAACACCATTTCAAAAGGAGTTAAACCCTTTGCATTTGGAACTGTTCGCATACTCAACAGCGCCAGAGGCAGACAGTGCACCCAGTTCTTCTGTGTTTTGCTGACTAACTTTCTAAGTTTGTTCTTAAGGACTCCATTGTGCCTCTCCACCAGTCCTGCAGACTGAGGGTGATAAGCACAATGGTTCTTAAGGGAAATCCCAAAGAAGCGTCCCAATTGCTGTATGGTCTGATTCACAAAATGTGTACCATTGTCACTATAGATCCTTTCCGGTATGCCAAATCTAGGAATAATCTCCTTTATGAGAGCTTTTGCCACTGTTGTTGCATCCGGGTTTTTAGTCAGAAAGGCTTCCACCCATTTGGAAAACATATCTATAATGACAAGGCAATACCTTTTGTTATCACATGTGTTCAATTCTATAAAATCCATACAAATAGTATGGAATGGATATGGCGGTGTAGGAAAACTTCCTCGTTTCGGTTTAAATGCCCCTTGTGTATGATGTTTGTTACAAATATGACATGCCGCACAAAATTTTTTGTGTAATTTGTGAATCCATATGTTTGGAATATTTGGTTTACTAACTGTACCATCCCCCCTGTTGAGACATGGCACTGCCCATGGCTCAACAAAGCTGCATATCTAAACAAATTAGACGGCAAAATTGTTTTTTTCTCTTTGGAGATGTACAGCCCGTTTTCAAGGATTGCTCCTCGTTTTTTCCATTTTTGTTTCTCTGCTTTTGTAGTAAGCGTCTGCATTGTTTTTAACATTTCTAGGTCTAAAATTTCAGAGGGTTGTAATTCCTCGTCTAAAAGTAAAGTTTCTGAGTCTGAAGCTGCTTCAGCTCTCGCATTACCTTTTGAAATTCTGTCCTGCTGTTTTGTATGAGCTACGCATTTGCAAATAGCTACTTTAGTAGGTAACTGAATAGATTCTAACAATTCTAAAATAAATTGCGCATGATTAATTGGTTTACCATTAGATGTTATCATCCCTCTATTTTTCCACTGCTGTGCAAAAACATGTACAGTAGAAAAAGCATACTGACTGTCAGTATATATGTTTACACATTTATCTTTTGCTAAGGTACAAGCTCGTGTTAAGGCAATCAATTCTGCTGCGTGTGCAGACAAGTTATGTGGTAAGGATTGGGCTTCTAAGGTTTCAGTGTCTGTAACTATTGCATACCCCACTAGATTTTTCCCTGTAGGGCCCCTTCTGCATGAGCCGTCCATGTAATATGTCACCTCGGCCTTATCCAAGGGAATATCCGTGAGATCTTGTCTGGGTAAGGTTTTCTGCTCAATTTCCTGCAGGCAACTGTGTGGTGTGCCATCCGCAGGAGTTGGGAGCAAAGTTGATGGATTTAATATCGTGCATCGTTCAATTGTCATATGAGGTTGGCTCAACAGTATAGTCATACAGGAAAGGTGTCTAGCAGGAGAAAGATAAGCTACCTTTTCTTGCAGTAAAATTATCGCAACTGCATGAGGCACTCTCAATGTGAGAGGGTGGAATAACACCACTGAGGCTGAAGCCTGTACTGCCATTGCAGCTGCGACTACTGCTTGCACACAGTGTGGCAAGGATCGCTCCACTGGGTCTAACTGTGATGAATAGTAAGCTATGGGGCGTTGCTTATCCCCATGTTGTTGTGTCAACACTGATGTCATATATCCCTGCTTACAGTCTACAGTTTGAAAGAAATGTTTATGATAGTTTGGTAATCCTAGAACTAATGAAGAAGCTATTAATTGCTTCAACCTGCAGAAAGCCATTTCTGCTTCAGGTGTCCATTGTAATAAATCCTGTGCTGCCATCGGCTTTTTGTATATGAGGTCGGTCAGTGGAGCAGATTCCAAAGCATAGTTTGGTATCCAACTCCGGCAGAAGTTAGTTGCTCCCAGGAAGGACATCATTTCCTTCTTGGTCGCTGGTTTGGGTGCTTGTAAAATCGCTGTTTTTCTATCCTCATCTAGTACTCTACCTTCTTTGGATATTACATATCCTAGGTATCTAACTTGTTTTCTCCAAAGCTGTAGTTTGCTTTTGTTTACTTTGTGTCTCTGTGTTGCTAAGAATTGTAACAGTGCTATGGTATCCTTCCTGCATTGCTGCTGGGTGGGGGCTGCTAGCAAGATGTCATCTACATAAAGTAGAATTTGACTACCCCCCGGTGGGGTGAATCCTACCAAATTACTAGCCATTTCTTGTGCGAATATTGTTGGACTCTCACAGTATCCCTGTGGTAGTCGAGTATAGGTATACCTTTTCCCCTGAAATGTAAATGCAAACCAATATTGGCTATCAGGATGTATAGGTATTGAAAAGAAAGCATTGCTGATATCTACCACAGAGAAATATTTCTGGTGAGGTTTCAAATCATTTAACAAAGTGTGTGGATCTGGCATCGTAGGTGCTCTAGGTATTACTGCATTATTTACAGCTTGTAAGTCCTGAACCATACGCCATTCCCCGTTTGCCTTTTTAACAGGAAATAGGGGTGTATTACATGGTGAATCAGGAGATTCTACCAGTACTACTTCTCTAAGTAATGCTACTATTATAGGTTTGATCCCTATCTCTGCATCCTTTCTCAAAGGATATTGTCTCTTCTGTGGTCTGAATGCTGACTTTGGTGTAATAGTAACTGGTCCTGCTGTTTGAATAAGTCCTACATCTGACTTGTCTGTTGACCAAAGAATCTTTGGTATGTTACATAAGGCTTTCTCGTCTTCTTCTAATAAGAATGCTAATCAGCTGTCCTCGGTAGACTGCAAGTGTACAGCTGGGTGTGCCTGTGTTAATCAATTCAGTTTTTGTTTCTGTATTCCCTGCTCTGATAATTCTAAATCAGTTTGTTTCTCCCATCTCGTTACCTTTTCTCCTAGGTCTGCCCATTTTACATTTTTGTTCTTAGTTAAACTGACATGTGGTAATCGATTAGATTTGTATAGTGCAAGGAATTCTTGAGGTAATGAACAGCTAACAGCACTGTTTCCCTCAGTATCCCAGTACAGGTTACATAACACTAATCTGTTTGCACGATTTCTGAACAATTCTTGCTCATATTCCTTATCAGGTCCTGGTGTGCTACAGTAATACAGAATGCAATGCAACAAATGCTGTCTGTCAGTGTCAAGGGAGGGGGATTTACTGATGGCTACATTCATCAGTTCCTCGGTCACTGCCCCTGGACCAGTCGTAACCAAGTCCTGGCTGTACCAGTAAAAAGTTTCACCCTCCAGTCGCACCACAAAAGTATCCATTTGTCGCTGTGCCTCCATACCCTGCATAGTCGGAACTACTGCTATGCCAAATATCTGCATAAGGTCCCTACCTAATAGGTTCACTGGACATTTTGCAGAAACAACAATTTTACTCCTTTGAGTCATCCCTGAAACAGGGTCAGTCATTGCTATATCATGGGAAAGTGGTTCCCGGTATAGCTGTCCATTTGCAGCTTTCACTAATATATAATCAGGTGATTCTGAATGTTCCGGTAACTTGGAGGGGTGTATCAGAGTCCGTGATGCTCCTGAATCACACAGGAATTTAACTTCCTTCCCATCCACCAGAAGTGTAACTTCCGGTTTTGTGTCTGCTAGGTAGAGCTCTAGGCTCAATAATGCTAAATCTAAAACCTCATTTTCTTCATCCTCCATGTCTACTTGCACTTCCTCTACTCCTTCTATCACATTTAAGTGGTAACTTAACCTCATGCCTTGTAAATCTTCTAGGAATTTTGTAAAATTAACTTTTGGATGGGGAATTCCCTCAGTAGCCTTCCGGATATCCTGCGGTGTCCATGGCCTATATACCAAGAGGGTTGGGTCCTGTCCAACCTGTCCTGCCTGAGGATTTGCTACCTCTATAAGTGGCCATAGTTCTTCCTCACTCTCAGCTTGTAAATTTCTCTCCATTTGATACGATTCTATGTCCCCCTGTGTTTTACGTGTTCGGGACCTAGTTTCAATGGGATATCTAACAAACAATTTTGGTTTCATTGAGACATCAGGATACCGCGGAGGTGGACCAGCTTGTCCACCCACTTCATATCCTGAAAAAGGGAGTGGGGGGGGAGGAGGAGGAGCCATTGCTGCTGCTATATTATTATCTTCTGTCTAAAAACAATGCCTTTGAATTATTACTCTTTTGTTCCCTACGGTTTGCTTCCTCAGTCTACCTGTGTGCCTGAGGAATGCCTAATTGCTGTTGTTTCTTTGCCTGACCTTTTGTATCACGTTTAAGCTGTTTAAGAAGTTTAACAAGCGAAGATTTGTCTAATTTCCCATCAAATTCATATTTGTTAACCCATTTTGCATAATATCTAACATTATCTGCATGTTGTAGTTGCATATATTTTGCGTCTTCGGTTAGGGGCGGGTCTCGTGATGTTTTAGTGCACTGATTTCCCATGTTAATAAATGTTACGTAACCCTTTTACCACGTGGTACCACAACTTCAGTTCCTTTCACAGTTTATCTAGAATAACTGCCTACCTTATTCTGTTACCCTGATCTATGACCAAATAAACAGTAACTTTTCTTGTCCCTGATCTGTATGACAAATCTGACAAAAAAAAAACAATATTTACTGTAACCTAGTCCCTGATCTAAAACAGAAAAAAAGGCAAAAAGTCTCCCTACCTGAGCCTCCGGTATTGAGCAGTCACGGTTCGCAGTGGAGATCCGCTCTTCAGCCACAGATCAGAAAATGGCCAGCCTCTTTAAACGACAATTCAATCGGAGGTCTTTTCACTCAAGAAGAACCATTTCGGTATCTTCTCCTGCGTGCAGACTTCGACCACCGCTATGCTCTGATCCGCAGCTTCTGAGGGATTCCGGTATGCAAAGGACCAATCTGTTAAATGAAAAAATACTGTAATAAAAAGATCAATACACAGGAGGTTCAGGTTCAGTATACACCAGGAGGCAAAAAACGTACAAGTACAGAATTTTGTCTGAATGAAACAGGAATAACACAACTTTTATAGTATTTCTTACTAGTATTAACCCACCAGGCTGACGTAGTCAGTCACAAGGGGTTTTACATCACTTTAGCTTACAATATTCTATTAATCTAAAATGCTGATACTACATTTTGCTTAAAAACTTTTCTAGTAAACAACGTGGCCTTGCTAGCCACCTGGTTAGTTACAATACCCTTTTACAAAAGTTTCCACTCAAGGTTCTAAATTAATTCGAACATAATAGTAGATACAGTTCTCAATACATTTTCCTTGTTACATGTTATCACTTCCTCCTTGCAACCGGTGAGTTATCTAGTAACATATACAAGGCCGATTGCTCAAGCGGAAAAAAGCAGAAGATTCTCATTATTTCACACATTTAATTTCCTGACCCAGCAGATAATCACTTGTGAGAAGCATAAACATTAATTCTTGCTGAGCTAGCAGCTGCTGGGGTCAGAGGCCAACTTGCAAAAAAGGCACACTGCAGTTTCCAAAAGCTTCTTGCAGTTTCATATGAATTCATTTTTCTTGTCATAACATTAATAGAATAAAATGCATTATATCTTTCTTATTTCTTAATAAGCACTAAACATATACATTAATACATATTTTTCTAACAAGCTATGATTCATTTTTAGAACTGATGCATAGGACAACTGATGAAGTAAAACATAATGCTGACCTCTATAAACAACTGATTATAGTTGACAAAAAAATGTTTCATCCAGAGCCAGAACATAGTAAAGTTACTACCAAAGTAGAAGATTGCTACTTTGTATGTGGTAGGAAAGCATATAAGTGGTTACCTGAGAATTGGTCCGGCAATTGTTATTTGGGGTACCTGGTTCCGGCCATACGACACACAGCAGTTTTACCTCAGGGGAAAATTCGGAATGTTCAACGAGAAATCAAGAAGCCTGTCATCCCAGTGGGGCAAATCAATGCGGGCTGGAAAAAACATCATGCTGTGAGCTTAGGGAAAAATGGACTGTCACATATGGACTTGGGTGATACCATCATCTCATGGGCAGGTGTACTGCCAGCATATGGAGCAACAAAATCAATCTGGGAACTGAGAAAACTGTCTAAACTTCTTGAAATAATGAGCAATACAACCTTTTCTGCCCTAGAATTGGTGACTGATGAACTGACTGCCATGAGAACTGTAGTGCTTCAAAACCGCATGGCTCTTGACTTCACCCTAGCGGCGAGAGGAGGTACTTGCGGTTTAATCCAGGAGGAGTGCTGTTCGTATATTCCTGACCACAATCATGAGATAGACAATCACCTTGAGGTAATTCAGCAGGTATCGGCTATGACCAAGCCAGGACCAAATCTATTGACGGACTTTTTCCAGAGATTGTTTGGGGGTGGGGCAGTATTCTAATGAACATCCTGATTGCCATCTGTGTAGGAATGATCCTGCTGGTGGTATGTGTGTGCTGCTGCATCCCCTGCATGAAAAGACTGATTAAAGCCTTTATAGACATGTCAGTTTCAGAAACCTTATACCAAGGTGCTGAACTTGAAGAATTGCTAAAAAATTGAAAATGCTTTCATAAGTTTAAACTGAATGACTCTCTTAACTGCAAATCCTGAGTAGGAAGAGGTTAGGGGAAGAAAATAAAACTGTTTATGCTTATTTTGAAAGTAGAATAAAAGTATTAAAGGGGGGGGGGAAATTTTAGAAAAATATGTATTAGTAATATACATGCTTAGTGCATTTGAGGTTTAAAAGGGTTAATACATTCTATTCACACTGCATGAATCTGCACATCTATTAGAAACTTAACAAGAAACATTCTATTTTCTGCTAATGTCAGCAGATAACAAGAAGTAATTCATTTCTACTAGTGTCATGAAACACAAAAAGTTATTGATGTTATGCTTATGCCATGAGAAAGTACACAGCTGCTAGAAGCTTTGATAAGGAACACAATGGATGCTTGAAAGTATAAACCGTAGTCAGCATTACTTGTACCTAAGCTAGAAATGTACCTTGAATCTAGGCAAAATGTAACACATATAGTAGAACTGCACAATTGAAGAATTGAAAGTTTGTGGTGGGCTAAAATAAGCCCCAAGGCCAGGTTGTTTTTCTCAAATGTTTTGTAAATCAGCAGTTATTCTCAACTAGTCAGAAATTAGTCTAGTAACATTTTCTGTAGAACAATGCAGAAAGCTGTGTCTAACTACGTCAGCAATAGAAGTAACATTTCTGTGTGACATGGAAAGAACTGTATAAAAATAACATACTAATTATTAATGTTCAGACAAGCCATTCTGCCAGCATGCTTTGTCTCCTTGCTGCAAGTTAATAAAGGATGCCTTGCTTGAACCTTACGTGAATTGGTCTTTGAAGTTTTTTCCTTTGACAGTAACAAAAGGAAGTTAATTCCAATCCTTCTCTTCCTGATACGCATGGGAACATTATTGATAAGTATGGGAAAAATGTATACTTCTGCAACATTAATTTTCAGAATTTTGAATTGTCAGGCTCATATGTTAAAGTTTGTTCTAATTGTGAAAATATGAGGAATATTTTACCTGCAGTTTCTTTTTGTGAGGAAACATCTGGTTTAAATAATTTAGTTTCTTGTAGTGCATATGTCACTATTCATCATTTACAGTGTGCTGATACTTCTTCCAGGGCTGTGGCCACTGATACTGTTTTGAGGTGATTTGCATGGCTGCATTCACAGAACCTCCCAGATAATGACAAAAATGAGATTTTTAAATTCCCTTTTAGACAGAGATTTAGTTTTTGGCCTGTCTGCTGCAGAGGTAATCAAAAAGTGTGATGAACGGGGTTAGCTGATCCAGGAAATATTTATAAATTTTCAGCCCTCCTTTTCTAAATTTTCTAAGGGATTCTCTAACTTCTCATCCAGCTTTGTCAAAAAGCAGAATAAACTATTTCAACAAAATACAGGTAAACAGATGTTTAAGAAGAAATGGCAAGGGGCTTCCAAAAAGAAGCAGTGAGCCTCCCAAAGCCAAGGACAGTCCAATAATAAATGATTATTCAAGAGATCTTATTACCCTCTCCCACCCTGGCCCTTTTTTGTTCCAGAAAGTCTGAATTTCCATTTTTCTATTTGGCAAAAGATAGTTTCAGGCAAATGGGTTCTGAAAATAATTAATCAAGGTTACAGATAGCAGTAGGAGGAAATCCCTCCTTTCCAGGGGGTCATTCCTCACCCTCCAGATCAGACTCTTATTTCCACTGGTTATTCATCACATGCTGTCCCAATAAGTGATAGATCCAGTTCCTCCTTTCCAGGTGAGGAAGGGTTTTTATTCATGGATGTTCTTAGTGCCAAAGAAAGAAATGCTTGGAGACCAGTTTTGGGTTTTTCTTTTGTGATATGCCCGAATTCAAAATGATTTTACTTCACAACCTGTTACCTCTTTCTTCTCATTCACGTTTCCTGGTAAAGATGCTTATCATCACATCCCTTTTTATTCAGACTTTAGACATTTTTAGGGTTTTGTGTGTTAGGCTCACTTTACCACTTCTCTGCCTTACCCTTTGGACTATCCACTTTAACAAGTGTGCTCACAAACTGTCTATCTGCAGTTCTAGCTCATTGCAGACTACATGGTATCCACATTTTCCATATTTAGATGACTTGCTTAACTTGGCACAGTCTTTTTCAAAATGTGAGGAATTTCTGTCTTGGGTGAGAGATCTTTTGCACAAGCTGGGATTCCAAGAGAACATTCAAAAGTCTTTCTTGACTCCTTCACACAGGATTGTATTTCTGGAATGTCAGCTAGATACCTCAGTTCAAAGAGCATTTCTTCCACAGAAAATATAGAGCTATATTTGTATCTTTTTCTAAGGTTTTCCACTTATACTTCAGTCACTGTGAGGGAATACCTCAGGATTTTGGGTATCATGGCTTTTGTGATTCTTATAACACCCCTGGCACAACTGCACACAAGAAAGATATAGTGGTATCTGAAGTTTCTTTGGTTCCTGCATTAGCACCCTTTTTCTTTTCAAATCCCAGTGCTGATGTTTGTCAGAAGAAAAATCATTTGGTGCAGACAACAGATATCTTTAAATCCAGGTCTCCCCTTCTCTCTCCCTGTTCCAAAGCAGTCAGTCACCATAGATGATTCAGACTTTGCTTGGAGAGTAGCATCAGAAGGGATAAAAATGCAGGGTGTGTGGAACACCAAGGACAGATGCAAGTACATAAATATCAAAGAGATGCTTGCCCTGATCAAGGCACTCAGTTCTCTGAACCATCTTTAGTCCCTGGGACCTCTTCAAGTTGTTACCAAAAGTACCACAGTCATGTGGTACCTTAGCAAGCAGAGGGAACCATGTCATATGCCCCCCATTGCAGACTAGCCATGTTAACTTGGGATACAGCTTCAAAGAGCAATCTCACTCTACAGGCATCCTACATTCCATCAGAAGAAATCTCTGTGGCAGGCAAGCTGAGCAGAACCAGACAGACTGTCATGAATAGAAACTAGATTAGGGGGTCTTTCAAGATTTGATCCATCCATGGGGGGTTTCTCAAGCAGACATCTTTGCCTCACCTTCAAACAACCAACTGGCAAGATTCTTTCCCAGGACTCCTTGCAAGAAGGCCTGAAAGACAGATGCCTTTAATTTTCCTTGGAGAGGTATGTTCCTTTATGCTTTTCCACCCTTTCCACTAATATCCAGGGTACTTCTAAAGATTCAGAAATAATTCTCCAGGATCATTGTGTTGACTCCCTTCTGGCCCAGTCAACCATGGTCTCCTTTCTTTTTGAAATGGCCAGGGACAGTCACCACAAGCTTCCTCACAGATTAGATCTACTCTCACAAAAACAGGAGTGTTTGATATGCATTAACATCAGTCTTCAGTTGACTGCCTGGATAATACAATTTTAATTCATTTTAGACAATTTTTTACTGAGGATATGTAGTAGGTATTGATGGAGGCAAGAAACCTCCTACTAGAAAATCATATATTAGCAAGTGAAAAAGGTTTTCTAGTTGGTGCCAACAATATAACCAGCACCCATTCAGGGCATGCTGTTTTCTGGTTTTACAATATTTGTGTTTGTTACTATCCTAATGGCCTTTCTTATTCCTCTGTCAAGGTTCATTTATTGGCTATGTCAGAAAAATGTTTTTGAAAGGGTTTTGGCACAAGAGACCTCCAGGTAGACTGATGACCCCTCCTTGGGATCTTAATTTTGTGTTAGAGATGCTAACACTTGCTCCATTTGAACTAGCTAACTTGGCTGACTTGAGGTTCTTAACATGGAAAACAGTTTTACTGATTGCCCTGACCTCTGCAAGAAGAGTATCTGAGTTGCAAGCTCTTATGTTGGGTCAACCTTATCGCATTTCCACAGGGACAGGGTTTCTTTGATAACTAATTATTCTTTTATGCCTAAAGTGGTGTCTGAGTTTACTTTAAACCGAACTATCTAACTCCCCAGTTTTCTTTCCTGAACCAAAAATTGGGGAGAAAGGATATACCATAGCTTGGATGTCCACAGACAACTCTGGTACTATCTGGACAGAACTAACTTTTGTAGATCTTTGGCTCAGTTGTTCATTTATTGTGAAGGTAAGAAGGGACAACCAGTGTCAAAACAGACTATTTCCAAATGGTTGTCTAAGGATGTTACCTTTTGTTATACTCACCATAACAAAATTATTCCAGGCAGGGTAAAGTTCAACTCTACCAGGGCCTTGGCTTCATCTATGGTTTTTTGGAAAGGATTGGATTCTAGAAGTATTCTAGAAGCTGCTATTTGGTCCTCTGTACACACGTTTACAAAGCACTGTAAGTTTGATTCCTTTTCTAGGCCCAGGTCAGGTTTTACTTGAACCATTCCAAGGGCTCATAATCACTTTTCCTTTCACCTCTCAAATGTAGTTAGCTAGAGTAATCTACCCATATAGCTAAAGCTACTGCAGCAGTGATCAATATAATGAACATAGTACAGTTGTGTAAGTAATTTACCATAACAGTATATGTTTTAATGACAAAATTGAAAAGGCAAAGAACCACACGCCAGATGAAATAACCATGTTGAAGCAGGATATGTGAACATAGAAACACGCTGGTTATACACGGCAGTACAATTGCATAAAAACTTTAATCTTCTATAGCAGAGAAGAAAGCGCTTTCACAACCAATAACAGTTGCTTCATCAGACTACATATAAAATCAAACATACTCATTTTATATTCGTGATGCAATACAAACTATCCAATCACTGAGATACTAATTAACACTTGAAAAAATTTAAAAGGGTAAGTACACATTTGTGAAAATGCTTATAAAAAATATATCTATATACATATATACATCTAGGAAATATATATATACACACATATATGACCAACCTACAAATCAGAAATTAATAGGCACATGCATTATACTTATAAAATTTGTGTTTAAAATATTATAAATTCAATGTTTCAAACTCCTTGATTTGAGGCGGGTTTAAGCGACATCCTGCTATTCAAACCAGGAGGTCTGTCAGCATTAAGCAGCAGTATCCACCTCTGCTCAG
This sequence comes from Protopterus annectens, assembly GCF_019279795.1. Lineage (NCBI taxonomy): Eukaryota > Metazoa > Chordata > Ceratodontiformes > Protopteridae > Protopterus > Protopterus annectens. The sequence goes on along the minus strand of NC_056746.1, from coordinate 1,057,415,454 downwards.
CCTTCTCGGTTTTATTTCTAGCATCACCTCCCCTCATACTCATCTTAACAATCTCTAAAAATAGAAACTTAAACGTATGACTGACACCTTCCTTTTTAACATGCATGACTAAGGCAATACTCTCTTTACAATTTCTTATATCTCTGAGGTGTTCTAGGACCCTTTCCTTAAATAAACAATTAGTTTTACCTATATAAAAAGAGTAACATTCTGTGCAATAACAAAAATAAACAACATTCTTTGTTGTACAATCAGCGTAGAAGTTACAACTAATGTGAAAACCTAACGTGGGGTGTACAAAGACTGCTCCTCTGTGAATATAGGTACAGGCTGTGCACCTCCTGCAGCTATATGTCCCTAGTCTATCAGATGTGGTAGGTCCCTGGGTGTCATTAGTCTTATAACATAAGTGTCTTTTCAAGGATTTATTATTTCGGAAGGAAAATTGAGGTGTATTACCTATCAATCCGTCTAATTCACTTATGGTGGATAAAATATCCCAATTATTCTTGATGATGTCACAAACCACTTGAGTATTACTGGAGAAAGTAAGAGGCATTCTAACTATGTCATCTCTCATATGTGGCTTAAGGGCAACTGGTGTTCCGCTATTATCTGATCGAGGCTCAATGTCTCTCTTGGTGTAGTAAGGTGCACACCTATCTTGCCTATGTTTCCATGCTTCTCTGATCTCAAAATCGATGTCATGCTCTTTATAGCCTCTATCTATAAATTCTTGTTTCAATGTGCCCAAGACAGCTCTCAATTGTTCATCGTGGTTATATAAACACATAATTCGGTAAATCTGCCTTTTTAATACATTCCGTTTAGTGTGTTTCGGATGCATGCTCTTGTTGTGTAGGAGATTGTTCTTCCTTATTGGTTTCCTACATAACGTTGTTGAAACTGAACAGATGTCATCTCTAGCCACTCTTACATCTAGGAACTCAGTGTTAGTCAGGGAATAGTTATGTAAACCTAAGAAAGGTATTCAAAGTATTTATATCTCAAGAACCAAAACAGTGTAAGAAACTTCTCTGTGTGGAAGATTTTCAGTCCATATATTTCTAGTTAATCACTGTATATTAATCAGATCAGACAATAGTAGTAGAAGTAGCGAACGTAAACTCGTCAAGTCAAAAAGTAATAATAGAAAATATATAATTCTACAGCATTACTAAGTATTCGAAAGTAATCCAAGCAAGGCAGGCAGTCTGTTTCCAGTCGAAAATCCTTTATTAAGTACACAGACAAGCGGTCCAAGTAAAACAAAAATAGAGTAATAATTTCCTCACAAGCTTTCTAAATATATATATATACTTTTTATCAGGCATGGGAGTGGTTTATTGTGCTGTAAAACAAAGTGTTATTGGTACACATGTTAAATTCACATCCCTTCCCCCATCAGTGTGACATTCGAGCTGGTCCTGCCCTACCTAGTAGCTGTCATAATAATATATAGCCCTAATGTACTTTAATGGTACATCTTATTTAACCAAATTATTAAGTCTGTGATTTTATACAAGGCAATATACTACATGGCTGGAAATATATCAACCTTAGTTCATTTTGCGATCAAAAATTATATATAAATATACACATATACATTTTGCATGTTAAAATCATTTTCTATTTTCATAACCTATTGTTAACAAAGATCGCTTTTGTCCTTCTAGACTTCTTCATGTCTGTGTACAAGAACCTCAAAAACCTATATAATTGTATAATTAGTTAGTATTATTATTACCATCATTTTGAATAAAGTGGAAAAAAGGGAACCAGAAAAAAAATATATATATATGTATGATGATGGAAACAAAATATACACTTAAATTTCAAATGATTTAAAATGGTATTTAAAACCAATTTGTAGAAAAAATAAAATACAATTAGTCATGTAAACAATGTGGCAATTTTCTAAGTTCCAGTGCACTTTTAATTGAACAGTAATAGTTTAGTCCAGACTTTCTAAAAGAGTTCAGCTTTAATTGCCACATGAATTCCTGTTTCTCCAGAATATTCAGAATGTCTCCTTCAAGATCACCCATGTCTATGTGATCCAGGGTCTGGAACTTAAAACCTGTGTGTCTTTTATGAAGAGAAAGGTGTTTGGCTAGTGCATTATTTTTACATCCAGAGCGGATTTCTGACAGATGACATGAAATCCTTCGCTTGAGTTTATTTACAGTCTTGCCCACATAGAATGCATCACATTCATTTGTATATTTATACAGCAAGGTGATAGTTTTTATTACCCTTATTTAAAGAAGATCATTAAAACCAGTGCAGGGGGTGACTGTAACACTAAAAAAGTAATTTACAGGGCACAGTGCAATGAATGTGATGCATTCTATGTGGGCAAGACTGTAAATAAACTCAAGCAAAGGATTTCATGTCATCTGTCAGAAATCCGCTCTGGATGTAAAAATAATGCAGTAGCCAAACACCTTTCTCTTCATAAAAGACACACAGGTTTTAAGTTCCAGATCCTGGATCACATAGACATGGGTGATCTTGAAGGAGACATCCCGAATATTCTGGAGAAACAGGAACTCATGTGGCAATTAAAGCTGAACTCTTTTAGAAAGTCTGGACTAAACTACTACTGTTCAATTAAAAGTGCACTGGAACTTAAAAAATTGCCACATTGTTTACATGATTAATTGTTATTTTTTTTTTCTACAAATTGGTTTTAAATATCATTTTAAATAATTTGAAATTTAAGTGTATATTTTGTTTCCATCATCATACATATATATATTTTTTATTTTTTTCTGGTTCTCTTTTTTCCACTTTATTCAAAATGATGGTAATAACAATACTAACTAATTATACAATTATATAGGTTTTTAGGGTTCTTGTACACAGACCTGAAGAAGTCTAGAAGGAAAGCGTCTTTGTTAACAATAGGTTATGAAAATAGAAACTGATTTTACATGCAAAATGTATATGATATTTATATATAATTTTTGATCGCAAAATGAACTAAGGTTGATATATTTCCAGCCATGTAGTATATTGCCTTGTATAAAATCACAGACTTAATAATTTGGTTAAATAAGATGTACCATTAAAGTACATTAGGGCTATATATTAATATGACAGCTACTAGGTAGGGCAGGACCAGCTCGAATGTCACACTGATGGGGGAAGGGATGTGAATTTAACATGTGTACCAATAACACTTTGTTTTACAGCACAATAAACTACTCCCATGCCTGATAAAAAGTATATATATATGTTTAGAAAGCTTGTGAGGAAATTATTACTCTATTTTTGTTTTACTTGGATCGCTTGTCTGTGTACTTAATAAAGGATTTTCGACTGAAACAGACTGCCTGCCTTGCTTGGATTACTTTCAAATACTTAGTAATGCTGTAGAATTATATATTTTCTATTATTACTTTTTGACTTGACGAGTTTACGTTCGCTACTTCTACTACTATTGTCTGATCTGATTAATATACAGTGATTAACTAGAAATATATGGACTGAAAATCTTCCACACAGAGAAGTTTCTTACACTGTTTTGTTTTTAGACCCACTACACTTTAGTGGTTTGTTTTGAGACTTCGGGGATACCACGGAGATTACTTGTTTTTTATATCTCAAGAACCCATGCAAACGTTCCTCGGTGTCATTCCATAACAAAAAAATGTCATCTACAAAACGTTTATACCAAACTATCGAGGTACAGAAAACATTGTTAGAGAGAATATACTCTGTCTCCCATTGAACTAGCGATAAGCTGGCGTAACTGTTGGCACAGGCTGTGCCCATTGCCACGCCAATCTTCTGTAGGTAATGTTTCTGATGGAAAATAAACACATTATTCTCAAGTATAATCTCAAGTAGGGCGAACAGCAATCTAACTCTGTCATAGCTCATGCCCTTACTTAACAGTAAATCTGTAATGTTCTCAATGTCCCAAGAATTAGGGATCCTGGTGAAAAGTGATTCTACACCTAAAGTTACAAAATAACATTTAGTATCAATAGATTCAAGTCGATCACTCATTTCTATCAAAAAACTCTTAATATCCATTAACACAGTCTCACATTGTTCAAGAATCGGGTGTAAATGTTTTTCTACAAAAATGGACAGTGGCTCAGTGGCCCAACCTCTACTTGATACTACTGGATGCATGGAAGGATTTGTTTCACTTTTATGGATTTTGGGCAGTCCATACACAATAGATATCACTGGGTGTTCCACCTTAAAATATTCAAAAATAGGTTCACTAATCATGTGGCTAGTCAGAAGATCAAAAATCAAAAATTCTATTCTATCTATAATGCCCTTAACTACATTAGCTGATAGAGCAACATACGTGTCAGCATCACTCAAAAGAAGCATCATACTGTTGTAATACATATCACTATCTGAAAGAACAATTCCACCTCCTTTGTCAGCAGGTTGTATTTCTAGTGAAGACAAATTCTTCAGTTCCTGTAAGGCTACATAATCGTCTGGCGTAATTTTGAAAAAGGTAGATCTTACTTCATGTTTAAATTTCTCCCTTAGTTGTCTTTCACATACATCCACGAATGTGTCTATACCTGAGTGCGCAGGTGGAATGAAAGTGCTAGGTTTTTTAAAAACATCTTGCTCACTCATATTACCCTTGAACATAGTCTTTAAACGTAATATTTCTGCTGAACATTCTAAGGTCTTGTAGAATATCAGTTAAATCAGCTTTCTGTGCTGGTATAAAACTCAGCCCTTTGTCCAAAAGCTGAAGTTGCCCATCAGTTAACACGTGTGGAAATATTAAAGACTAGGCTTGTCTCACCTTTTTGCCTGTCCTGGCAGGTTCCTCTATGCTGGATTGATGACATATCCGCCCCATTTTCACCCGGCTCCTTGATCTCCCTCTTATGGGAAGCGGATTGTTCAATAAAAACGTCCTTGTGAAAAGTTCATAGGTTCATAGGTTCATACTAGGCTATCTGCCCTAGGGCATTTATAAGCCTAGCCAGAGTGTGTGTGGCTTTCACCACCCCTTAGGATGAGAATACTATACCCATTAGTTTGCTGTGCCTCTGTCCAGCAGTGATACAGAGATGATTCCCGGGGTAAACCTACAATCTCCCATCCACTCATCAAGATTTCTCTTGAACAGAGTCAGTGAGGGGCTCTGCCTCACATGGACTGGGATTCTGTTCCATAGTGTAGGGAGTCTCTGGGTGATGAATCTGCCCCTCCAGCACGTCCTATTTATATCCGTGTTGAGGTTTAAGTCTCTTGCTCTCGTGGCTCTGGTGGATTTGGATTTTTTGAGGTGGAGCATGTCCATTAATTCCGGGTTGGACATGGCCTTGTATGTCAGGCACAGATCACCTCTGAGCAGACGGTATGCGACTGAATAGAGCTGGAGTTTCTTCAGTCGGGCATCGTATGACATATGTTTGAGCCCCTTTATCCTTTTGGTGAGGAACTTTTGGTGTCTTTCCAACTGCTGTAGGTGTCGGGTAAGGTACATTCCGAATGGGGCGTTGTACTCAATCATTGGTCTGATAAGTGAAGAGTACAGGGGTACAATGACCTCTCCTGATCTGGATGTGAATCCCTTCATGATCAGGTGGGCAATGTAGAAGGTCTTCCTAACCACTTTGGCAATGTGAGTGTCAAAAGAGAGGTTACTGTCAACTTGGGTCCCCAGGTCCCTGATAACTTCTTCCGTGTTTAATGGATTACCACCTATGTGGTAATTAGGGGTTACCTTGTTTTTCCCAAAGGGTATGACTATACATTTTTTGGCATTTAGCTTAAGGCCATGGCTCTGGCACCAGTTATCCATTTCTATGAGACCTTTCTGGAGGATGTCTGTGTCTGATGGAGTGTCAATTATGGTGCCCAGTTTGCAGTTATCTGCAACTTTTGTCAGCCACAATCCCCCTATGTTTGCCTGCACTTCAGAAAAATAAATGCCGAACAAGAGGGGGCCCAGGACTGAGTTTGATACTGTCGCAGAATTAGTATTCGTACTCATAGCAGATGGACCTTGTGCAAACTCCCTATGCCTAACTACCTGATTAGTAGTTATATTTCTGTCTGATATAACCTCTCGCTCATGTGAGGTAGTGTCTGTATTCACTGTATTAACCTCCATCTGAATTCCCGTACTGTTGTCAGCATTGTCTCCAATAAAGACGAAGTCGAGTGGGGAGGGGTTGAATCATCTGTCACACCTCCTCTCGCATCACCATAGCTTCTAGTTGTTGTTTCACGTTGCATAGAGGCTTGTTGCTGTCTGTCCCTAGCCCAAGAAAAGACATTCCCGTTTCGGAAATCAAAGAGATATCTCTGCAATTTACGTAACTTAGTTGCAGGGAGTCTCTACTCATAACCATTAATGGCTTCATAGAGAGATTCCGTTCTATCTCCTACGACCTCTATCAGGTATGTGTCATAGATCTCATTTTGTAGCATGTTAATCTCATTCTGCAACTCATTCTCAGATGGTCGAAAAAACTCAATAAGTAGTTGCGTATACTTTGCACTACATTCTAAATTGAGTAATTGCGAGCGTCTTAAAAGCTCTGGGTACATCTGGCCATAACTAGGCATTGTCAATACACGTAGCCCTCTTGGGTCTATATTGTGTTGCAAGGAAGCTTCCAAGTGAGAACGCTGCCATTGTAGCCGTTTGAATTTATAAAGTTTGTTTTCAAGCTCACGATATTTACAAAGAAATTCATCATGAAGACCAATGTCATTCTACACTATACCTTCAGAGATTTTAATCTCTGCAGAAAGGAAAGAGTTTATGTTGGTATTTAGAAGTTGGTTAAACTGATCGAACATCAGTCTGTTACTTGACGGAGCAGACTCCAATACCAGCTGACTCTTCAGTCCTAGCTGGGGCATGTCAATACTCCCTTCTGCCATGTCTGGAGTGGAACAAAATAATAGAATTGAAAAGGCAAAGAACCAAACTCCAGATAAAATAACCACGTTGAAGCAGGATATGTGAACGTAGAAACACGCTGGTTATATATGGCAGTACAATTGCATAAAAACTTTAATCTTCGATAGCCGAGAAGTAAGCGCTTTCACAACCAATAACAGTTGCTTCATCAGACAACATATAAAATCAAACATACCCATTTTATATTCGTGATGCAATACAAACTGTCCAATCACTGAGATACTAATTAACACTTGAAAAAATTTAAAAGGGTAAGTACACATTTGTGAAAATGCTTATAAAAATATATATCTATATACATATATACATCTAGGAAATATATATACACACACATATATGACCAACCTACAAGTCAAAAATTAATAGGCACATGCATTATACTTATAAAGAATAACAAAAAATATAAAATTTATGTTTAAAATATTATAAATTCAATGTTTCAAACTCCTTGATTTGAGGGCTGGTTTAAGCGACATCCTGCTATTCAAACCAGGAGGTCTGTCAGCATTAAGTAGCAGTATCCACCTCTGCTCAGCCTTCTCAATTTTCCTTCCAAAATAATAAATCCTTGAAAAGACACTTATGTTATACGACTAATGACACCCAGGGAACTACCACATCTGAGAGACTAGCGACATATAGCTGCAGGAGGTGCACAGCCTGTACCTATATTCACAGAGGAGCAGTCTTTGTACACCCCACGTTAGGTTTTCACATTAGTTGTAACTTCTATGCTGATTGTACAACAAAGAATGTTGTTTATTTTTGTTATTGCACAGAATGTTACTCTTTTTATATAGGTAAAACTAATCGTTTATTTAAGGAAAAGGTCCTAGAACTCCTCAGAGATATAAGAATTTGTAAAAAGAGTAATGCCTTAGCCATGCATGTTAAAAAGGAAGGTGTCAGTCATACGTTTAAGTTTCTAGTTTTAGAGATTGTTAAGATGAGTATGAGGGGAGGTGATGCTAGAAATAAAACAGTGAAGGCTGAGCAGAGGTGGATACTGCTGCTTAATGCTGACAGACCTCCTGGATTGAATAGCAGGATGTCGCTTAAACCCGCCCTCAAATCAAGGAGTTTGAAACATTGAATTTATAATATTTTAAACACAAATTTTATATTTTTTGTTATTCTTTATAAGTATAATGCATTTGCCTATTAATTTCTGACTTGTAGGTTGGTCATATATGTGTGTGTATGTATATTTCCTAGATGTATATATGTATATAGATATATTTTTTATAAGCATTTTCACAAATGTGTACTTACCCTTTTAATTTTTTTCAAGTGTTAATTAGTATCTCAGCGATTGGACAGTTTGTATTGCATCACGAATATAAAATGTGTATGTTTGATTTTATATGTAGTCTGATGAAGCAACTGTTATTGGTTGTGAAAGCGCTTACTTCTCTGCTATCGAAGATTAAAGTTTTTATGCAATTGTACTGCCATGTATGACCAGCGTGTTTCTACGTTCACATATCCTTCTTCAACGTGGTTATTTCATCTGGAGTTTGGTTCTTTGCCTTTTCAATTCTATTATTTTTGTTCCACTCCAGACATGGCAGAAGGGAGTATTGACATGCCCCAGCTAGAACTGAAGAGTCAACCGGTATTGGAGTCTGCTCCGTCAAGTAATACACTGATGTTTGATCGGTTTAACCAACTTCTAAATACCAACACAAACCCCTTGCTTTCTGCAGAGATTAAAATCTCTGAAGGTATAGTGCACAGTGACATTGGTCTTCATGATGAATTTCTTTGTAAATATCGTGAGCTTGAAAACAAACTTTATAAATTCAAATGGCAGCATTTTCACTTAGAAGCTTCCTTGCAACACAATATAGCCCCAAGAGGGCTACGTGTATTGACAATGCCTAGTTATGGCCGGATGTACCCAGAGCTTTTAAGACGCTGGCAATTACTCAATTTAGAATGTAGTGCAAAGTATACGCAACTACTTATTGAGTTTTTTCGACCATCTGAGAATGAGTTGCAGAATGAGATTAGCATGCTACAAAATGAGATCTATGACACATACCCAATCAAGGTCGTAGGAGATAGAATGGAATCTCTCTATGAAGCTATTAATGGTTATGAGTAGAGCCTCTCTGCAACTAAGACATGTAAATTGCAGAGAGATCTCTTTGATTTCCAAAACGGGAATGTCTTTTCTTGGGCTAGGGACAGACAGCAACAAGCCTCTATGCAACGTGAAACAACTAGAAGCTATGGTGATGTGAGAGGAGGTGTGACAGGTGATTCAGCCCCTCCCCACTCGACTTCGTCTTTATTGGAGAGCAATGTTGACAACAGGACTTTAAATTTACCCGTGAGTACGGGAATTCAGATGGAGGTTAATACAGTGAATACAGGCACTAAGGAAACAAGTAAAATGCCAAACCAAACAGAACAAGTCCAAAACCACAAAGGAGGCAGCGAATTGAAGAAATCTAAACCAAACCAAATGAAAGAAATCCAAACCAAGGCAAATAGCGTACTAAAAATTTATTGTCCGCTTTCGTCCAGTAGACTTCATCAGAATAACAACATACTAAAAATTCAAACTTTAAATACACTTCTAACAAATAATTAGCACATAATTGACAATTAAAAAACTGGTAAATTACCTTTCATTAAACCTACAGTGTCAAGTTTCAAGTGAAAAATAAAGTAGTATCACTGCCCTTATTAATGTAAAGTTTACGATATTTCAAAAAACATTTAACATTAATAGTTTCATTTAAACCGGGAGGCATATCTGATTTTAACTTAATCTGCCAGATAGTCTCCCTTTGTTCTAAATAATTTTTAAAATCACCACACCTTAAATCAGTCTGGAAGGTGGAACAATTCACAGAATGTTTGTACAAGGCATTGGTATTATCCTTGTTCTTAATACTGTAAAGGTGTTCCCTGATCCTGGTTTTTAAACACCTGGTGGTCATCCCCACATAAAAGGCAGGACAAGCAGTACAAAAACTGATGTAAACAACCCCCCGGGTGTTGCAATTGACAAAACCAGGCACTGTCAATGTTCTGTCTAAAGTCTCTACCTTAATGTAGGGACCCTCAGAGATATACCTACACATATTGCACTGATGGCATCGGTGCATGCCCTTTTTATCAGTCCTAGTAACAACATGCTCGGTGTGGTGGTATTCCAAAGCTTTCTTTAAATTAAAATTATTCCTAAAAACAAAACAAGGTTTGTCCCCCAGCACTTGATAAATGTCTAAATTACCTTTAATAACTCGCCAATTTTTTTCTATTAAAGCTTTAATACGTTAACTATCAACGCTCATGTCCAGGGAACAAATTGAATTAACATTAAAATCATCACGTTTTAACTGAACATTAGTGCCAACGTTCACCATAGATGTCACATTTAACAAAGCCGGATAGTGTGTAGAACGCTTAGAAAAAATGTCATTACGTGTCTGTTCAAGTGACTGTTTACTATACCCCCTTTCAAAAAACATAGAAATAATAAAATCAAGTTCCTGTATTAAATCATTCTCTCTAGATGTCATACGACAGGCCCTAATAAACTGTCCTCTAGGGATATTGTTTAAAGTGTGCCTTGGATGATTACTGAGAAAATGTAAGTACCCGTTCGTAAAAGTTGCTTTACGGTGAATACAACTGTGGAATCTACCATCAACGATGTCCCAGCACAAAGAAACATCAAGAAAGCTCACTTTTAACCCAACTTGGCCTTTGGTAAATTTAATATAACTAGAAAGAGAATTGATCTCAGACATGAAGGCATCAACAGTTTCAAATCCGCCTTCAATAATGAAAAATAAATCATCCACAAAACGACAAAAAAACGAAATGTGAAATAACTCTGCAAGGTGCGGAATGAATTCATGCTCCCACCAAGCCATAACAAGATTTGCATAAGCGGGTGCTGCAGGGGAGCCCATCGCAACACCCTTCTTTTGCATATAATATGTCTTCCCAAAAAGAAAAAAATTATTATACAATATGATATCTAAAAACCTACAAATTGTAGAAATAGCATTGTTACTCAAATTAGTATTATTCTTAAAAAGATAACTTCGTATGGCTTCAACACCTTCTTCATGTGGAATGCACGTATACAGTGAAACAACATCAATGGTAAAAATGATGTGTTTCTGAGGATCGAAAATTTGCCTCTGTGCATATAAACTTACTTTGTTTAAGAAATGCCAAGAGTCTCTAATGTACGATGTTTCATTGCCCAATAAGGGTCCCAAAACAGTATCAATAACCAAAGACATACCTTCAGTAATAGAATGTGGAGAGGAAACAATGGGCCTAAATGGGGGATCTAATAAACACTTGTGAGATTTAGGAATACCAAAAATAACACCAATCCTAGCTTCATGTACTACACAGAACTCATAAACTTAAAAACTGATGTCTCCTGACATTAAGGCTTCATATAAATGGTAGTGAATCAAACGCTGCCTTCGTAGAATCTCATGAAGAGTAATTTCTTCATATTCATCTGAATTGTTTAAAATTTCTAACATCTTAGTTTTGTATTTGTCCTGCTCCATAATAACAATATTACCCCCCTTGTCACTTTTCATAAACCTAAATTTTTGGTTCAAAGCTTTCAGGTGATTGAAAGCCTTTCTTTTTTCTGTCGTCAAGTTGTGATAAACATGTGATTTAACTTGCAACATGTGTTTAACATCTTGTATACAAAGTTCCTCAAAAACCCTAATAGTATGATGTAACCTCGGGGTGTAACAAGAGGGTTTAACTAAAACTTTATCAGTTTCAGACACATTGTTCATGACATAAGACAAATTTAACTTTTTAGTAAACTTCTTTATGTCAATGACTGTTCTACTGTAATTAGCCCTCGCACTGGGAACAAAATTTAATCCATATTTCAAAATTTTCAACTCAACGTCAGAAAAAAACATTATCAGTTAAATTAATAATACTAAAACTGTCAGTGACATTGGTTAAGTTTCGTCCACCGATGAGTTGGAACCTGCTTCTCGTAAGTACAGTTTTCTTGTTCAAAAAATTATTTTTGTTGTAAAAAGAAGAAGAAGCAGAAGTAGTCGTGGAATTACTGCCCGTTTTGGTTTTAACCTTGACAGAAATGTCATTGTTGTCATCATGCAAGGAAATATCATTATTAGTTGGTTCAACATGACTATCTCCTGAACCAAGGTCAACTCGTTCACTACCTAGAGACAAACTGTCACAGTGACGTGTATTGATAGTAACAGGTGGATCAATTTGGTTGCTGTGACCGTCACTGTTCTTTTTTAACAAATATTTATTGCCAGAAAGAATAGCAGACACACCGGTACTTAAAGCACGTTGATTGCTGTTAATCACAGTGGGTGCTTTATAGTAATTGTTATTTTTATTGTTAATAACAAAATAGTCATAGGCAGATTTATTTTCATATGAAGTAATGTCCCGCATAAGTTTTTGCTGTTTCCTGTTAATTACTTCAGACGAATGTTGGTCAACTTCGTTGGCCAAATATTCAAATAATTCGTCTAAACTGTCAGAATCAATATGAGTTTTCAAATGTGACTCGATAGTAACAATCTCATCTCTAAGACAACTCATCTTGGTTAAATTGTTATCAATGAGCAATTTCAAAAATCGCAGGCCAGCATCATTAAAAAAGGATACTAAAGAGTCAAACAAAGGGTGCCCAAGATGAACACCATTAGGACATTTACAAAATCGAAGCCCTTTAGGGACAATATTGAGCTCGATACAATGCAAAAAATAACAGTTCTCAAGGTCTAATGACCTGTACCTTTTAAGAAGTCTCAACAACTGTTCTCGTTTGTCGTTCACACTGTTGTTATAATTTGGTAATTTTCGACCTCTACGGGCACTACCAAACGGGTTCTCAACATGGTCTAAAAAATGCTCAGCAGTCTTCCGGGAGCCAGCAGTGGTAGCAACAACCTTTTCACGGTGTTTGTTTACTCTCTGTTCTTTCGCCGGTTCCGGGATAGAGCGCAAATCGATTACAGTATCTAGTTCATGAAACAGTCCAACAGAACTAGAGGCATTCGCCCCAATAACACGTTCACTTTCACTGGCTTTTTTAACCAAAAATTTCAAGGAACTTTGTATATCAACAAGCGTTGCCAACAACCGACTGTTCACAATCATAGTATCAGAGCTAGGTGTAGCGTGAACAGATAAATTGAGTAAAGGATCTTCAGCTGCCTCAGTCATGGTACTGGCAGTACCAAACAAGGAAACAAGTAAAATGCCAAACCAAACAGAACAAGTCCTAAACCACAAAGGAGGCAGCGAATTGAAGAAATCCAAACCAAACCAAATGAAAGAAATCCAAACCAAGGCAAATAGCGTACTAAAAATTTATTGTCCGCTTTCGTCCAGTAGACTTCATCAGAATAACAACATACTAAAAATTCAAACTTTAAATACACTTCTAACAAATAATTAGCACATAACTGACAATTAAAAAACTGGTAAATTACCTCTCATTAAACCTACAGTGTCAAGTTTCAAGTGAAAAAGAAAGTAGTATCACTGCTCTTATTAATGTAAAGTTTACGATATTTCAAAAAACATTTAACATTAATAGTTTCATTTAAACCAGGAGGCATATCTGATTTTAACTTAATCTGCCAGATAGTCTCCCTTTGTTCTAAATAATTTTTAAAATCACCACACCTTAAATCAGTCCAGCAAACTTCTAAAACTGAAAATAAAAACTTCTGGAAGGTGGAACAATTCACAGAATGTTTGTACAAGGCATTGGTATTATCCTTGTTCTTAATACTATAAAGGTGTTCCCTGATCCTGGTTTTTAAACACCTGGTGGTCATCCCCACATAAAAGGCAGGACAAGCAGTACAAAAACTGATGTAAACAACCCCCTGGGTGTTGCAATTGACAAAACCAGGCACTGTCAATGTTCTGTCTAAAGTCTCTACCTTAATGTAGGGACCCACAGAGATATACCTACACATATTGCACTGATGGCATCGGTGCATGCCCTTTTTATCAGTCCTAGTAACAACATGCTCGGTGTGGTGGTATTCCAAAGCTTTCTTTAAATTAAAATTATTCCTAAAAACAAAACAAGGTTTGTCCCCCAGCACTTGATAAATGTCTAAATTACCTTTAATAACTCTCCAATTTTTTTCTATTAAAGCTTTAATACGTTGACTATCAATGCTCATGTCCAGGGAACAAATTGAATTAACATTAAAATCATCACGTTTTAACTGAACTGAGACTATCTGGCAGATTAAGTTAAAATCAGATATGCCTCCCGGTTTAAATGAAACTATTAATGTTAAACTGGACGAAAGCGGACAATAAATTTTTAGTACGCTATTTGCCTTGGTTTGGATTTCTTTCATTTGGTTTGGTTTGGATTTCTTCAATTCACTGCCTCCTTTGTGGTTTTGGACTTGAATACAGACACTACCTCACAGGAGCGAGAGGTTATATCTGACAGAAATATAACAACTAATCAGGTAGTTAGGCATAGGGAGTTTGCACAAGGTCCATCTGCTATGAGTACGAATGCTAATTCTGTGAAAGTATCAAACTTTTCACAAGGACGTTTTTTATTGAACAATCCGCTTCCCATAAAAGGGAGATCAAGAAGCCGGGTGAAAATGGGGGGGGTATGTCATCAATCCAGCATAGAGGAACCTGCCAGGACAGGCAAAAAGGTGAGACAAGCCTAGTCTTTAATATTTCCACACATGTAATAAAGCGAATGAAGTCACCACAGTTCACTGCATCAGTCAACAATTTAATATTATAAAACAAAAAACGGACATACACTGAGCGCTTTCATCCAGTTCTATACTGGGTTTCTTCAGAGTAATAGCTCTCAGTGTATGTCCGTTTTTTTGTTTTATAATATTAAATTGTTGACTGATGCAGTGAACTGTGGTGACTTCATTCGCTTTATTACCAGTTTTTTGTTTCGTTTTGGACTATTTCCACACATGTGTTAACTGATGGGCAACTTCAGCTTTTGAACAAAGGGCTGAGTTTTATACCAGCATAGAAAGCGGATTTAACTGATATTCTACAAGACCTTAGAATGTTCGGCAGAAATCTTACGTTAAAGACTATGTTCAAGGGTAATATGAGTGAGCAAGATGTTTTTAAAAAACCTAGCACTTTCATTCCACCTGCGCACTCAAGTATAGACACAGTCCTGGAAGTATGTGAAAGACAAATAAGGGAGAAATTTAAACATGAAGTAAAATCTACCTTTTTCAACATGATGCCAGACGATTATGTAGCCTTACAGGAACTGAAGAATTTGTCTTCACTAGAAATACGACCTGCCCTCAAAGGAGGTGGCATTGTTCTTTTAGATAGTGATATGTATTACAACAGTATGATGCTTCTATTGAGTGATGCTGACACTTATGCTGCTCTATCAGCTAATGTAGTTAAGGTCATTATAGACAGAATAGAATTTTTTATTTTTGATCTTCTGACTAGCCACATGATTAGTGAACCTATTTTTGAATATTTTAAGGTGGAACAGCCAGTGATACCTATTGTGTATGGACTGCCCAAAATCCATAAAAGTGAAACAAACCCTCCCATGCGTCCAATAGTATCAAGTAGAGGTTGGGCCACTGAGCCACTGTCCATTTTTGTAGAAAAACATTTACACCTGATTCTTGAACAATGTGAGACTGTGTTAATGGACACTAAGAGTTTTTTGATAGAACTGAGTGATCGACTTGAATCTATTGATACTAAATATTATTTTGTAACTTTAGATGTAGAATCACTTTTCACCAGGATCCCTAATTCTTGGGGCATTGAGAACATTACAGATTTACTGTTAAGTAAGG
This sequence comes from Protopterus annectens, assembly GCF_019279795.1. Classification (NCBI taxonomy): domain Eukaryota; kingdom Metazoa; phylum Chordata; order Ceratodontiformes; family Protopteridae; genus Protopterus; species Protopterus annectens. Next base: position 1,057,399,671 of record NC_056746.1, on the reverse strand, counting down.
GCATGAGCTATGACAGAGTTAGATTGCTGTTCGCCCTACTTGAGATTATACTTGAGAATAATGTGTTTATTTTCCATCAGAAACATTACCTACAGAAGATTGGCGTGGGAATGGGCACAGCCTGTGCCAGTAGTTACACCAATTTATCGCTAGTTCAATGGGAGGCAGAGTATATTCTCTCTAACAATGTTTTCTGCATCTCGATAGTTTGGTATAAACGATTTGTAGATGACAGATATATAAATACTTTGAATACCTTTCTTAGGTTTACACATAACTATTCTCTGACTAACATTGAGTTCCTAGATGTAAGAGTGGCTAGAGATGACATCTGTTCAGTTTCAACAACGTTATATAGGAAACCAATAAGGAAGAACAATCTCCTACACAACAAGAGCATGCATCCGAAACACACTAAACGGAATGTATTAAAAGGGCAGATTTACCGCATTATGCGTTTATATAACCACGATGAACAATTGAAAGCTGCTTTGGGCACGTTGAAACAAGAATTTATAGATAGAGGCTATAAAGAGCATGACATCGATTTTGAGATCAGAGAAGCATGGAAACATAGGCAAGATAGGTGTGCACCTTACTACACCAAGAGAGCCTGGGATGACATGCTCGACAAGCCACGTTGCTTCGCTAGGGACGGCTTGCACCTGTTACCCCTGGGCTTTCGAATACTGGCTAAGGCTCTTGCCACCCCCATAGTGCCTTTTTTAGGCAAGGCTCAAAAGACAAACCCACCTCCATAGACAACACAAGGAAAAAGAAACTAAGGGTAATGCTGCTCAATGCCAGAAGTCTAAACCTCAAGATGCACGCACTCGAGGCTCTCCCCAGTATGGAGAATATCGATATCTGTGCAGTAACAGAAACCTGGTTCAAGGCTCCTGAGAGCACCCCAGCACTACCAGGTTATACCTCATACCATGCTTTTTGGCCCCAAAACTCGGACCAAACCACAAAAGGAGGGGGAGTATCCATATTCATCAAAGATACCCACACCTGCAGGTTAGTGGCACTGAACGAAGCATTGGAGACCATCCATGTGCAACTAACAGTGGGCAAAACTGCCTTTCAGTTTGTAGCCTGCTACAGACCACCCTCCCAAACTCAGGAACCCCACTCGGCTTTCCTGAGAACACTGGAGAATATGAAGGTTTCTCCAAACACCATTATATTGGGTGACTTAAACTACCCAAACATAGACTGGGAGCACTACTCAAGCTCCAACACCCTCACCCAATAGTTCCTAGAATTTATAAACTCAAATGCTATGGAACAACTGGTCACCACCCCCACAAGAGGGGAAAACATATTGGACCTGATCATCACCAACATGGGGACTCTATGTTCCATACCAGAGGTATACCCCTCATTGGTAAGATCTGACCATAAATTAATCTCACTGGACATCCATATTCTATCCCCACCCCCAGCCAATGAAACCACGGTGAAGAACTTCTCAAAAGCAAACTTCGCACTTCTCAAAATCGAGGTGGAATCCTTCAAAGCCCTCGGGCCAGTGGAAAATACGGCCCAAACCGCAGAATCCTTTACACATGCATTCTATGGACACCTACAGGAATGCATGGATCATGCTATCCCAAATAAAACCAAGACTCACTCCCCCAAAGGCAGGAGACTTGTTTGGTGGACCCCAGCCATAAATAAGCTATACAACAGAAGGAGGAAGCTACTACATGATAGAGCAAAATCCCAAAAAGGGAAGGCATCTCTCATCACTACTAGCAAGAAACTACGATCCCTCATAAAATCATCTAAGGCCAGCTTCAAAAGAAAAATTGCACAAGACGCTAAAGATAATCACAAGGCCTTCTTTAGTTATGTCAGGAACCTGGGTGGCAACTCCCAGATATGCTCTGAGTTAGTGCAAAATGACAAAAAATACACTGAACCCACAGATATTGCCAACATCCTGGCAGACAGGTTCAGTGCAAACTTCTCCCCCCCGAAAGAGCAAATGTCTATCCCAACAGAGTGTAGCCTCCCCGACATCACAGATGCACAGGTGAGAGCTGCCCTCTCCAAAGCAAAAAACACAGCATCAATGGGACTGGACGGTGTCCTGGGCTGCGTCTTACACGAGCTCCAAGAAGAACTGAACCCTCACATAAAGTCACTGTTCAATCTCAGACTTACTACAGGATATATACCCAAGGAATGGCGCACAGCAACAGTGGTCCCACTCCACAAAGGTGGTGCCACAACGGACCCTGGAAACTATCGCCCTATAAGCCTGACTAGCCTGGTCTGCAAAGCTATGGAGCGTATCATCATGGAACTCATAAACAAAGACATTGGGAACCTCCAAACACTGGATCCTACACAATTCGGCTTTGTTAAGGGCAGATCTTGCCTCTTGAACCTGGTCGACTAATTTGAAACAGTCACCAAGGCCATAGATGAAGGGAAGGTGGCCCACACAGCCTATCTGGACCTCGCAAAAGCCTTCGACACAATACCCCACTCAGGCATCATAAATAAGCTCACCAGCTTAAATATCAACCTCTATGTCACAAGATGGGTTGCAAACTGGCTCAGGGATAGAACACACATGGTCAGAATTGCAGGTGCTATGTCAGACTCTAAACCAGTTACAAGTGGCATCCCACAAGGCTCAGTCCTGGGACCTCTCTTGTTCGGGATATATTTCTCTGAGGTACAGGCTAACACGGGAGGACTATGGCTGACCAAGTTCGCAGATGACTGCAAACTGGGTGCCATTAATCGACTTGCTGACTGACACAAGCATCCTCCAAAAGGGTCTCACAGAGATGAATAACTGGTGCCAGAGTCATGGCCTAAAGCTAAATGCCAAAAAGTGCATAGTCATCCCCTTTGGGAAAAACAAAGTGCCCACAAATTACCACATAGGTGGTAATCCATTAAGTACAGAAGAAGTAATTAGGGATTTGGGGACCCAAGTAGATAGCAATCTCTTCTTTGACAATCACGTTGCCAAAATGGTTAGAAAGACCTTCTATATAGCCCACCTTATCATGAAAGGGTTCACATCTAAATCAAGAGAGGTCATTGTGCCCCTCTACTCATCACTCATCAGGCCCATAATTGAATACAATGCCCCACTTAGGATCTACCTTACCCGACACCTGCAGCAACTGGAAAGACCCCAAAAGTACCTCACCAAGAGGATCAAGGGACTCAAACAAATGCCCTACGCAGTTAGGCTAAAGAAACTCCAGCTCTACTCAGTTGCTTACCGCCTACTCAGAGGCGATCTGTGCCTGACGTATAAAGCCATGTCCAACCCAGAATTAATGGACATGCTCCACCTCAGGAAATCCAAATCCCTTAGAGCTACACGCTCCAGGGACTTAAACCTCAGCACAGAAATAAATAGGACATGCTGGAGGGACAGATTCATATCCTAGGGGCTCCCCTCACTCTGGAACAAAATCCCAATCCATGTTAGGCAGAGCCCCTCAATGACCCTCTTCAAGAGAAATCTTGACGAGTGGATGGGAGATCATAGGTTTACCCCTGGGATCTCTTCTGTGTCCCTACTAGACAGAGGCACAGTAAACTAACCTTAAAAGGGCTATCTTATGTGACCTACTATACAGAGGCACAGTCAACTAATCTAAAAGGGTGGCGAAAGCCAAACACACTCTGGCTAGGCTTATAAATGCCCTAGGGCAGATAGCCTAGTATCAACCTATGAACCTATGAGCCTCGATCAGATAATAGCAGAACACCAGTTCCCCTTGAGCCACATATGAGAGATGACATAGTTAGAATGCCTCTTACTTTCTCCAGTAATACTCAAGTGGTTTGTGACGTCATGAAGAATAATTGGGATATTTTATCCACCATAATTAGACAGATTGATAGGTAATACACCTCAATTTTCCTTCCGAAATAATAAATCCTTGAAAAGACACTTATGTTATACAACTAATGACACCCAGGGAACTACCACATCTGATAGACTAGGGACATATAGCTGCAGGAGGTGCACAGCCTGTACCTATATTCACAGAGGCGCAGTCTTTGTACACCCCACGTTAGGTTTTCACATTAGTTGTAACTTCTACGCTGATTGTACAACAAAGAATGTTGTTTATTTTTGTTATTGCACAGAATGTTACTCTTTTTATATAGGTAAAACTAATCGTTTATTTAAGGAAAGGGTCCTAGAACTCCTCAGAGATATAAGAAATTGTAAAGAGAGTAATGCCTTAGCCATGCATGTTAAAAAGGAAGCTGTCAGTCATGCATTTAAGTTTCTAGTTTTAGAGATTGTTAAGATGAGTATGAGGGGAGGTGATGCTAGAAATAAAACCGAGAAGGCTGAGCAGAGGTGGATACTGCTGCTTAATGCTGACAGACCTCCTGGTTTGAATAGCAGGATGTCGCTTAAACCCACCCTCAAATCAAGGAGTTTGAAACATTGAATTTATAATATTTTAAACACAAATTTTATATATATTTTTATTCTTTATAAGTATAATGCATGATCCTATTAATTTCTGACTTGTAGGTTGGTCATATATGTGTGTTTATATATATTTCCTAGATGTATATATGTATATAGATATATTTTTTATAAGCATTTTCACAAATGTGTACTTACCCTTTTAAATTTTTTCAAGTGTTAATTAGTATCTCAGTGATTGGACAGTTTGTATTGCATCATGAATATAAAATGGGTATGTTTGATTTTATATGTAGTCTGATGAAGCAACTGTTATTGGTTGTGAACGCGCTTACTTCTCTGCTATCGAAGATTAAAGTTTTTATGCAATTGTACTGCCGTGTATAACCAGCGTGTTTCTACGTTCACATATGTTTGATTGATCACTGCTGCTGTGGCTGCCCCCCCTTTTTTGGTGTGTTTTTTTTATGCCAGGATGTGGACATTTTTTTTTTATTGTTCCTAGCGTTGTCCTTTCAGGTCACTGCCTATCTGTCTGTGTTGGCAATAAAGCTCTGAAGGACATGGCATGCAAACTTGCATTTTTGTCAGCTCAGCTCGAGGTACCTGACAGTTTGGGTGCAAAGAAGGTGCTCTGAAGCTTTTGGAAGCTGTTTGGCTGTTATATTTTTGGCAGGATATAACCTCCATATAGCTAGGGCTACAGAAGCAGCGATCATTTGAACTTCTGCTGTTATGGTAAGTTTACTTACACAACTGTACTTTCCTTTAGCCTTTCTTCATATTTTCTAATGTAGTCTTTGCATCTTTGTTTCTTTTTTTTTCTGCACAGATTCTGTCAGTATCTTTGCAAATACGGAGAATGCAAATCTGTATGCACTACTCCTAACGTAATATGATGCCAGAAAATTTGGTCTTGAATTTACTAGTTAGCTCATACTAGAGCTTGCCCAGTCTCATGATTTTCTTTATTTCAGTTATACTTTAAAATTCTCATGTCTCTTTATTTTAATACCATGGTCTTATGCATTCCAAGCATACCTCTCAACCATACCGAATTCCTCAGTATTTACCAGTTTTGAGGTGAAAATAATGGGGTGCCACGAATTCCCGAGTGGCCCCTTTAATTCCCGAATTCTCTGGGGGTTTTTTTGTGAATCTTTGCTAGGGCTTGAGGGATGTGTACTGTACTGTCAGTTTGTGTGCTTGTTTTTCCATACTGCAACATGGTTGCAATGCAGCTGCATCAGAGAGACAGTCAATGAACAACAGATCGACCATGGGGACTGGACGACTGAGAGCAGCTGACACTGTACTTTTTTGTTTTAAATTAATTAGAGCAACAGTAACTGAGCAAGGCAAGCCAGGTAGTTGACCGTTTATTATCGTGATAGTGCAGCTGCAGCAGTCATCGGACGAGTCTTCTCTTCTGCAGAGAAGAAATTATGTGAAGAGAATTTATCATCAGTTCTTTCTCCAGTTCCTCCAGGTAAAATAAAATAACAATGCTACTTCTAGCTAGGTCAGGTATATATGTGTTGTACTATTGTGTGGTATGTATTCATTTAAAAACGGGGGGGGGAGCAGTAAACATGCACAAGATGTTTAGCTGGAGCGTTTGAATCATGGGTGTTTTGTTTTAGCTGTTTTAGTTTTTCTTGGCAGCGGTTTTAGAAAAATTTTTGGGGGCGGGGGATCCATTCCAAGCAAAGGCAACCACTTATGGTCAAAACTGCACCTGATTTATGCGTTGTCTTTTTGTTCCGTACTTCGAGACCACTGTTCACGTCTAGATGTTGACATTCTATGCTGCGGCTACAGGAGATCTGAGAAAGAATCATGCAGTATGCTAACTTGCCCCATACTGAAAAAAGGGCACTTGATTTCTACTTCTCCTTTAGCCTTCTTTATTTATTTTTAAACGGGTATTATGTGTTCTTAGCAAGAACATTGTGCATCCCCCTACTCATCTGACCTAGTACAGGATACTAAAACTGCTGCATAACAGTGGAATCCCTTACTTTTAACCCATTACATGATTGTGATAGAAGCAGGAATACTTAAGCGGTTCAGTCCCAGAGAAGCACAAATTCCTAACAGCGAGTAACTGCCGGCAAAAAAATATTTGCATTCAACTCCACCGGCCTCAATGCTTACATTTTCACATCCGATTACATACTGCATTCTAGCCACTTATGTCGCACTTTAGATGTTTTACTAATGCTAAACCACGACTTTAAAAAAAATCAGGACATCACACACTAAAGTCTAGTCACTACATAGTAAGTGGATTTGAGTTCTGATTAATCTGCTTGAACTCATGATTAAGTGGTACTAGTAGACCAACCGAGGATAAGAATGATATAAATATACTTCCTGGTGTTGTCGTCAGTCTATTACTTATAAAGAATATGTCTGAGGAATGCGAGGATCTTTTAAAAGATTAAAAGGCAACCGAGGTTGTAAATAGCACTCCTGCAAAGAGATTTGTTGTTTCCCAGCGTGGTGTTAATTTCTTTTATCAGGAAAAAAAAAACTGTGTACAAAATAAAAATGCTGGAAGGAGATGCAGTGCAGCCCAGTTTTTGTTTTAAAATATTAAAACTGAAGTTTGCATCTTCTGTTAGTCTGATGAAGCAGCACTGATAAATATTATTGTGTACGTACACTCGCTAGTGATGCAGTCTTTGAGCAAAAATACATAACTCTATCGCTTGTCATAAATTCATCACAGCAATGTTTGGAAATCTTATCATGCCGTAGTTTTGCATTATAAATTGTCAAAGAGATTTAAAGCTGCTGCTGCAAATAATCTCCATTTATAGTATTAGGTTTGATTTCTTCAGTTTCCTCTTGTAAGCTGTTTGTGAGCAAGGCCCCTACTGCTTATACATAATTGTAGAGATACTGCTGAGGGGATTAGTGGGAGTCTGGGGGAAATGTTTAATTGTGGTGCTTGTGCATACTTGAAACTACTGAAGGGAATGGATTGCTGGGGAAAATGTTTAATTTTGGTGCTGAAGGAATTGCTTGGGGAGATGTTTCTTTTTGGTGCTTGTGCATATTTGAACAAACTACTGAAGCATAGCTCTCAACTGTTCAGATTTTTGCCTCATATTTTTGGTCTTTTGCTCAAAACTTTTTTTTTTCTCAGTTCATTGAAGACTGAATTCACTAAGTAATGACAGACATTTAAGTTTGAGTTCATATCCTTCAGAAAATGCATGCTAACACAAAACCTTTCATTTAGGAACTCTCTAAGTTTATAGAGGCAGTATTTAAAACTTGTACCTATTTTGGTGCTTTTGTCCCAAGATTATTTTTGGCTTTGTCCAGATTGCTTGTGCTAAGAACTTGAGAGGTATGTTTTCTACCAGTTTAGAAGCCAGACCTTATTTAATTTTTATTTATTTAAATGTTATACTAATCAATGTAGTACTTGTTAGAACAAATTTGTTTGATTGTTTTATATGTGTAGTAGTATACTAGTACAAGTTAATTTTATTTTTCTATCAGAGAATTGTATTTTAGTTTTCTAAAAGTTCAAAGTTTTATACAAGTTCAGATGTTAATAATATAAATAAAACAGCTTTGTTCTGGTTTATATTTTGTGTTATTTAATGAAGAAGGCTGAAGCGCAGCCACAGTTAATTTTATTTTTATAAAAGAAAGTTGTATTTTAGTTTTGCACAAGTTCAAATATTAATACAAACAAAACACTGTACTATTCTGCTTATTTTGTGTTTCATGATCATATTTTGGTTGTCTGTTCAGTTTGCATTTATAAGTTGGTATCCCACAATTCCATTGGGGTGGGCAGTGTTACATAATTATATATGCAAATTGTATGTTAATCAGCATACATATTTGTACCTATTTTTCATGGGCCTTTGTCCAGATTTTTGATGTTCCCAGGTTGAGAGGTATGATTCCAAGTCTCTGCTACAATGTTCACAAAAATAGTTATTCTCCTTTCCTGTGAAATCACCATTGATTCCATGTCATGTGTACTTCTTTCTAACTTGTCATAGACTTCCTACTAAATTGTAATCCTCCAGCATTACTGCAATTATTAGTCCAAATCATGTTACCGTAAACTTTATATCCCTTCAATGAAAATATATCCACTGTTTGACTAATGTCCAGATGTAGAAGTTTTGGATTCTTTTTAGCTTCCTTATTATCCAACTTTCCAATTTTTCCTCCTTCCATGTCTGTTTCTGTAGTGTTCTCTATTTCAGGAATTGCACAGAATACTCAAAGCTGTCTAAACAAGTCCTATGCCAAAGTGATAATACCTACCCTTCTGTTGTTCAGTCAGGCCCCTTAGCAATGAACCCCACCTTCATGTTGTCCTTGGCACTTGTCTTTTTATACTGTTAGGAGTAAGTAATATGGGTATTTATTTTTGTGGATGCTGTCTTCTAAACATTCCCAGCCAAAAATGTCTTGCCTGCATATTTCCTGTGCTAGAATGAATAAGCCTCCCTTATTCTGAGGCAATAAAGCTCTGAAGGTTTAGTGCCCTACCCACTGACTTTATACCACTTCCTTGAGCCTTTCAATGGCTATGGTGCATTGAAAGTGCCCTGTAACTTTGGAAGCTTGTCCGGCTGTTATATCCTTGCAGGATATAACTCGTATAGCTTTGTCTGCTGCAGCAGTGATCATTTGAACATCTCCTGTTATGGTAAGCTTACTTATACAACTATACTTTCTTGCTAAGTAGTCTAGCAACCATATTTTGTCCATATCTGAGTTTCTTAAATTCTTTTGAAAACCACTTCCTCTTTACAAAGTCACAGAATCATCATTAAATGAAGTCGTATTTTCTAAATTCTTAGGTATATCTGAGCTTAGTGGGCCTTAGCACTTTTATCATTCAGTAATTGCTCTTAACTGTAATTATTTATTTTATTCAATTGGCCATCCTTACATCTACCCTTGTGTCAGATATGGTCTCTATCAAACTTTTGTTACACTAAATCAGATGTCTTTTTAAAATCCATTAGTTTTTTTACTTAATCATGGCATTGCACAATTTTGCTTTGACAAGAAATGTTCTCTAAAACAGGTCTGTTAGTTTTCTTGAAGAAACACTTTAAATTATATTTCCTGTTTAACATTATACATTACTGGAACTGTGTAGGAATGTAATGCCTCAGATCCTTTTTAATTTGTGTACTATTCCAGCATCTGTTCAGTCTTTTGGCATAATACCTGACTTTATTAAAATCTGCAGAAAATTAATGTGTGACATCTGCTAGTCACTGTGGTGTTATGAAAGAATAAACCCTGACTACAGCCCAGTCAACCTGGGTTTGTTTAGAGGCTTAGGCAATTGATGGAGAAGCAGGGAGGATGGGCATGCCCATCCTGAAGGGTTGGGGGGATGCATGAATATTCTCTGTGATGATCTCTGGTGGGTCCTGGGGACATCATGCATGGAGAGATGTGGTCCAGAGAGAGAGGGGAATAGTGGTGAACCTGGCTGATCTTCTGTGTAGGTGGAGTAATACATAATGCCCTCATTGCACCCCCACCACTTGGATGAAACCATGCAACTGCAACACAAGGGGGGAGCAATAGGGTAGGTCATAAAAGAAAAGCAAAATACCTCTCCCCGGCCGATGGTACGGTAGCCCATTAGTATGCCCTTGGGATCCACATAGTCCTCATCTTGTGACTGAGTCAGTCCAAGGGTATTAGGAAGACAGCTCAGTGATGGACATAGAACTCTGTAGTAAGTTGACGTAGGATAATAAAGGGAAAGCAAAAAGTGCTCAAAAATGTGTATCATCTGCTAATTTCTAAAGTGTGTTTTGTGATACCCCTTGAAGAGTATATTCTTTACAACCCTTACATCTCTTAAGTTCCCTGTTCATCTCCTCAGCTGATATAGCCCTCTTGATCCATTTTGTATTGGTTTGTTTGTGGCTTATTTAGGTATTCTTTCTTCTCTCTTTTTTTTCTTTTAATATGAACTTAGAATAACCATTAAACATAGATGCCAGGCCGAATTGTGATGTCCTAGTAATAGGTATTCTAAAATGTCATCACTATGATTTGTGTCCTGACACCAAGATTGCTGTATCTGAGACAATTCCTTCTACTTTGAAGTAAAGTGATCTTAGATTTAATATGTATAAGTAGCAGGGATGTTGGGGTATAGGGAGGAAGGAGAAGCCTACTGCAAAAAATAAATAAGTGTCTTCAGGTTTGAGTCTTGTGTCGATGGTCACAGCTTTGTGATAGATATTTGTAATGTCTGTCATTAGTGCATTGCAGTTTAGTCATGGGGCCATTAATTCTTAAGCTTTACAGAGGCCATCAGTCATCTGAATAAAGCAGCTGCACACATCGCAATTGTATTATTTTTCAGTCATTTATATTTCATACAATTGGTCTTTCCTCACCCTTTACACTAACTTGAACGTCTCCTTCCTTACAGTCCATTGTCATCATCATCATCATCAGAAATGGTTTTCTTTTTCTCTAACGCTGCACCTGTAGTGCTTACATTACTCGAGGCATTTCTGTGACAAACATAGCTCCATCTCAAGGATGACAGCTTACTTAATATACTACTACAACTGTTATTCTCTTTTTTGACTTGAAATTAAGTAGTTCTGAGGCTGAATACCCAAATGATATTGAAAGTTACTTTTTAGCAATGTTTTCCTATTGGGAGGAGCTTTGTTCATGCACTGTGATTTAAAGGGATTAGCTTCTTGCATCACCTAATTATTTTTACCGTTAAGTCACCGTGGCTCAGGAGGCAAGAATTACCCACTCATTCTGATATTTTAGTTTATAATTATTTGCACTGCTGAGACACAAATAACAGCCCATGCACTTAGAATTTGGGTGGCGCAGTGGTGTAGTGGTTAGCATTGTCACCTCACAAAAAGAGGTTCTCCGATTCAATTCTCAGCTGGGGTGCCTTCTGTACAGAGTCTACATGTCCTCCCTGTTTTCGCATGGGTTTCCTCTGGAAGCTCTGGTTTCTTTCCACATTTCAAAGACATGCAGTAGGTGGATTGGACACTTTTAAACCGGCTCTAGGTGTGAATGTGTGTGTGCAAGTGTGTGTAGTGTACCCTCTGAGGAGGGTTGGACCTTGGGCTAGCAACCTGAGCCTGTAAAACCCATAACTGCTACAGAAATAATGAGCACTGAAAGGTGCTCGTTGCCTGGGTACCACATAGCATGTAAACAGAAAAGCGAGAGAGCACTTAGAATTTCTGTAGGCCATTACATTTTTTGCTAATGCAGTAACCCAGCTCTTTGTAATCCACTCTGACAAGACCTGTCTTAATATTTCAGTACATATACTATTACCAGGGAATGTAGTGCCAAACAGTATAGTTCATGGTAATCTCCTCCAAAAGATTTTTTCATTTTCACACCATAGAACTTACAAACATTATTCAGCATCAGATCCAAATGGTTCCTCCATTTACTAGGAGAGTTCACCAGCTGTTAAGGCATAGCTTCTCTTGTGATTTTTGCAAGATATGCGGAATTTCTGAATACTGGTATATTTTCACATGTAACGGTTTTACCAGACCAATTTGATCCATTTCTCTCGCTAGGTTAGCATTGAGGTGGAAGAGCAGAACCTTGTGGAAATAGTGTATTTGGAGTTATATAAAGCCTTTGACAGTATGCCTGATATGGTTTTTAAAAGACGATTAAAGGGTTTTAAAGGTGCACCAGAAGTGTGGACTGGACTAGAAAATAGCTGTCTCATCAGAGACTGAGATTTGCTCTTAGAAGGAAGAACTGTTTAGAGAAAAAATTATAATATCATGTCGTTAGCGCCACTACTAGTTTAGTTTAACATGTTTGCAAGGTGTCATACTATAGTTAGACTGCAAGAGCAGCTTATCTGTTTAACTATTGGTAATGTAGTTATGGGTCTGGAGATGAGAATCTCCGGAAAGCCATTTGCTGCCTTACATTGTCGAATAACAGGTGCAGCATGAATTGATGTTTAAAATAAATGTAAGGTTCTTACAGCTTTGGAGAGGGCCCATACACGGTAACCTCAAGGTTGGTGGCAACGTACGATGCATCGGAGACCATCCAGGTGCAATTAACCATAGGCAAGACTGCTCTGCAATTTGTAGCATGTTACAGGCCACCCTCTCAAACTCAGGAACCCCACATGGCCTTCCTGAAAACATTGGAGGGGATAAATGTATCTCCAAACACCATCATACTAGGTGACTTCAACTACCCTAATATAGACTGGGAACACTACTCAAGCCCAAACACTCTAGCCCAAAGGTTCCTGGAGTTCATAAACTCAAATGCCATGGAACAACTAGTCACCATCCCCACAAGAGGAGAAAACATACTTGATCTCATCATCATGAACATGGGATCACAATGTTCAACACCGGAAGTATACCCCTCACTGGTGAGATCAGATCATAAACTAATCTCGCTGGAGGTCCTCATCCCGCCCCACCTGAAATAAAAAGACCACAGTGAAAAACTTCTCAAAAGCCGACTTCACACTTCTAAAAACTAGTGTGGTCTCCTTAAGGCCCCTGAGCCAGTGGTAAACATTACTCAAACCGCTGAATCACTTACAAATGCCTTCTACCAGCACCTGCAGGACTGCATGGATCAGGCAATCCCAAACAAAACTAAGACTCTTTGTACCAAAGGCAAGCGTCCAGTCTGGTGGACCCCAGCCATAAACAAGCTCTACAACAAAAGGAGGAAGCTACTACAAGATAGAGCAAAATCCTTGAAAGGTAAGACACCTTTGATCATTATAAGTAAAAACTAAGAGCTCTCATAAAATCATCCAAGGCAAATTTTGAGAGAAAAATCGCCAAGGACTCAAAAGACAATCATAAGGCCTTCTTTAGCTATGTTAGAAACCTAGGAGGAAACTCCCAGATATGCTCAGAATTAGTTCAAAATGATGTGAAGATTACTGAACCTACACACATTGCCAACATACTGGCTGACAGGTTCAGTGCAAACTTCCCCCAAAAGGAGAGATATCTATACCAGAGGATTGTAGCCCCCCAAACATCTCCAACGCCCAGGTGAGAACTGCTCTCTCCAAGGCAAAAAACACAGCATCCATGGGACCGGATGGTGTCCCCGGCTGTGTGCTCCACGAACTCAATGAGGAATTAAACCCGCAGTTAGGACAGCTGTTTAATCTTAGCCTCACCTCAGGATACGTACCCAAGGAGTGGCGCACGGCGACTGTGGTCCCACTTCACAAGGGCAGTGCCTTCACCGACCCTGGAAATTACCGTCCCATTAGCTTGACAAGCCTTATCTGCAAAGCCATGGAGAGGATCATAATGGAACTCATAAATAAAGACATAGGGAACTTGCAGACTTTGGATCCAACCCAGTTTGGCTTTGTCAAAGGCAGATCATGCCTTTTAAACTTGGTTGACTTTTTCGAGACAGTCACCAAGGCCATTGATGAGGGAAAGGCAGTCCATACAGCCTACCTCGACCTGGCAAAGGCCTTTGACACAATACCCCACTCAGGTATCATCGAAAAACTCATCAGCTTTAATGTAAACCCATACATCACAAGATGGGTTGCAAACTGGCTAAGTGACAGAACCCACAGGGTCAGAGTTGCTGGAGCCATGTCAGACTCAAAGCCTGTCACAAGTGGTGTCCCACAGGGCTCAGTCCTGGGTCCACTCTTGTTCGGCATCTACTTTTCTGAAGTACAAGCAAACACAGGAGGGTTATGGCTGACAAAGTTTGCAGATGACTGCAAACTGGGCGCCATAGTCGAAAACACATCTGACACAGATATCCTTCAGAAGGGCCTCACAGAAACGGATAACTGGTGCCAGAGCCATGGCCTAAAGTTAAACGCCAAGAAATGCATAGTCATACCCTTCGGGAAAAACAAGGTTACCCCTAGCTACCATATAGGTGGCAATCCACTGAGCACAGAAGAAGTCATCAGGGATCTGGGGACCCAGGTTGACAGTAGCCTTCGTTTGACACTCATGTTGCTAAAGTAGTTAGGAAAACCTTCTACATTGCCCACCTGATCATGAAGGGATTCACATCTAGATCAAGGGAGGTCATCGTCCCCTGTACTCATCACTCATTAGACCTATGATTGAGTACAATGCCCCATTCGGAATGTATCTGACCCGACACCTGCAGCAGCTGGAAAGGCCCCAAAAGTTCCTCACCAAAAGGATAAAGGGTCTCAAAATATGTCTTATGCTGCCCGACTGAAAGAACTCCAGCTCTATTCAGTCTCATACCGCTTGCTCAGAGGTGACCTGTGCCTGACATATAAGGCCATGTCAAACCCAGATTTGATGAATATGCTTCACCTCAAAAAATCTAGATCCCTCAGAACCACAAGGGCGGGAGACTTAAACCTTGACCCGGTTATTAATAGAACATGCTGGAGGGACAGATTCATCACCCAGAGACTCCCTATGCTGTGGAACAAAATCCCGGTACATGTGAGGCAGAGCACCTCGCTGGCCTTGTTCAAGAGGAATCTTGACCAATGGATGGGAGATCGCAGATATACCCCAGGGATTACTTCAGTGTCACTGCTTGACAGAGGCACAGCAAAATAATAGGCATAGTTTTATTCTAACTAAAGGGGTGGCGAAAGCCACATAACTATGGGCTAGGCTTATAAATGCCCTTGGGCAGATAGCCTAGTATGAACCTATGAACCTATGAACCTAATATAGAACTAGAAGTTTTAAAAAGACAAGTTTCTATAGAACTGTTTTGGTTGTAAAAATAACTCGAGAGAAGAGGTAATCATAAGTATGTAAAAGGCTAGACTAGCTTGTACCTAAAGCAGTTATTTATAGTGTATGCTGTCTGTTCTAAAGTGTGGGTTTATAATGCAGTTGTATGCGGACACAGACTGTTTAACTTGAGGCAAAAATTTCAAAATATTTGTGAATACATTCTGTACTGTGTTACTGTTTATTGCTGCTATACAGGATGTTGGTCTTTTATGTAATGACGGCAAAGTTTGTATTAATTGTTTTATATGATTTTTGTATAAATGGCTGCCAAAACATTTGGAGTACAGTTTACTGTTTTTCTAGGGCGGCTTACTTATGATAAGAAGGTATTGATGAAAAAAAAACTACTGAAAGATGTATTGTTTTTTTTATTTTTCATTTGTTTCTAAAAATGCCTTTCTTGAAGTAATTTTTATTGAGGAAATATTTTCATAATTGTTCATGTGGGTACTAGGGAAAAAGGTAGAACAAAGTAACGGTCTTCTTCCACGTCTTGTGCCATAATGACATTTTTTTTTATTTAATCCATTGCTGGAACTGACTTACAGAGGCCCTCTGCAGTGGTTGAAACACTAGAGTTTATCTTTCTTATATAGGTAGCATGTGGGTTTTATTAAAATTTTGTGGGGCCTGTACCTGGTGTCCTTCCTGCCTAGCTTAATGAGAGTAGATGCTCCTCTGGATATAGCAGGTATTTAATTAACATATTTGCTGATTGGGAAGGAAACCTTTGGTAGTGGTTAACTGTTAGAATTTCTTCTTCTGTTGTACTTCATTGACAGTCTGAAATGTAGAATTTTGTCCACCTCCAGAACTTGAACAAACACATTTTGACATGACCTGGACTGTGATGGTCACTCGTTTCACAATTTAATCCATGCACACTACTACTATCACTTAAAAAAAAGAGTATGAAACTATCAACAAGGAGATCAGGGAGAAAGGAAAAGGCACCCACTGCAGAAAGCCTTCTTGCAAATCAACCAATGCATGTTATAGCTGACCTAGGAAGCCTTTTGCAGTGGGTAGCTGTTGGAAAGAATCCCAAGCAGTAAAACAAAAATGTAAACAATGAGAGGTCACAAAAAAGGCCAAATGGGAAAAGCACAGACAGTCAAGTTCTGAAGTGCTATGCTGCCAGAGGAACTCTTGTTTAAGGAGTTGTGGCCAAGCAATAATATACCTAGTGAAAGTGTGAACCAGTGACTACTATAGAAATGTCTTGCTGTGGTAAAGTTTTTTTTTTTAAACTAGGCACTGGAAGCAGCCATACCACCTTCCAGAGCAGCACTTTGACAGAAGCATTCTCCCATGGGTGATTAGCCATCTAATGGCAAAAAAATGAATGTGGTTGTCATTACATTTGCAATTGGTTCTTGAAGCACTGCAGGATCCTCTAAAGTAAGGTTGACCACCAGAAGGTCTATTTTCCTAAACTCTTGCAGCCTATTCAGGTAAATCTTAAGGTGGTAATACATGTTCAGAATATAAAGGTCTATCTCCCCACCCCAACAGAATTTACAACTGCAAAGAAACCCAAGAGATAAATGGGCTTAAGGATAATTCTGACATCACCTTTGGGAAAAATATGCTAGGCCTAAGAGCTGCTTGATCTTTGTGAAAGTCCAAATCAGGTTCCCAGTGATAAAAAAAATAAGAGACTCCATCTTGGAGATCTTGCAAGCAGAGGTGATGGACATAAAGAAAAGTGTCTTTCATCTTCAAAGCTGACAAATCAGCATAATAAGAGGACAGTCAAGTTAGATACTTTGAAAGTTTAAGTCATGAGGAGGAGGAGGAGAAGGGCTCTTCACATGTGGGCTGGCAGGCAAAGATGTAGCACTCTCTTTAGGAATATAATAACTGACATCCTGGTTGTGCAGATGATCAGAACCACTTACAAATTAACAAACTGAGGTAGCCCAGGAAATGTTTCTCCTGATAGAAAACATATTCCATTTAGAAAAATACATCTGACAAATGGCAGGCTTTTCTGGTAGCTTCAATCACATCCCAGATTTACACAGATAGGTCAAATGAAAGTATACAACTGAAATTAGAGTCCTGACCTTGGGTGGTGCCAGGGACCCAAGCAGCCTGAAATCCCACCCTTCATCTCTACTACAAAGCAACAAAGAAGTTTAGGTATTTTTCTATGAATTTTGTAATTAGGTGTAGATTTGAAGGCATACTGGAAAGGTATACAGAAATCTCTCTATGTATGAGAGAGTGCACATTCATCGTCACCTCCACATTGTTCTGAACAAAACAGAATAGTAGTTTTCCAATACTCCGGGGTTATCTCACCAGACAAACATGACTTCCAGCTGAGGTACCAAAACCAAAAACCTTTCATACAGTCATATGTCTGGCATATGACCTAAGCCCACGGGTGTAAGGGTACATAAGCAGATGTTTGATTGTAAGATCCTCAGACTATCTTGGGACCAGTCGCAATGCAGGTTTCCAACCTGTCAGTCGTTTATTTGCATGGTTGTTGGTATTACATTTGCCTTCACTAATTCAGATGTGGCCTGTTGGGGAACCTTCCTTTTTCTTGTTTCTTTATGTTATTCATTAGCTGTCAGCTAAGAGAGGGAAGTGTGATCATGGTAGGCATATTCCTTATAAGGACCTCCACTCCCAGTGCTTGTTTTGTCTTGGGGCTAAACATGACTATAAAAATTGTCAGATTGTTCAGTTCTTTGTTCTGAAAACCCTACGTACATGTCTTTTTTCACTGAACTCTTATTTAGAGACCCAGCACTTGAACTACCTTGCCCAATCCAAAATGGCAGAACCTTTGGCATCAGAACCATTTCCATCAAAAAAGAAATTTAAAATGCCTAGGCCTGAACTGTTGCCCACTCATTCAGATTTTCACATACTCATTGAGGTGTTACAGGAACCCATAGTATGCCTGATTTATTTCTCAGGCTCCTGTTACTGGGGCCCAAATAGAGACCAGTATCACTCCTGACTCATACATGTCTGATGAGGCTTTTCATGCCGATATGGTTGAGAAGGAAGAACCAAGGTTTGTTATTTCAGAGGGACTGGAGGGCATACCTCAAATCCTAGTTAGAGAAGAGGTGCCTGGATCATTAATTGAGTTCTATCAGAGTTCTGCACCAACATGCCTTTGAAAGCAGACATCACACCTACGGAAAATAAACAAAAGACAAAGAATGTTTCTCCTTCCCAGATGTCTCAAGAAAAGGAATGGATGGAATTTTCGCAGGGCATATGCAGGGCTATTTTGTCTCTCAACCATACCTCTCAAGTGTACCTCATTACGAGGAACATACCTCATTTGGGGTCTTAAAAAGTTCATGTTCCTCGAAGTTCCTCAAAGTTCCACATTGAAAGACTCTTGTCACACATTCAGTGTTAGGGATTTTTTTAAGTGAAATCCATTGTAAATAGAAATGAATCATATAAATTCATTAAAAGATCTTCTTTATAAGTAAAACTAGCATATTTTAACCATCCCATGACCTTCCTAGTTGAAGTTGTTAGTTCAGACCTTCATTTGGATTTTCCTAGCAAGCTTTTTGTTTGGTTTTGGTTCTTTTGAGCTTGCACATCCA
The DNA here is from genome assembly GCF_019279795.1 of Protopterus annectens. NCBI lineage: Eukaryota > Metazoa > Chordata > Ceratodontiformes > Protopteridae > Protopterus > Protopterus annectens. The sequence goes on along the minus strand of NC_056746.1, from coordinate 1,057,380,862 downwards.
TCGTTTTTTTGGTTGAAGTTGTTAGCAAGCCATTTGTATGTGTTCCACATTTTGTCCATTTGTTCCACATTATGAGGGCTAGTGTTCCTCATTTTGGACATGGACGGTTGAGAGTTATGCTCCCTCTTTCCTTCCTACTTTCATCTTCCTCTCTTCCTGTCCCTTTTCAGAAGAGACAACATGAATCTTCTGAAGTGGAGGAAGATTCTGATTCAATGAACACTCTTTAGCTTATTCATTTCATTCTCTAGTCAAGATGGCTTCTGATGATGAGGACACACCATTCCCTTATTCCAGTGTTGAGCACATTTTGTTTATGGAAATCATTGCAAAGAAATGATACAGCATTTTGAATGGGAAACAAGATATGTTTCTGACGTGCAGAAGATGCAGTATAACTTAATAGAAGTAGGAGCTCCTATACCAGCCATCAAAACATTTCTCTGCTGCTATTTTTTTTTTTTTTACTTTTAGCGAGAACGCTTGTAACACCCCCAACCCATCAGGATAACAAATCTAGTTAAAGCCATAAGGGACAATTATCCCTACTAAGGCTCCTATACCAGCCGTCAGAACATTTCTCTGCTACTATTTTTTTTTTTTTTTACTTTTAGACAGAAACAGTAGGACCATGGACAGGAATGGAAAGAAGGTTTGCAGTTCTGCCACCCTGGCTTTCAGGCCCTTGAATTATTGCACCCAACCACTAAATGTGCGTTGTCTATCCTTTGTGAATTGAACAAGACTTTGACTAGCACTGAGGTTTCTGAAACTAAACAACAGGACATTTCTGTGTTGGGTCAGGCTACTCAGGTGGCCAGACATACCATTAAATGCAGTTATGATGAGGTTTCTTCCAGGGCTGCTGCTACTGGACTAGTCTCAGGAGATTTGTTTGACTTTGTTTTCACTCTCTTCCTGAGGATATTAAAGCTAAGTTTTTAGACTCCCGTCTTTAGTGGCATTTTCTTTTTCAACCAGCAGATCTTTTCAAATTTTACAAAAGGAAGGTAAAATCATTCAAGATTTTAAATCTTTCTCACTTCAGTCCCCTGGTATCAAAGGAGCTACCCAACTAAGTCCACTCCCCTTTCCCATAGGGATCAAAAATCTGTTCAGAAAGGCAGGAAGATACTTAAGAAAATATTTCAGGGCAAGCTTACAAGAGATTCCAAGTCTGGAAAATCATTCTTTCCAGACAAGTCGGCCTGACTATTTTTCCCCATCTATACTCTTCCTACACCTCACCCTGTCAAAAAGACTAGCCTGCTCCTTTCCATTTTGGCAGTTCATCACTTAAGTGAGTCCCGTCTATCATCCAACAGGGCTACAAGATGATGTGGAAAGAAATTCCAGCATTCAGAGGCATTCTACCCCCTCCCTCCAACCAGGTACACTTTCCTCCTCTTTTGTAAGGAAAATGTTTTTCCTTGTACCCATAAAGAAAGAAAGGAGACCCATTCTAGACTTGTCTCATCTCAATACATTTCTGATGGTACCTTCTTTCAAAATGCTTTGCCTCCAAATTCTTTTTCCTTTCATCTTGCCCCAGGCTTTTTTGGTATCTTTGGATCTGAAGGATGCTTACCTTCCCATTTCCATTCAACCTTCTTACAAGAAATTCTTCAGGTTCTTGTCTTGTTCATCACACTTTTAGTTCTCTGCATTACCCTTTGGGTTTTGCACAGCCCCCAGAGTTTTCACAAAGTGCCTGGCTCCAGCCATTGCATTTTGTAGGACTCGAGGACTACAGCTATTCCCGTACACATATGACCTTCTTACCCAGGCAACGTCTGTTGAAAATCTGTTAAGACTTCTCAGCTACACGGTCTCCCTTCTACAGGGGACTGGTCTTCACCAACAGTCTACAAACGTCTGCTTTGATTCCTAACTAGGATCTAATCTTTCTAGGTTGCAGAATGTTCACCCATCTAATGGTAGCTTTTCCTCCACAAGAGAAAGTTCAGACTGTTTCCATGTATTTTCAGTCCCTCCTTCCTTTTCAGTCTTGCCCTGAATTGAAATTCTGTGGTTCATGGCAGCCACAATTCTCAGGTTTTCCTTTGCCAAACTTCTCAAGAGAAAGATCCAGTGGTACCTACAATCTTTCTGATCTCAATCCTTTCACCTACCGGACTTCAAAAATGACTGCACATTGATCATCAGCTTAATTTCAGCTCTCCCAGTATGCAAAAACAAACTGAGAAATAAGAGTCAGCAATATAGTCAGCTTGAGTAAAATTTAGTTACTGGCTAGTAAGTATACGGCCTGGTTGCCAGCAAAGATGAAATATGGAGATGATAAGAGAAAATCAACTCAAAAAGGAGAAGAAAAAATCTGGCTGGCAGAATTTGCAGTTGTTTAACAAAAAACAGTTCAAGCTTTAGCTGTGGTACAAAAGATTTCTTCCAGTAATTTACAAGAAAAAATAAATCAAATGTACTCAGAGGTGATTAAAACAAATGAAACATTGAAGGAGTATACCAACACATAAAAGGTTGGAAAATATAGAAGATGATTTAACTAGCTGTTCAGATGAACTGAATCAATAGCAAAAAAATCAAAGTTGATATGAAGAAAAGGCTGGCTGAGTTTGTGGCTTCTCAAGAAGTGCTCTTTCAAAAATGGTAGGGTTAGGAGAGAGAGTGCACAGATAAAACCCGAGATTTTCTGCTGTACCAGAGAAACTGGAAGGAGCAGACTATTAATTTTATGAAAGTGTAAATAAGTAACTAAAATGGTATTCCACAGCAGGAATTGTAATTGAAAGATCTTAGCTACTATTTGCTCCAAACCTGGCCATGAGAAAGCAGCCAAGACCTGTATTAATACAAATACAATCATACAAACAGAAAGAGTTGATTCTGACAATACTCTGACAGAAAAGAAAAGTATTAAAAATTGGAGATGGCATTGTGTTTGTGGAAAATGATATTTAATGTACACTAGGCAGAAGAGAAGCAAATTTATCCTAGCAATCTGGGAACCTTGACAGGTGGGTGTGAAATTTAAGCTGCTGTACCCAGCTGTCTTTAGAATTATTTATCCTGGAGGATCAAAGAAATTTTTTTAAACACCTTTATTGAATTATCACTTGTGTCATAGGCATATGTACATTTATATAAAAGCAATCAAACTGGATCAACAAGTTAAAATTAACAAACATTATGCTTCACATGTATTGCTATGTATCATATAACCTAAGCAACATTAAAGAAATTATCCAATTCCTGCCCCCTTTTTAAATAAGAAACATCTTTATTAAACCATCACTTACAACATAAACAATCATACAATGACACACTCACAGTTGCACACATTATACATCACTTATAATCTACCCAATTATTTTCAGTCAAACATTACATAGCTCATTTAAGTCCTGCCTTCTTTTAAACCTCATCCCTCCCCTGTATGTATTGTTCCCACAATTCCCATTTTTTTCATATGAAGTTTGCTCCTACCTTTTTCTAAAGATCTCAGTTCTAGTTGTTTTATTTGTTACTATATTCATTACAGGCTAAGGAGCAAATAAAAAAGTTTATCCAACAAAAAGTGAGCCAGCAATCAGATGACTCAGATGACTCTGCTTCTCATTATTCTGATGATAAAGTTTATAGGGACACTTTGCCAGTGAATTGTTTTCCAATGTTCCAAAGGAAAATGCTTGAGAGAGAGAGGAAAAATACAGGAGTTTACTAGAAGAATCACAGAGTACCCTGGACTTGAATCAGAGTCTGATATTGGGAGATGGAGATGGACAGAGATGGAACAACAACACTGAAATTAGTGAATAAATGAGAGACGATAAAACATCAAGCACATTTGTGAAATATGGCTTTGCAAGAAAAAATGGCTTAGAAAGACTGGATTTTGTTGATTTTGTTAAACTTGTAGTTGGACTGTAATGCATATACCCCACTTTAAATCTTAACATTTAGAAGGACACTAAAAGGGGAAAAAGTAACTGTTAAACAAAACAATTTTTGTTCTTAGCAGCAGCATTTGTATAAAATATTTAATGATATAAACTGTATGTTATATATAGTAAAGCAGTTTTGTGTAGTATGTAGTCAGGGGTATTTTAAATTAGGAGACTCGATGTATTGGTTTGCAAATTTTAGCCGGGCCTGGATGTTTTTTGTGTAAGAAAAGGCTTCCGTCTTACAACCCTACCCCATAGCCCAGACATATGGAGCATACGGGAGATTGTTGTCACATGTAGTACACAACCAGTACTTGCCAGAAACTCCTGCAGCTCCTTCAGTGTTGCTGTAGGTCTCTTGGCAACCACCCTGACCAGTTTTCATCTTGTCTTTTCATCAATTTTGGAGGGACATCCACTTCTTTGCAATGTCATTGTTGTCCCATATTTTCTCCACTTTTTGATGACTGTGTTCCATGGTATATCCAATGCTCTGGAACATTTTTTGTACCCTTCTCCTGACTGATACCTTTCAACAATGAGAACCCTTTGATGCTTTGTAAGCTCTCTGTGAACCATGGCTTTTGCTGTAGCAGTCAACTGAGTAAATGTCAGGAAAATCCTACTAGGACAGCTGAACTTTATTTGGGTTAATCAGAGTATTTTTAATTAATGGCAGGTGTGTACCCAAGAAGACTGAATGCTATAATTAAATCAAAAGGTGATTCAACAAAGTATTAATTTAAGGGTGCACACTTATGCACACTTATGCAACCAGCTTATTGTAAGTTTTTTATTTTTTATATTTTTCCCCTAACAGATTTGGTTGTTTTTCAATTGAATTCTACAGGTGATAGGTCACATTAAAGGTGGGAAAAGTTTTGAAATGATTTATTGTGGTCTCATTTTTTTATATCACAAAAACCTGGCATTTTAACAGGGGTGTGCAAACTTTTTGTATCCACTGTACATTGCATTATATGTAGGATTAATTATTTTTACAATGGTGACTACCTAGATTAATGCTGTTCGTTTAAGCTATAAACAAAGTGTTTTTTTTTTGCAAGCAAGTAGGCTTCAAAAAAAGACAAAATTAGGAAATGCATAAAATGACAAGCTTCTTACATCTGCAAAGATATTGGCTTGCTTTTTCCAATTAATAAATGCTCTCAGTGAGAGACAAAAGGTCTGCTGCTAAGACAGATGTGCATTCTATTTTGAGTGAAATTTACAAAGATTCATGGCTGACTTTTACATGGAGATGAGCTGTCTGTAGGTGCAATCAATTACTCCTGAGAGTTTTGAGCATTCTTTGGTGAGGGAAATGTAAAATTTAAAGGTACAATGGCAAACAGGTGAGTGAAAAATAGTGTGTGATCCTAGTGGGACACACTTACATGGTTTAAGAGTTACCTCAGTGCCAGACACCAATCAGTGAAATGGCAGTCCACACACACTGCACATATCTCCCTATAAAAACAGGTGCACACAGGGATCTATCCTAGGTCACCTCCTCTTTAATATCCTTATTAACTCACTCCACACATGCTCACAACATGCCTCTCTCATACCGTATGCTCTTGACTCAACTGATATGTTCATCCAACAACAGGGCTAAACATAAAATAAAATACTCCAGATCCTTTCACAGCTGCTGAAGACTGAAGAATGGTTGCATAACTCTCCACTAATGCTTAACCCCCCCAAAAAAGCAAACTGTTGCCCTTTATTCCAAAATCCTTCACTTTTGAAAAATAATTTTAAAATTCATTCCCTTAACAACACCAGCACTGAACTAGTCTCGCACACTAAATTATTAAGTATGATAATAGATGACAACCTCAAATTTGATTTGCATGTACAAAATGCCATAAAAATACACAAGAAACTAGGTGCACTTCACAGAGCCAAAACGTCCTTACACTGACATCTAGAATCTGTTTCAAGTTTTTTTTTGTACAACCAGATTGGTCTAAGTATTGACATCTAGAATCACCCTAATCAGTACATATCTACTGACCTGTCTTCCATATGGTGCTCCCATCCTCACAAATCTCCAGACTTCAGTTACAGAAAAACTAAAAAAGTTCTGTAATAAAGTAGCAAAATTTGCAGCCAATAGCCATTATAGAACCTGTCACTGTACAGTTCTAAAGACCCTTGGCTGCTTTACCTTTCCTATTATCTAAAATACTCACAGTTGTTTTCTGCTTACAAAAGTGTCCATTACCCTACAGCCCATCCTGCTGTGATAAATGTCCTGCAAATATATTCCCCCGCATGTCCACTCTGATCCCAGAACTAGATTCGACTCACTATCTGTAAAGCATCCAAATATGTGGGATAGTCTTCATACTCCAGATCAGTTACAAAAGCTTGGAACACTATCCCTATAGCTATCAGGACAAATCCTTAGCTTCAGTCCTTTAAACTTTCCACTAAAACTCTAAACACTGCCCTTTAAAGCTTTAGCAACAAGCAGCCTATCCAGTATACAGTATATTATCTTAGGTTCATAAGTAAGTACTAGGCTAACTGCCCTTGTGGGCCATTGTAAATGTAACCAGTTTCCCTTTTTGTGTTCAAAATAACCAATCCTATTTGGTTGTTTATTGACCTTACCCATCCCATTGTCAATAATTATATATTACACCTAATAAGAATAACTGGGATTATACCATGTATAATTTGAGGTGACCCATGCATGGGATAAAGCATTTAGAAGCTGCCTGTGTCCATTAATAACACAGAAAGTAGTCATGCGGTAAATTTTTTGTTTTCCATCTGTAAATCCAAATTTCTGTTGAATATGGACAGGGGTGAACTTTGTTTTATGTGGATGGGGTGTCTGTTCCACAGCAGCAGTATCCTCTTACAAAATATACCTGTCACTCCAAATTATTCCGTTGGTGTTGTAGAAGAGGTTTAGATCCCTAGACCAAGTATTTCTGATGCAATTTGACTCAGTGATGTGCAGTAAATCCATCAGTAATGGATCAGAGGATGCCTTGTATGCCCGACACAGGTTACCTCCTAGCAGTCTGTAGGACACCAAGTATAGTGATAAGGCTTTGAATTGGTCCATGCTGGATATGTTGTTTAGGTTTTCTATCCTTTTTCTAAGGTATCTCTGTGGCTACTCCATTTGTTGTATGTGTCCAGTCAGATACATGGCAAAGGAGTAATTATATTCAATGACTGGCTTAATGACGGCTGAGTAAAGGGGGCCAATGACATCCCTAGATCTAGACATAATCCCTTTGTTTATAAGCTGTGCACTATACAAGGACTTTCATACAATAGACACATGTTGCTAAAAAGTTAGGTCACTGTCCACATAAGTTCCCAAATCCTGACCAACTGGGTCAGCTCATAGGGGAAGTATTGTTAATGTGATAGTTCGCTGTTGTAGATGACTTCTGAAAGGATACGATAATGCATTTCATGGCATTTAGTTTCAGACCGTGATTCAGGCACCAGTTACTTGTTTGAGACAAACATACCTTCTGGATGGCTAAGTCATGAGGATGTGATGACTGCTCCTAGCTTACAGTCATCTGCAAATATAGTTAGCCAGAACCCTTTGGTATTAGCTTTTACTTCAGAAAAGCAGATACCAAGAATAGCGGTCCCAGCACAGAACCCTGGGAGACTCCATTGGTTACTTCCCCTGTTTTGATTATCAGTGTCCTATCTGTGAGCCAGTCAGCTGTCCAGTGGGTGAAGAAGGGGTTTATTCAAAGTTTATTTAGCTTTTCTACTATGCTTGAATGGGGAATTGTGTAAAAAGCTTTGGCCAAGTTGAGGTATGCAGTGTGTATATAATTTTGTCTTCATCAATTGCTTTGGCGACCTTTTAAAAGAAATCCACCAGGTTAAGTAGGCATAACCTACCCTTTGACAAATCCAAACTGAGATGGGTTCAGTGTTTGGAGGTTCTCTATGTCCTGATTGATTAATTCCATGGCTTTGCATATGAGGCTGATCAGAGTTATGGGTTTGTAATTGCCTGGGTCTGCGGAAGGTCCTCCCTTAAGCAGGGAAATGAGTGTGTAGCTATTCTCCATTCACTTGGTACAAAACTTATATGGAAGCTGAGACTGATCAGTGTTGTTAGGGTTATGGCTAGATCTTGCTTCATGCTGTTTAAGGTGCATCCAGGGATATTGTCAGGACCCACTGATGCAGTATTTTTAGCTTTTGATAGCACTTTTAAAACTTGGTCTTGTGTGATAGCTGGAGGTGAGCCAGTTTCAGAGGGATGAATGGAGGGGAGAGAATGGCAAAGTTAGAGCTAAATTTATTGGCCTGTGGGTTTGCTATATCTTCAGCTTCAGTGTAGGTAACACTGTTCACAGCTTAGAGCATTGCTGCATTGTTCATTTGAGATGGTGAACATAACTACAAAATTGCTTGTAATTCCAATAAGACTGAGATTTTCCTTTATTTGTATCACCACTGTAAACACTGAAGTTGCATTCTGATTTATAATACATATGTCTCCTATTTTGTTAAGAAAGAGATTCAATGGCAATTTCTACTGCATCTATGAAAGTGCTGTAAATTGTGTGTTAATAGAAAAAGATATGTATTTCTATATTTAACGCAAGTTTTTTTTATTCAGTTGTTAGAGATTTCACCCCCAGGAGTCCACTGAAAATGGACAATTCCCCAGTTAGTTCATGCCAATAAACAAATTTTAAATAAAAATAAAATAAAAATGATAAGTGAATAAGAGATAGCAACCTTAATACTTTAATACATCTAATTGAACAGTGCGCAATTTAATTTTATTTAAAGATACCCAGTGCACATTTTCTTAGGGCTAAAAGTTAATGATTTGTGAAGGCATAAAAGCTGTTTTTCACCTCTAGTAGGGGAAGAGATAAGAAAAGAACTGACAGTAAATAGTGTAAATGGGAACACTCTGGCTGTGGCATGCGCTTTAGCATGTGGGTAACCCTAGCTTTAAGTTAGGTAATGCCAGTATGTGCAGCTGTCAGTTTTGGTCATTTTTTTCCTATCTGGAGGGTTAAACTTTAATTTTTGAAGATGTACATAGTTTAGTTTGTTTGTTCTAAGTTAGTAAGAGAATGGGGTGTTTTGAAGATGTATTTACTTTTTTTTTTGTTTGAGGGTTTTCATTAAAACATACACTCTGGAAAAAGGTAACAAAAGTTTAAATGTAGATGAGAAGGAACAGTTATATAAAAGATCAGTCTGTCAAACATTAGTAAGTGAATGTATCGCAGAAGTGGGAAATATGCTCTCAGACAAAACTGATGTGTAGTAGGTAGGAACAACAGCTACACCATCCATACTATCTTGGAATCTAAATGACCTTATAGGTATTTACAAAAAAATTAAGAGTATTAAATCATATTAAGAAATGCAGAGTAAAAATAGCAAGGCTGCAAGAGATATATTGGGAAAGAAATGAGCATGTGAATTTGACAAAGAAAAGATTTGAGGATGGATATCCAGCAGAATATCAGAGACAAAGAAAAAGGGGAGTGATTATATTAATTGCTAGAGAGGCTCCAATAGTGATAGAAGAAAAAATACAATAATGGTAGATTTGTGGCAGTAAGGGGCTATTGGCAAGGGAGGAGAATTATGCTGTCATGTATTTATATTTCACCAAAAACTGCTATTACGGAGCTTAAGAAAAGTTTAGAAGAAAACATCAGCTTTCAGCAGGTAATATTACATGAATGGACTGGAACTTGGTTTGTTATACTGAGGATGTATTGGGGGACAGAGAAGGGAAAAATATAACAAAAGATGGCAGATTTCAGAAGAAATTTATGAAAATATTTGGCGTGGAAATTGTGAATTCAGTAGTAGGAACTCGGTCAGAATTTACTATGTAGAAATGATATTTCACAAGAACATGTGAATTTGATTGAAAGCTTTGACACCCATCCAGTAACTATTTCAGATCATGAACCAATAAAAAACAAGATAAAAATGCTGGGTAATGAAGTAAAAATGAGACACTGATGGCTTTCCACCTTCCTGTTAAAAGGGAAGAATTGAAGGGTAGTGGAAATTATCTGAGAATTATTAGGAAGATGGACATATCTTCAGAAGTTACAGCTACTGAGTAGGATAAAATGAAAATCAAGTTTAGAAATAGGGTAGAAATAAAACAGAAAGAGATATGTTTAGAAAGAATAGGAATTAGAGTGGCTGACAAAGGTTAAATATTGTAGAATAAGTGGGATCTCACAAAACTGAAGAAGTACAAGTGCAGAGTGCAAAAGTGAAAATAAGGGAGTATCTGGATAATATGCATGAGTTCAGAAAGAGTGCTAAATCCAGACCACAAAAACATGTATCAAAATGATTTGGGCAACAGAAAGTAGAAAGGGTTGTCACCAAACATTGGGAGCCTTTAACAAGAAAAATAACCAGAGATCCTGTAGAAGAATTAGAGATATTTAAAAAAATGTATGGAAAATATGTATAAAGCAGAGAAATGTGGAAATAAAGAGAAGAAATGGAATTATTTATGGAAGACATAATTATACCAAAGTTAGGGGTAGATGAGGCTCAACGACTAACAGTTAAGATAGGTGGAGATAAGATAAAAATGAGGATGTATAATCAATCTTCAGGAAAGTCTCCAGAAACAGACAATATTCCTGTGGAAGTTTAAAAGTTAGGAGGGAAGAAAGTGATAAAGATCTGAAAGATTTTACTTCACTATATTTTAAAAGAAGGGGGAAACACCAACATCTTGGAAGAAAGTGGCTGCATTACCTGAAGATGGTAAAGACCCATCATACCCAGCTTCATATAGACCCATTTCAGTTTTAAACAAGGATTATAAAGCATTTATGTCTATATTAGCTAAAAGAATGGCAAATGCATTGCCAGCATTGATAGAAATGAATCAGTGGCATTTTGTGGAGGGGAGGCAAACATTTAACAACATTCAGAGAACATAAGAAAATACCACTGTTGTTAGTGGGTCTTGATACAGACTAGGTATTCAGTTGTGTAATCTGGGGTATTATAAGTTGGGCAATGGAAGCATTTACATTCCCTCATACAATAATAAGGTTAATCGGGGGGAATATATGAATGATCGCAGGCATGAATTAAAGTAGAAGGGATCCTGTCTGATAAGTTGTGTTTCAACAGAGAAACCAGGGGTGTCCTGTTTCCCCTTGGTATTTGCTTTATACAGAAAGAGCCATTGGAATATAAAGTAAAGGACTCAGAAATGGAAGGAAATATTTGGTATGGTAATCAAGAAATGTTGGCTTTATTTACAGATGATATTATTTTGTGTCTGATAAACTTTGAAAAGGACATTGCAGTGTTGTGAAAAAAATTGAGACAATTTCAAGTTGTTTTGGGATATAAAATTAATGAAGATAAAATAAGGCTGTAGCCATAAATTATGTACCAACACATGTATTGGTTCAGCAATAACCATATTTATAGGGACATGATAAGATGAAGTATTTAAGAGTATGGAACTGAGGATGCACAAGCCAGTGCATTTCTTCATGCTAGTCCCAACATCAGATAAATGGGGAGGGTTACATTAGGAACGGAATCTGGTATAAAACTTTTGCTGAATGACATATGCGGACAACAATACAGATTTTTATACCGGATCAGTCGAGGCTTGGGTTAACAATGACCACCACCAGTACTGTTAGCCAAGAGGGTGTTGGTAGAAATTGGGTAACTGTTGGCAGAAGGAGAAGAATAAGAAGGGAGGCATGCCTTAAGGCAAGAAGAGAGGAGGAAGGTTAGGGGTGTGGTAGTGAGGGTAGGAACTTTGAATGTTGGAAGTATGATTGGTATAGGGAGAGAGTTAGCTGGTATGATGGAGAGAAGGAAGGTTAATATATTGTGCGTGCAAGAAACCAGATGGAAGTTGAGAAAAGCCAGGTGTATCAGAGATGGGTTCAAATTGGGCATGTTGGTGAAGGGAACAGAGGGAATGGGGAGGTGATGGGTAGGTTTGGTGTTAAGGAATGGAATGCAGAAGGTCAGGTGATAGTGGATTTTGAGAAAAGGATGGACATGGCTGTGATGAATGCATATTTTAAGAAGAGGGAGGAGCATAAGGTGACATACAAGAGTGGAGAAAGATGCACACAGCTGGATTATATCATATGCAGAAGGGCCAGTCTGAAGGAGATTGGAGACTGTAAAGTGGTGACAGGGGAAAGCATAGTTAGGCAGCATAGGATGGTGGTCTGTAGGATGACGCTGGTGACCAAGAAGAGGAGGAGGAGGAGAGTGTGGGCAATGCCAAGGATCAAATGGTGGAAGTTGGAAAAGGATTTTGAGGTAGAGTTCAGGGAAGAGTTAAGGTGGGCACTGGGTGGCAGTGAAGAGTTACCGAATAGCTGGTAACTACAGCAGAGTTGGTAAGGGAGAAAGCTGGAAAGGTGCTTGGTGTGACATCTGGACAGAGGAAGGAGGACAAGGAGACCTGGTGGTGGAATGAGGAAGTATAGGAGAGTATACAGAGGAAGAATTGGTGAAGAAGTGGGATTGTCAGAGAGATGCAGAAAGTAGACAGGAGTATAAGGAGATGAGGCATATGGTGAAGAGAGAGATGGCGAAGGCTAAGGATAAGGCGTATGGAGAGTTGTATGACAGGTTGAACACTAAGGAGGGAGTGATTGGCTACACAGAGGGACCAAGCTGGGAAAGATGTGTAGCAAGTAAGGGTGATAAAGGATAATGAGGGAAACGTACTCACAAGCGAGGAGAGTGTGTTGAGGAGATGGAAAGAGTACTTTGGGGGGCTGATGAATGAAGAGAATGAGAGAGAGAGAATGTTAAATGATGTAGGGATGGTTAATCAGGAAGTGCATCTGATTAGCAAGGAGGAAGTAAGGACAGCTATGAAGGGGATGAAGAATGGAAAGGCTGTTGGTCCAGATGACATAACTGTGGAAAAATGGAGGTGTTTAGGAGAGATGGTAGTGGAGTTTTAACCAGATTATTTAATGAAATCTTGAAAAGTGAGAGGATGCCTAAGGAGTGGAGAAGAAGTGTTTTGGTACCAATTTTTAAGAATAAGGATGATGTGCAGAGCTGTAGTAACTACAGAGGGATAAAATTGATCAGTCATAGCATGAAGTTATGGGAAAGACTAGTGGAAGCTAGCTTAAGAAGGGAGGTGATGATTAGTGAGCAACAGTATGATTTCATGCTGGGAAAGAGCTCTACAGATGCAGTGTTTGTTCTGAGGGTGTTGATAGAGAAGTATAGAGAAGGTCAGAAAAAGTTGCATTGTGTCTTTGTGGACTTAGAGAAAGAATATGACAGGGTCCCTAGAGAGGAGCTGTGGTATTGTATGAGGAAGTTGGGAGTGCCAGAGAAGTATGTAAGAGTGGTACAGGATATGTACAAGGGTAGTGTGACAGCAGTCAGGTCTGCGGTGGGAGTGACGGATGTATTCAAGGTGAAGGTGGGATTACATCAAGGATCAGCTCTGAGCCCTTTCTTATTTGCAATGGTGATGGACAGGTTGACAGACGAGATCAGACAGGAGTCCATGTGGACTATGATGTTTGCGGATGACATTGTGATCTGTAGTTAGAGCAGAGAACAGGTTGAGGAGAACCTGGAGAGGTGGAGATATGCTCTAGAGATTAGAGAAAGGAAGGTCAGCAGGACAAAGACAGAATATATGTGTGTGAATGAGAGGGAGGATAGAGGAATGGTGAGGATGCAGGAAGTAGAGCTGGCAAAGGCGGATGAGTTTAAATACTTGGGATCAACAGTCCAGAGTAATAGTGACTGTGGAATAGAGATGAAGAAGAGAGTACAGGCAGCGTGAAGTGGGTGGAGAAAAGTGTCAGGAGTGATTTGTGAAAGAGGGGGAACCAGTAAGAATGAAAGGAAAGGTCTACAGGAGGGTAGTGAGACCAGCTATGTTATATGGGTTGGAGATGGTGGCATTGATGAAAAGACAGAAGGCAGAGTTAAAGATGTTAAGGTTTGCATTGGGGGTGACAAGGATGGACAGGATTAGTAATCAATATATTAGAAGGTCAGCTCAGGTTGGATAGTTTGGAGACAAAGCCAGAGAGGCGAGATTGAGTTGGTTTGGACATGTGCTGAGGAGGGATGCTTGGTATATTGGGAAAAGGATGCTAAGGATGGAGCTACCAGGTAAGAAGAAAAGAGGAAGGTCTAAGATGAGGTTAATGGATGTGGTAGGAGAGGACGGATCCCCTACAGAAGACCGACAGCTCACAACACTGACACCCACATCGCCGACACCAAAAGCCTGACACATTAAATAACAACAACAGCGCTACTGCAGAAAAAAGGAAAATAACATTTCCTTTTTTCTGTTAGCAGGGGGGCTATGCCCCCCTGCACCCCCTTGTGGGGAGCTCCACACCCCACCCCACCCTGTAACTTTAATATACCATCTCCGAGATTGCACTGCAGTGCAGGAATGGAAATATTTCTATTCTGCGCTATGGAGACTTACCGTTTCCCCATTGTCAGTATTTCGTGTCAGGCTTTTGGTGTTGGCGATGTGGGTGTCGGTATTGTGAGCTGTCGGTCTTCTGTAAGGGATCCGAGAGGACACGCAGGTGGTTGGTGTGACAGACTAAGATGCAGAGGACAGGAAGAAATGGAAACAGATGATCTGCTGTGGCGACCCCTAACGGGAACAGCCAAAAGAAGAGGAAGAAGATTAAAAGACTTCTGTTGTATCAGCTAAGGGTATGTGGGAAGTGACTAAACCAAACAAAATACAAAAACTGAGAAAGCAGACACTCTTGTTTATGGATATAGATAGTAAAATACAAACAGTGAAAATGGTTTTAAGCCCTTTAGATTTATATAAGGGTGAGGCATACTTTTATCAACCAGAGGAGAAGTTGTAGACAATCATTAATAAAGATTTGAAGGAATTTATCTGGCTGGGAAGAGGGTAAGAGTTAAGTGGTATAAGCTAATCCTTCCAATTGAACAAGGTAGTTTAGGGTTACCTGCTTTTAAAGTATATTTTAGAGCTCCACAATTAAGGTACATACATTTATATATATATATATATATATATATATATATATATATATATATATATATATAAAACACAAGCAGAAGGCTATAATTCAAAATGGAAAGTGATGGCGATGAAGTGAGGCGAGTTCAAGAAGTACAGAGAAAGTGGGATTTTTGATGCACATCCTTAAGGAGAATAAAAACATCCAAACAGAATATTATATTCATAAAGTAGCAAAAATTATTCTAAGAACTAAACCAACGCGAGAATGGAGAAAAGAGATTTTGCCAATATGGATACTGCAAGAAGGGGTGCAGAAAATAGGAAATAAAGGCTGGAATGTAGTGAAAAAACTGACAAAGGAACTGAAGTTTTGGGAGGAAATAATTAGAGAGGGAAAAGTAATAGAGTTGGATGAGGCCAAGATGACGTTTGCACTGCAGGCTACAGACCAGGGATTAATATCAGAGTATAGGTTCACTGGCAAAGAGAAAGGGATGGGGGAATCTTAGTTGAAAGAGCTGTTCTGATAAGAGTTTTTAGTTAAATCTAGAACAGAAGCTGCTTTTAAAAAGCGATAATGAGTAGGAAATATAAAATATTGCATAAATATAAGAATCAGTCACAGGAGGTTAGAAATATTGGGAAGAGACCCTGGGAAAACAATTTAAAAGAAAGAGAACAAGGGGAGGACGTATATATGGCTCCCAAGTGTACAACAAGGTCCAGAATACTTCAAAGAATTTTTCAGCAGGTAGATATCAAATGTTGGAGGGATGATGGGGAAGAAAAAGACATCTGGGAGCATATGTTTTGGGAGTGTAATGAATTGGCATATTTAAAAAATTCCCTACATAGTACTCTGTCAAATATTTGGGGACTGAATGGCTATAACAAAGGAAATGATTCTTATAAGCTGGGACGCAGGCTCAGAATTGCCTAGACACAATAAGGCTTTATTAAGTTTAATTTTGTTGGCTGTCAAAAAGCATTTACTAGATAATGGAAATAAAAGTCTAACTAGCTGTATTTAAAGTATTAATATTATAAAAGAGATAGAAGACCTGAAGAGCGATCTTTAGAAAAGGGAAAGACCAAATTACATAGTAGTAAATGGAAATTGTGGGAACAATATATGCAGAATAATGTTGAGGAGGAGGAGTGAAGTTTAACTGAAGGCAGAAATTCAACAATTTATATAATGTTGGAATGATGTTAATTAAAAAGAAATAAAAGATATGTGATGTATAATGGGTGTAAGTCCAAAAAGAAATGTTAATATGGTTATTTTCTTTTCTTTTAATGTAAATTTGCTTATATCATAAGTGATAATTTAATAAAAGTGCTTAAAAAACATTGTTTTTCACTGCATACTCAGATTCCACTTCTGCCTTTTCTGAAAAGAGAATTACAATGGTGCACCCCTCAGGTCCAGCTGAATCCAGGACTTCCATTCAGTCCAACTGTTCTATCCCATGAACGTCTCACATGAATATCTCACAGACGCATCAGATCTAGTTTGGGGTGCATAGACAGGCTCCTTAACAGTTTATGGTCAGTGGGCTCTCAAACAAAGGAGAGAGCTCATCAGTGTGAGAGAGATGAGGGTACTCATTCAGGGTCTACAGGTCCTTTCCTAGACATGGAATCCAAGACCTGTTAGGATTTTCACAGACAACACAACAGTCATGTGCTATATAAACAAACAGGGAGGGACAATACATACATATATGTACATACATACATACATACATATAAATATTTCAAGCACGGGCATTAAAAGCCTTCTAGCTTGCCAATATACCAAAACACTTGTTCCCATAATAAGTGCCCAGGCTGTTCTTAAACATATCTAAACTAGTACTTGCTTTAATGTAGTTTGGTAGTCTGTTCCATGCATGAGCTACTCTGTCAGAGAACCAATTAGTACACTTCTCATTCATATAGAATCTTCTACATAGGTTGTCTGATGATTCTCTAGTACTTTTTGATAATCCCAAACATTCCCAGAGGTAGTTGTCTCTAAATGCCCTTTATACCTAAATAAGATCTCCTCTTAGATATCTATGAGACACTGTACAAGTTCAGTTGTTTTAGTCTTTCAAAATAACTTAAATTTTCACATCCATGGATGCTCTTGTTATATTTCCGCTGTACTCTTTCTAGTTTACTAGGGCGGCCACGGTGGTGCAGTGGTTAGCATTGCCGCCTCACAGCAAGAGGTTTAAGAAGAAGAAGACTCTTTCTAGTTTACTCATGCTTGTTTTCTTATAGGGTTTCCATATTTTTATTCCATACTCAACTTGGGGTTGAATGTCACTAACAAACAATGACTTCATAATTTTTGATTTCCTAGATTTTATAAATCTTTTTATACAGCCTATAGATCTATAACTATCATTAACCAATTGGTTGATATGATTAGAAAAGCTCATAGCTGAATCTACCCATATACCCAGGTCCTTAAATGAGTCTACAGTTTGAATCACTTTGTGCTGTATTAAATATTCACCTTTCAATTTATGTCTCCCAAATCTCATATGCTTAGTTTTGATGTATTTACCAGCATATTGTTCTCCTGTGCCCAAATGGTCAATTTAGTCAAGTTATTTTGCAGACATGCCTTATGCGTAACACATGTAATCAGTTTGCTCAATTTCAGGTCATCTGCATATAGACAGTAGAACACCTCAGATGAAAAAGTTAAGTCTGAAAGATACAATCTAAACAAGTAAGGGCCTAGGACAGAGCCCTGTGGGACACCATTACTGTAAACAAGGATTTCACCTGTCCAGTTGCTGTGTGATACTTGTCATGTCCTATTTGTAAGCCATGCAGCTATCCATCTTATTACGAGTACATCAATACCTAGTTGTACTAATTTATTGGTCAGTGTTTTGTGTATGGCCCTGTCAAATGCTTCTTGCTGAAGTATTCTCAGGTCATTGTTACTAATTCCATCTCCTCTCTGTGCTTTGTTTGTTGCAGTTCATTTTCAATATAATCTAATTTGATTCCAGTATCTGGGGTAACCTGGATGTCACTAGGACAAAGTATTACTTTTGTGGTAATGTACTACAAACTGTGCAGATTGGCTCTTTTGGCTTAGGACCAAGCTATAAAAGTGAATCTGTTCCTGCAAGCAGATTTCCTTCAATTCCAGGGCAGTTCTCTTGTGGATTTATTAAGCAGGTCCATGGAACACTTTGAACCCAAATAAAGCCAGCAAACGTGGAAGGTGTAAAGTCAATTTATTCAACCCAGTGGAAAAATCCCTGGGTTGACAAAGGCAGCCATCTGGATTGGTGAAAACTCCATACTCCTTTCCCTCAACAGAGCCTTCTTCAGTGGATACAAGCAAAAAAAGCAATCAAACAAATGCCATTCAGTATATACATATATATAGAGCTAGCAATTAACATCAGAATCAATCACCATAATCAAACAATGAATCAAAATTGGTCATTAAGACCAGGTGGAAACAGAGCTCCAAGTTTGACTATCCATTTCTTTTCTCTTTGAAATTAAGCAACTCATTTTTGCCATTATCTTTGGTCATCTCTACAAATACCCTTAATATGATAAATATTTTTTTTTCTATTTTGCCTTCATCTGCTTCTTATACACTTACTTTAGGTTTTAGTGATAGGCAGTAGTACTGTGGAGTAAAAGCGGATAGGCACAAACTTAAAAAGGCTGTTTTATGTTGCAAACTATGTTTAAATAGGGCATCATGTTTTGAAAAATATGATTCCTACATCACTAAGATGTTCCCTATATTCTCAAAAACTCGAAGTTTGCCCCACATAGAAGGCAGAACAAGTGCAGGTCAAACCGCAAAAACATTGATAGATGACCCCATGGTGCATGGAAATGGCCCCAGTGAAAATCTCAGGTGTGATTTTGCTAGTAAATTCACACAGTATGTGAGAGCATACAGTATACAGAATGATGCTCCCACATGAAATACAGCCTGATGATGGCAAACTGGTTGACTGTCAAAGAAGTTTGAATAAGGACTGTATTTTTGGTAACAGAACTGTCTACCTCTCAAGGTTCCAAAGAGTCTTCTAATAAGACATCTCATTCTAGGTCAATGGGTAAGCCTACCAGAACTAAGAATGTTCAGATTTCCAGGAAATCTCTCCCCTACCCAACACGGTTTCCATCCTGGCCACTCCACGATGACTGCCCTTCTTTTCTTTCTGGAAACCATCAACACTGAACTGTATCTATGCTATTCCTCGATTTGTCAAAAGCCTTTGACACTATCTCCCACACCCTACTCACATTCCAACTCTCCACCCTACATCTCTCTCCCTCCACCATAGCCTGGTTTTCCAGCTACCTGTCTAACCGCCAACAAGTTGTCCAATGGAAAACTTCAACCTCACCCTTCCTACCTACTCCCACAGGCATCCCTCAAGGTTCTGTTCTTGGCCCTCTGCTCTTTAACCTGTTTATTAACAACTTTCACCACTCCATCCAAGAGTCATCTGTCATCCAATATGCAGACGACTTGACTATCATCTGCTCAGCCTTCTCACCCTCCGAGCTCCTAGGAAAAAACCCAATTAGCCTTCTCCACGACCAAAACCTGGATGCAGTCCAACCACTTAGCTCTGAATGCAAATAAAACCAAACTAATGAACATTTCCCCTATCAAAAACTCCATTATTGATAAACCTCATTCACCACAGAGCCAGAACAACACCCCTCCTTGAAATCGTTCCCACCATCAAGCTTCTCAGCATCATCATTGATCATCATCTTCTTTCGGCTGTTCCCGTTAGGGGTCGCCACAGCGGATCTTCTGTTTCCATTTCTTCCTGTCCTCTGCATCTTGCTCTGTCACACCAACTGCCTGCATGTCCTCTCTCACCACATCCATAAACCTTATCTTAGGCCTTCCTCTTTTCCTCTTACCTGGCAGCTCCATCCTTAGCATCCTTTTCCCAATAGACCCAGCATCCCTCCTCGGCATCATCATTGATAATGAACTAAAATTTGATACCCACATCCACTCCACAATCAAAAAAAACCTACCAAAAGATAGGTCTCCTCTACAGACACAACCGCTTCCTCAGCCCCTCTACCCGTCAAACCCTGGCATCTACCTTCTTGCTCCCCTCCCTGATGTATGGTGCCCCTCTATTCACAAATCTCCACCTTGGTTTATGAACCAAACTTGAATCCTGCTACCATAAGATCTGCAAATTTGCAACCAATTCAAAAAACTCATCCCACCACTGCCACTCCCTCCTCACCCTCAGTTGGCTTGAACTCCCCAACTACCTCAGTTATCTATAACTCACCATTGGCCACAAGCTCATCTTTACACCCACAAACTTCCCATATCTCGCTACATCCTTAAAACCCTATATACTCAACCGCCAACTCAGATCCACAAACCAAAATCTCCTTCAGGTCCACAAACCAACATGTCCTCCTGGCCACCAACTATTGTCATACTCCTTAGCCAAACAATGGAACCCCCCGCCCCACCTTCGCAACCTTTCAAACCATACCAATTTCAAATCTCAGCTATTCTCTCATCTATCAGCTAAATGGGAATGCCCATGTCACACTCCAACATAAACCCCTCTCCACCCGCTCTCTTGCTTCCCTGCACTGAAATCATCACCATTTTCAAACCCTATTGCTTCATCTCAGTCTAAAACAATTTCACCCCTGCTGGGGACTGAATGTCTGTAGGCTATCTAATATACCATAGATTCATAGGTTGATACTAGGCTATCGGCCCTAGGGCCTATACAAGCCTAGCCATAACAATTCCCTGACTATTTCTTCCAATACTATTTACTTCCCTGGACCCCTGTCTAACAGGGCGACTGACGTGATCCCAGGGGTGAATTTCCTTTCTCCCACCCAATCATTAAGGTTCCTTTTGAAGATGGCCAAAGAGGCGCTCTGCTTGACATGTATGGGCAGTCTATTCCAGAGTCTGGGGTGTCTCTGGGTCAGGAACCTATGCCTCCAGCATGTTTTCTTTATTGTGATGACAAGGTTTAGATCAGTGGAGTGTGTAACCCTGAGGGATTGGGATTTCTTTAAGTGTAGCATGTCCAACAGCTCTAGGTTTGACATGGCCTTGTATGTTATGCAGAGATCGCCTCTGTGTAGACGATATGCGACAGAGTATAGCTGGAGTTTTTTAAGGCAGTCAGCGTAGGCATCTGCTTTATGCCTGTGATTCTTTTAATGAGGTATTTCTGCGGCCTTTCCAGTTGTTGCAGATGTCTTCAGAGGTACATACCAAACAGGGCATTGTATTCTATAATGGGTCTAATGAGGGATGAGTAAAGTGGGACAATGACCTTTTTTTCTGGATGAAAAGCCCTTAGTGATGAGGTGTGCCACATAGTAGGATTTCCTGACTGTTGTGGCAATGTGGTTATTGAAGGTGAGACCACTGTCCACCTGTGTCCCTAAGTATCTTATCACACTTTCGGTGTTTAGTATACTACCACTTATGTGGTAATTCACGGGTACATGCTTTTTTTCCCAAAGGGGATAACTATACATTTCTTGGCATTGAGCTTGCGCCCATGGCTCTGGCACCAAGCATCTGTTTCTGTAAGGCCCTTTTGTAGAGTATCCACATCATTTGGGGATCCAATAATGGCTCCTAGTTTGCAGTCATCTGCGAGTTTTGTTAGCCAGAGTCCCTTAATGTTGGCCTGTACTTCAGAGACGTAGATGCCAAACAAGAGCGGTCCCAGGACTGAACCCTGAGGTACTCCACTTGTCACTTGTCTGGAGCTGGATTTGGAGTTGGCTACTTTTACAGTGTGGGTTCTGTCAGCAAGCCAGTTGGCAACCCATCGAGTGACATAGGGATTAATGCTCAGCTTAGTAAGTCTATCTATGATTCTAGAGTGGGGGATGGTGGCAAAGGCCTTGGCTAGGTCCAGATAGGCTGTGTAGACTGCCTTACTCTTGTCCACAGCTCTGGAGACTGATTCAAAGAAGTCAGTCAGGTTCAGAAGACAAGATTGGCCCTTCATGAACCCAAACTGGGTGGCGTCCAGTGTCTGAAGGTTGCCAATGTCTTTGTTTATAAGTTCCATGATGATACATTCCATGGCCTTAAAGATACTTTCCATAACTAATTTTCTGGTACTCTCTCCATGCAAAATGATCCACCTAACCCGCAAAGGGCTAGTAGCTACTTGTTTAAATGTTAACTTCCAAAGAGCTTATTTGACAGAAATCTCTCTTCTGCAAAGGTTCAGTTTTACCTAACCTGTAAAAGGATAGTTACCTTCTGTTTAAATGTTAACTCACTAAGAGCTTATTACACAATGTATTATACTTCTGTAAATGTTTTAAATTGTTCAATATGAATCTTTGTTATTCCTTTGTAACATGTAATCTATAACTTTTAATTTGTTTGAGCTTTTCTCCCCAGGCCTCCACTGAAAACAGGTTATTTATGGCCCAGTGGACTTCCCCAGTCATCATCATCATCTGTCCCATGGCATCCCTCAGTAGTGTGCACAACTTCCCTTAAACACATTCAAAGGTCCAACAACAAAAACAAAAAAAAACCTAAAGCAACTGCCTGCATAAAAGAACATGGAGAGCGGAACCCCATACAAACCAGAAAAAGACACTGCAAATTCTACTTTTATCAACAGACTGTGAGCAGTTTCCTTAAACACATTCAAAGGTCCAACAACAAAAACAAACAAAAAAAAACGAAGCAACTGCCTTTATGCAAGAACACAGAGAGAGGAACCCTATACAAACCAGTAAAAGCCACTGCAAATTCTACTTTTATCAACAGACTATGAGCAGTGTAGGTCTACTATAATCTTCTCTCTGTAATACTCCTACTGATTCTTCTGCTGTACACACTAATGGACCCACCTTTTTCCTCCCATTTACTGTCACAAATATATACATTTTTCCAAAGCTTTGCATTTATTTTATATTCTTGTATTTTATTTATCTTGTATATCATATTTCTTTTATATTCTTATATTTTAATCTCCCATTTATTGTAACAAATATATACAATTTGCCAAAGTTTTACATTTATTTTATATTCTACTTCCCTGATGCTCTACTAAATCTGCTTTTGAATTCATACAGATAAACAGACACCTTTAGGTACTGACCTGAGCTAGCTGGTTGATTGTTTGTTTTTTTCTCTTCTCACAGCTTTCTCCAAGTCCTGGTCCATAGCCACCCCCTTTTTCTTGTTCTCCTAACATAATTCTAGTGTAAGTTTCCTAGCCCTGTCAAACCTGCTTTCTCACAGCTTTCTTCAAGCCCTGGCTCTTAGTCCCCCCTTTCTTTCGGTCTCCTAACATAAGCTTATTGTAAGCTTCCCAGCCCTGTCAATCCTGTCTATTTCCCTCCCTCTTCCTCTTGAGAGTTTGCTTATTCCTTCCCTGAGCTACGGTGCCATCTTTAAATACTAAAAACCTCTGCCTGACTACACTCTGTTTCTGTCTGTCCCACTGGCATCCCTCAGTAGTGTGCATGTCCCTTTCTAAAACCCCTGGTATAACTACATTATTTTCCTACTTCTCAGTGAACTGCAGCTCCCCACTGGTGCATAAATAATAAAAACAAACAGAAAGGTAACATTCAAACCAAAATGACAGGCTGCCCTATTTCTGTAGTTTCTAACCTTTTCACTGATTATTTTCTGTTTGACGACTGCTGCTCCTCCTGGGAGGTGTACTCCGCTCCGTTCGCCCTTTGGGCTCACTCTGCTCCCCTACCCTGCCCCCAAATCTCGCCCACCCCCACTACCTGTACTTTTATACATCCCCTGACTCCTCCCCACCCAACACCTCTCCAATCACAACACACCTAAGCCAAACCCCACCAACCTGTAGATCTACATCATCACAAACATCTACCCCTCCTGCAATGCTCTACATAACATCTCTCCCTATAACCCCATTTGCCCTACTGATCTCTCTCTTCTCTTACCTATTTCACACTTTTTCCCAGTCCTTGTCATAACCCTCACATACACTCCACTACATCTTATCATCAACCTCACTTCCCATCCTACTCATCAATCTCACATGAACTCTTGACATCTAACCCAATCTATTTCTTCAAACCAAAACTGCTCCCAACCCAACCCCCCTGTACTCCCCTCTTAAATGTGGTACCAGAAAATCACTACTCTCACACAACCCAAGCTACCCTTGCCCAACACACTGCCTCACTCTTCTACTCCACCACATCTCTCTCTCACTAGCCGGTGACATCCACCCCAACCCCGGACCCATCTCTAACATCAGTCTCACCAAACCCTCCACTCAACCCACAAACTCAAAGTCCATTTGCCTTAAAACATTTAATGCATAAAGCCTAAAAAGCAAAATCCCTAACCTCCATGCCTGGCTCTCCCATAACCACCCCGGCATTACCATCATTTCTGAAACCTGGCTGAAAACCTATATAAAAGATAGCAAAATCCTACCACCAGGTTTCCAAATCATTCGCAATGACAGAGCCCACAAAAAAGGAGGTAGCTATAATCTACCCCACCTCCCATACCAATACTCCCTCCTCCAATAAAATACCAAGCTTTGCCAACGCTGAAATTATAATAGGTTTACTAAAAATAAGCAACCACAAGTCCATATGTATCACTGCCCTCTATATTCCCCCTGGTGATAATATCAAAACTCTTGAAAACATCCTGTCCTGGTTCTCCTCCAGTATAAAAAATGAAAGCTATATACTCTGTGATACAATCAACTGGAATTCTATTAACTCTGAAGCCCCATCCCACACAATCAACCTGTACAACTTCTCCCAACTAATACAATCTCCAACCAGACCAAATAAAGATGGTACCATCATTGACTGGATCCTAACAACTCACCCAAACCTTATCATCAAAGCCGGAACATTACCTGATCCTCTCAGTGATCACCTACCAGCCTTTGCCAACAATCTCCCATCTCTACTGCATAAACAACACCACTACATCCAAACCAACAACCTCTCCCCTTTCAACCCTCTAACTTTCTCCAAATGCTTAAAGCATACTGACTGGTCCCCTCTAAAACCCTTCCTCTAGATGATGCCATTTCCTACTTTAACCACTCATTCCCAACCCTTCTCAATCAGCAGCCCCCCCCTCGAACCAAGCACATCAAAACCAATCCCTGCCCATAGTTATCAAAAGATACTAAACTAGCCTTGCACCAAAGGGACAAAAAATGGAAACAATATCAAAAACATAAAAACCCTAACACTCTCCTGGAGTATAAGCAACTATGAAACTCCGCAAAAAAACTAATAATTAAAGACCGCAAAGTCCACTACTCCAAACTCCAGTCCTTGCACTCAACAAATCCCAAAAACTCTGAGACTCCATCTCATCCATGCTGCATCCTGGCAGCAAAGAAAACCTCTGCCCAGACCCCAACCTCTCCAACCTTGAAACAGCCAGCCAGTTCAACTCATTCTTCATAGACTAAACTATCAGCCTCCTTCCCATACCCCTCCTCCACCACCCCCAACCCCTCCTGCCCAACCACCACCCCAATCATCAACCTTCCTCCACATCCTTCTGCTTCAAGCCCATCCTCACAAGCACTATAAAAAGGCTTCTCCTCAAACTCAAACCCTGTCGCAATGCATCCAACAACCTTCCACCCACCTTCCTCAAACAATATGCAGACAACATTGCCCATCCCATATCTATTCTTATAAACAGAGCCTTACAAGAATCATACGTCCCTTCTATCTGGCACAGTGCTTACATCATCCCCCTCCACAAAGGTGGCAAAAATACTGATACCACCAACTTCAGGCCTATTGCCATCCTTTCCCCTTTTTCTAAAATACTAGAGAAAAACAATACAAGCACAACTCATGGCACACCTAACACTAAACTCCTCTCCCCTACCCAACATGGCTTCCACCCTGGCCACAGCACCATGACTGCACCATGACTGCCCTTCTTTCCTTTCTTGAAACCATAAACCTCGAACGTGACTCAGGCAAGTTCATATCCACACTATTTCTAGATCTGTCAAAGGCCTTTGACACCATCTCATACACCCTACTTATATTCCAACTCTCCACCCTACACCTCTCTCCCACCACCATTGCCTGGTTTTCCAACTACTCGTCCAACCGTCAACAAGCTGTCCAATGGGAAACTTCAACCTCCCACTTCCTTCCCACACCCACAGGTGTCCCACAAGGTTCTGTTCTTGGCCATCTTCTCTTCAACCTATTCATTAACAACTTTCACCAATCCATCCCAGACTCATCTATCATCTAATATGCAGATGACTCAACAATCATCTGCTCAGCCTTCTCCCCCTTTGAACTCCTAGCAAAAACCCAACTAGCCTTCTCCAAAACAGAAACCTGGATGCAGTCTAACCATCTGGCACTAAATACAAATAAAACCAAACTAATAAACAAATAAAACTTCCTATTATGAGCCCATAATTCATACATGTCTTCTTTCACTGCCTTCTCAAAAACATTAATGAGGGGATGGAGTGGTGGATTGAACACACTACTTTTCTTCAGAATATGCCAACTTAAGTTCTGATGAAAGAATTCTTATGAATCAACTGAGGGGGGACAAGGGACTGCGTATCATGACCTCTGACAAGGGAGGTGGTATAGTAATATTCCATTCAGAGGATTATTCCAACATTATGCAGAATATTTTATTTTATTTAATGAAGGGAATTATGCACAGGTTTCTAAGAACCAAATAAATACTGGATATCAATGTATTGATAGTTATTTAGAAGAATATGTCCTGGACAAACGTATTACTAATGACTTCCTTAATTTTCTTACAAATTCCTATCCTAAGGTGTTGGTTATATCTACACAAAAGCATCATTGAACCACCTTTTAGACCCATTGTTGCTGCCAGTGGCTCCAAAACACATAATCTGGCATTGTTTGTAGATAAAATGTCTAAGCATGTAGTGGTGAGAGCAGTACATCTAGTTAAGAATTCCTGAGATTTTCTAGGATAGCTTAAACAAAATCTATGGGCAGCTGATTTGGTATTTTTAACCACTGATGTGAAAGATCTGTTTTCCTGTATTCCTAAGCAAGAAGGAGTAGAATTATTTGAAGAGACACTCTTTACATGTTCCACCTTGAATGGTATGTGAAATTATGGCACTTATCTTAGAGAATACATTTTTATTCTTTGAGGGTCAATATTTCCAACAAACAAGTGGTGTTGCCATGGGGGCTGCCTGCGCCCGTATATATGCAAATATAGTGCTATTAGGCTGGGAATTAAGATATGTATTCCACAAAGAATTTTGGAACAACATCCAGTTATATTGCAGGTTTTTGGATGACATCTTTACTTTGTGGAAGGGAAAAGTGGAAGATATCCCTGGCTTTATTAACCACCTGGACAAAACTACCTCATTTTTGGAATTTACTTCAAATCTAACATATTTTGTAAGAGTACTTTTTGTAATTCTTACCTTCATTATACGAGCAACCATTCACTTTCACTGAAAAAGAGCTTAGTCAAAGGACTGGTTATAAGAATTGCACTCATGACTTCAGAATTGAGTGATGTGAGGCAGGAATTTTTCACATTAAGGGATTTGTTTTTAGAAAGAGGATACCCCAAACAGATGGTGGAACAAATTATTGAGGACGTTTACATAGGATGGGGAAAAAATATAAGCCCCTGTTAGGAAACCACCCATTAACTAATATAGCCCCCACAGATCCTGGTGAAACAAAGATTTATGAGCATGCATGTATAGTGCAATACAGTCCTATATCATATGAAGTGAAAAACATATTAAAAAAGAAATGGAGTATATTTAGGGTCAATAATGATGTGTTAACTGCAGTGGGAGATAAACCAGTTTTTATCAGCAATGTGGGCATGAATATTAAACATCTTATGGAAAACAAGTTGAATTTACCGATAGAAGGTGGTTCTGGTACAACACCTTGTGGGAGGTGCTCCCAATGTACTAATATTTTCAAAGCACCTCAAACCAACCTAGCTAAAGATGGCATCTAAGGTTATATTCAAGAAAGGAAATTGTTTTACCACCAGAGTGGTGTACCTTGCTCTATGTGATACATACAACGGATTATATGTTGGGAAAACAGAGAGGGCGTTGAAAATCAGAATCTATGAGCATGTATATGATGTTAAAAACAAGAAGGATACAAGTGCATTATATAGGCATTCCCTCACTTATTTTAATTTTAAAGATTTTAAATTTGGTATTTTGGATACTGTGGAAATAGATTTGAGGGGGGGGGGGGTGACTAGAAGAAATTATTAAGTAAAGAAGAGCTGGTTTGGCAACTCAGACTAGCAGCTAATTTCCAACTCAGACTAGCAGCAAATTTTCCACCAGGTATAAATGATTCCTTGACAATACTTCCAGCCCTGAAAGAAAAATCTATGAAACTTTAAGTATTTTAACATTTTTACATGCATTACTGTGCCTGCATTTTTAAACATATGGTGAAAATATTTAATATATAACAGTGTTTTATTTGTAAAAACCTAAGTTGGCTTGAATATTAACATCCTGTGTATTTAATATTGCTCATGTGACCATTTTACATGTGACTTTTTTTTGACAATACCATTGGCTCAGTTTTATCTATTATGTAACATGTACTGGTATAAAAATGGTTCTTGAACTAGTGTGCTTTATTCTGATGAAGTATTCTATGTGAAAGACGAAAGCGCTTAATCTTGGTGTGTTTTTACTGTCATAAACAGAGTTCATATACAGGCTTGCTTGGTGTGTTTTCCATTTGGTTCCCATTTGAAATTAATGACAGATCTATGGGCCAATATGACTTTGAAGAAAAAGCTGCTTCTGGTGCATCTTCTCATCTGAATAGTCACCCCACTGAATGTTACCTAAACAAGCAAGGAAACATGAGTTTTTCTTTATCACTGCTGCATTATTTACTCTTGGATGTGCTCACCATAGCATGACTGTCCTTGTCAGAAAGCAAAAACAATGAAGAGGATAGCAGTTTGGATGGCTTATCTGTGGACACAGAAAGAATGGCAGGATCAGATGAAGGGCTTTTATACAAATACTTATGATCATCAGGGACATTATAAAATCTGTCTGGCTTCTGCAGGTTCAGAGTCAGGAGCCTGTGAAACTGCTGCAAATGTATCCAAAGGAGGAGCTAAAACAGGAGGGACTGCAGAAGGCCTTTGTGAGTCCATTTGCAAGAGTTCTTAATATCTCTATTGAATCTCTGAAACCTGGGAAGAGTCCCACTTAAAGTGTTCCATGATACAGACCACTGTATCCTCAAAAGATAATTCTTCAAAAGGAGAATCAGGGGGCAGGGATCTTCTTTATAAGTTCCCAGGGTAAGAGGAGAGTCGATCTGGGAGGAATATGTCAAAGATTCTTCACCAGAATCCATCTCTTCATCAGAAGAAGCAGAATCCTTAGGCCTCTTAAAAGGGGTGGAAGCCAGGGAGCAGAAGCAGGGACAGACAACCCTTGTGAAGGTTTCACAAGAGCATTAAACAGCCCCTGAATAAATTTCTGCCACTCTTTGTGAGTATCCTTAGCCACAGAAGCCACATGTTTAGTATTCTGTTTCTTTTTTAAAGGAACATCTGCATTAACAAATCCAGAAGGTTCAGACACCTGCCTAAATTCAATGAGGGTACCAGGCACCTCTTTCCTAACTAATATTTGGAGAATCTCCCTAGACCTTCACATTTGTACTGACGTAAGCACATATCGGCATACATGTGAGAAGACAGCTCCAAGTTGGCTTCCAACTGTGTCAGAGGGAACTGGCATTAGCACCAGACAGTCATCAGGTTCTTCATCCAACCCAAGGGAAGTGTTCAGTGGAGATTGGACAGCAGCAGGATCAGCACATGCCTTTGTAGCTTTTTTCTTAAATGGTGGCTGAACTTTGAGGCAGGCAGATTCAGCCATGGTACCCTGATGCAAAAGCTTCAGACATTGGTTTTCCAAATAAATATAGAGATGACAGATTACTATGGAGTGTCTTAGGGAGAAACACCTGACAAATCTCACACTATATATGACACAAAAAAGGCACTTCTTGTGTCTATCTTTATTGGGAATCTGCCTCCCACACTCACATTTCCCTTCCTGAATGACATGAAAACAAACTCCAAGGAGGCAAAAAGAAATGAAGGAACCCCAGTGGGGTACATTTATCCTTAGAAGGCTTGGTAGATGAACAACCTTGGTGAATTGTGTACATATCAAATTTAAAAGTAGCATTCAGACTGGAAGCAAAGAAGTTCTGAGGATTAGGCATCCATACATCACATATGTACCTTATGCCTTATACATAGGACATACAATGCCTGGAAGGTGTAAAGGCTTTGGTATGCTGGCTGAACATTAGGCTATCCTCAGCATGATATCCCAAGAGTAAATAATGCTGCAGCAGTGAGAAGTAGGACATCTATTGTTATGGTAAGATGTTACACAAATGTGCTGTCTTCCTTCACAAGGAGGTGATACTTACGAGAGAAAGGGCCTTAGAAAGGGGTCACACTCTGTCAGCAGTTCACATCCTCATGAATGAGCTGATAAATGCTGCAACCTGCCTGTGGGGTACTTTTTTGGAAATATAGATTAAGAAACAATGCCTGGTCAGTGTCTTCTATGAGGTGAACACTCCAGATTGGCCTTGGATTTCATGGAACTCTCCTTCTTCTGTTGAGTTTATTAGGTCAAAGGATGAGGGAGGTAGCAGTGAATTTATTCTTTTTTCAGTGGTGTGAGAAAATCCAGCACACATTTTTGCTTATTCCATGTCTCATTGTAAGGTTCAGAGAGAAAAAGACCAAAAACACGGTATGGTTTCAGTCTGATGGGTTCCTTGTGATGGACAAAACTTCCCAGTCTAAGCCCTGTATGTCCCAATAGCTGGTTACACCTTAGGACTGACTACATGATGCAGACTTATTGATCCTACTGCTGGATGGAGTACAGCTTATTAAGGAAATTAGGAATCTTTCAGTTTGCAGTTTTGTCCCTTGAAGTGGAAAATGCCTCAGTTTTGGTGGATCAGTATGTTGCATCACCATGGATTTTGATTGTGAGCGAACTTGATTTATATTAGGTACTTGTATGACTTTGACCCCTTTTATTCCATGATCAAAGTGCATATGTTGTCCTGCTGTCTGCATTATGAATTTGTAAAGCGCTGGTTCCCTCTCCTGCTTTGAAGAACCATCTCCTTTATGGTTATGACTTTGTCTGTCCACTGCTTTTGGTAACAGACAGGTAACTGAATTACATTTCTGCATTTTGTCAAAGCTTGTTCCACTAAGGATGTTTGCTTTATGAATGTTTCCCCTGCAGATGTGTATCATTTGTCTTAACCTTCAACCATTATCGTCTTCACAGTGTCTGGAGGAGGTATGACTACAAAGGGATGAATATAGGATTAGGGACATGGTAGATGCCAGTAGAGGGGTTTGAAGAAGCATTCTCAGAAGTGTTACCTCACAGCAAGCACTCTAAGGAAAAAAAAAACAATAGGAAGTGTAATGGTGCTGTGGAAATAGGGAGGAAAGAAAGACTCGGGGATGACAGAAGGATGTGGGGGTCTGGCAGAGAGACCAGCTGTGCGCATGGGACAGGCTTCATCTTACTCTAAAAGTCCTCAGTACTTAGTGCAGGCTGGGAAAGTACACCTCAATAATGATACCTTTAATCCAAGATGAAAGTGTGTGTGTGTGTGTGTGTGTGTGTGTGTGTGTGTGTGTGTGTGTGTGTGTCTGTGTGTGTGTGTGTGTGAGTGAGTGTGTGTGAGTGAGTGACAGAAACAGAAGTGTGGGTAGATTCAAGTAGTAGGGGAATATTAAAAGAGATGCACAGCATAGCAGAGAATCAAACTAGGATAACTTAGTATGTGGCGGGGTGGTATTACTTTGCATTGCAAGGAACAGAGGTAGGAAGGTGGGGAAACTGGAAACAGTGAAGCAGGAAGGTAGGCGGGCATTGTTAGTTATCACAGAAACAGAGATCAGTGAGAAAAGGTAGGATGTAAAGGTGCTTGGGCATAAGTTATTTGAAAGTGACAGAGAGAGAACAGATGTAGGTAAAGTTGGAAGAACACCAGACCAAGAATGGGGCAAGGGAGCAGGCAAGGTCAGAAACAAATAATATGTGCAGTGACAGATAAGGTAGAAGGAGGATTGTTTGCTGACTATTAGTGTATCATCCCTTGGCACTTCAAGGGAGGAGGATGTGAAACTGGGGTAGTGAATACAGAAGTGTGGTAGGAGGAAAAGGGTCATATTCATGATGCTGAATTGTCCAGGAAAAGACTAGGAGGTTCCTTGCTTCATGTGCAGAGAGTGAGACTTGACTGGGGTAAGACTATGAGGGGTTCAGCTAACTGATGCAGAACAGTGACAGACAGGATCACATTCTGGATGTAATTCAAAGCAACATGAATCAGTGTTATGGATGTTCAGAGTGAAGCACATTTAGTCCACAGTGATCATGATCCTGCCACTGTGTGGTGTACAGCAGAGAGGAGTAAACCAAGTATATAAACCAAGACACGAATGTCCACAGGAAGAGTTTATTCACTATTCACAACAATCTTTCAAGTCAAAAGACTCTTTTTCAAGTACAAAAAACTCAAATTAGAAACATACATGATGTACTCAAGGCAGCCAATTAAATTATACTAATTAAATAATTGGCACACCCAATAGGTATAAAAAATTAAAACACATACAAAATACATTATATAAAATTGAATAAAACATAAAAAATAAAAAGAAATTAAACATAAGAACTCTTATATTTTAAAATAGATTTTATACTGTTGACTTTAATTCCGGTGGTACATCAGCCCTGAAAAAGTTTATCCATTTGTACTCACCTCTCTCTGTTAAGTTAACAATATCTCCACCTCTCTTATTAATGTATACTTTCTGAAGTATCCTGAACTTAAAACTATGGTCATCCCTGTGATTTATAACATGTTTACATAGGGCATTCCTCTCAATTTTCCTATGGATTTCTGACAAATGGGAAGCAATTCTTTCTTTAAACTTACAATTAGTTTTCCCTATATAAAAGCATGGGCATTTTATACAGTTCGCTAGGTAGACTAAATTTTCACTACTACAAGTGCCAAATGATCTAAAGATAAACTTTTTGTTCAAAATAGGGCTAATAAATTCCACTTCTGTATTAATATAACTACAGTACATACAATTATAGCAGGGAACAGTGCTCCTAGTTTTAAATTGAACTTGTCTATTTTCTATTTTCATATCTTTATAGCATAATAATTGCTTTAAATTCTTCTCTTTCTTAAAAATAAAGGAGGATTTTTCACCTGCTATTTTTTAATATTCAAATCAGATTGTAGAATAGTCCAATTTCTCCTAATTATAGATTGTATTTGTTTAGAGCATCTATTGTATTTCATTATATAACCCAAGTTCCTTGTTTGATTTATACCAGCTCTATCATTCTCGGAACCTGGCACATTCCTTCCACATAAATTTGGTTCAGCTGTGGTGTTATGCTCTAGCTGTATATGTTCAGTTGTTCTTTGTAATAAATCACTGTCATACCCTCTAAGTGTAAAGTCATTAGTCATAGCTATAATTTCAGATCTGAACCCTATTTAAGTTGGCTAGCTCTTAATAATTGGCTTTTTACTACTCACTTATAGACATATTTAGGATGCATACTGTTGTTATGTACATACCTAGTAGTTTGTATATCCTTTCTGTAAATAGAGGTATGCACATTACCGTCTATTTTAAATAATCGGACATCCAAAAAATTAATTTTATCCAGCGAGCAACACATATCAAAGGATAAGAAGTCAGTAGTACAATGTAATTGTTGTACAAATGCATCTAGATCAAGCTTTGTCCCTGCCCATAGCAACATGATGTCATCAACAAATTGCTTGTAAAATAATAATCTATTATTTACAAAATTACCAGATTCAGTATTGAAAATATAGAGGTCTTCCCATCTAGCTAGTACGATATTTGCATAGCTATTCGCTATGGGCGTCCCTATAGCTACACCTAATATTTGACGGTAAATCTCATCATTAAACATAAAAAACATTGTTATCAAGAACTAAATCAAGAAGAGAACAAATGAGTGATATCTTGTTAGCTGTAAAGCTACCATATTTCACCAAAAATTCTCACACATATTGTACACCTATATTGTTGGGAATAACTAAGAGAGAGATTTGATATCCATTGTGACAAAGTAGACATCCATAAGATTTTTACCAGTTATAAATTCCCCTAGAGCATCCAAAAAATCACCTGTATCTTTGATGAAACTTGTACTATGCTGTAACAAAGGCTTAAGTTGTTCATCCAGGTATTTTGATATAGCCGTTGTAGCCCATTCTCCTCCTGAGACTATAGGTCTCATAGGAGGTTTTTCTAAATTCTTATGAATTTTTGGTAGGCCATATATAGAGGGGCACGCTGGATGCTCAATATATAGAGGAAGGTGTATTGTTCAGGTGTAATAGCCAACTGCATGAGATGGTCATAAAGTTAACTTTTTATTCTGTGAATAATGTTATAAGTTCTATCTTAGTAATAATTTGAAAGGTTTGCACATCATGTAAAAATTCCAGCATTAACTCTTTATATTGATTACTACTCATAATTACTGCTTTACCCCCTCCCCTTTGTCCGCTGGCTTAATTACCACATCACTCCTAGTACAAAGCTGAATTAAGGCATTCTTTTCTGTCCTATTCAGATTACAAAATTTACCAGGTCTAACTTTGCTAAATAAATCATATATGTCGTTTTAAGGAATGCAGTAACAGTTGCTGAACTCGTTGGTATGAATGTGCTACTCTTTTCAAATCAGAACAATAGTTACTAGAAGCATCATTAAACAACAATTTAAGTCCAGCTTCCTAGCAAACATACGTGGTTCAGTTAAAGAGTCATTCAAAAGACTGTTCACATAAGGAGTAAATGATAAACCTCTGTCTAATACCTGTAATTCAAATGTATTAAATTCAATATTAGACAGATTAACAACAGTATGTCCTACTAAGTTCTCTTGGTTCTTTTAGTCGGTCCTACCTTCGGTATTCTCTCAAATCCTTCTGTGTTTGTTGCACGTTCTTCTTCGGCGTTTCTCTCAGATTCCCTTGATCTTTCCCCTTTTGCTTATACCTGTAGTGGCAATTGTAGTTGTATCTTGGCGCTCAAATGTGGTAAAAAAAGGCTCTTTATTTACCAAATTACTATTATTCGCCATTACAGTGTCACATAAGTTAACAGAAGTTCCAGTAGGTTCAGGAGGCATACTGAATGAATCCAACACTACAACAGCCTCACCCATGCAAGTGACGACATTCCCAGCTACAGGAGTCTCTACTGTAGCACTTCTAATAGATGCTCTCTGTTTCTCAATGCGATTAGGTTGCATATTAGAGGAGAATGCACTTTCATTAGGAGTGGGACGTTCATTTTTGAGTTCTTTTTCTTGGCCAGAAAAAAAACTCGGCCATGTTTGAAGTCATTAATGTCTCTAATTAATTTACGCTTTTTGGCAGATTTAAGAACATTCTCAAAATCTTTACGATTATCCAAAATTATCTGATAATTATGAGTGAGGCTGGTAAATTCCTCACTCATAGTGAGTTCATTTTCCATAGAGTCAATCTGAGCAGCAAGACTATGCTCTTTTTCTTGAAAGAAGTTATTCATTAGTACCATATATTGGATGCTTGTTCATAAGTTCAGTTCCTTACATTTTTTAAGAAGTTCAGGATATTTATTGCCGTAAGTAGGCATCTTAGTAACTCTCAATCCTCTTGGTTCCTAGTATTGTTTACAAAAAGGACTGTAGCATTAGAAACATGTTGGAATGGCAGAAACAAGATCATAGTACAGGGATAGGGATGGTAAAATGTGGCTACTGTTTACAATGCCAATATATCATCGAAGCTAAGGAGATTTATATTCCCAACTATGGGAGACATACTATCTGTGGAAAGGTTTCCTGTAATAGTGAAGTGGTGGTATATCTGGCACTATGCTCCCAATGTCCGAGTTTTTACATTGGTAAAACTAAAAATGCACTTAGGAGCAGGATATATCAATACTATTATGATATCCATAGAAAAGATAGTAAAAATGCACTGGCAGTACATATAACTGTCAATGAAGGACATGGTTTTAAATTCATTATAGTAGAACAAATAAAAATGTGAGGAGGGGGTGGGCCATTTAATGATTTTTTAGAATTATCAGAGCTTAGATGGCAAATTAGAACTAATGCAACAGAGGCACCCAGACTTAATAGTGCATTATCCATCAGCTCTGTTCCTAGGCTTAAAGCACATTTTTTTTAAATATTTAAGTATTTTAGGATGTTATGACAAACGTTTGTATATTTCTGTATATATTCTTTTTTTTCTTTATACAGAATTATTTTACATAAACACATTTTTAATGTATTCCAAGTAGTTTCATGACTGTATTTCTTATGTTGCATTGTCAAAATGTTGTGGGGCTCTTTAAGGATGTCTGATTAAGGGCATTGCCTCACTAATTTGTTAATTTTTAATTGATTTGTGTATTTAAGGATGTTGGGGAAAATGTAGATTTATTCTAAAGAAGTTTCTACTTTAGAGACAAAAGCGCTCAATAAATACTTTTTGTGTGGCTTTAGACTTGGTTTCCTGCTTCTGTGGATCTATACCTATTGGGTGTGTCAATTATTTAATTAGTATAATTTAATTGGCTGGCTTGAGTATATAATGTATGTTTCTAACTAGAGTTTCTTGTACTTGAAAAAGAGTCTTTTGACTTGAAAGCTTGTCATGAATAATTGTGAATAAACTCTTCCTGTGGACATTCGTGTCTCGGTTTATATACTTGGTTTACTCCTCTCTGCTGTACACCACACAGTGGTAGGATCATGATCACTGTGGGCTAAATGTGCTTCACAAGCAAACTTACTTCCAAACTTGTCAACAGAAACACCTAAACAACCCCCAAAAATTCTGGCAAAGTATTAACTATCTCCTCAGCCCAGGGCATATCCCAATCCCTCCACCAGTCACCTGTAATGTATCTGACCCTGTTGCAACAGAATTCAACTCTCACTTTATAAATACAATCACCTTCCTGCTGGGCAGCCACCCAGATCAACCTTTTACTCTTCCCACTCCCACTTCAGATTATCCCAACCCCTTCACTTTTACTCCCATTCAAACTATCTACATAAAAACTCCTTTCCAAACTAAAACCCTGCTCTCTTGCAGCAGACCAACTACCTAATGAATTTCTAAAAATTGCCGCCCCCTCAATTGCCTAGCCCATATCTATCTTGATAACCATTCTATTGCAGAACAATATGTCCCACTTCTCTGGAAAATATCACACATTCCTCTCCACAAAGGTGAATCCTCTAAAGAACTAACTAATTAACTATCATTTCATAGCCATCCTCTCCCCTCTTGCTAAACTCTTAGAAAAATGCATTCACAACCAACTCCTTAACCACTTCCTTAGTCACAACCTATTATCCACCTCTCAACATGGCTTTTAGACCAAAACATAGCACAAGCACTGCCTATTGACTTTCACTAACACCATTCAACATCTCATAAATGAAAGCCAGCTTGTCTAATCTATTTTCCTTGATATGTCCAAAGCCTTTGACACTGTTTTCCATCAACTACTTTTCAACAAACTCTTATCTTAAGGCCTCAGTACATCATCCCTGTCCTGGTTCCATAGCTATCTTTCCAACCGACAGCAAGCCACCAAATGGGAAAACAGACTTTCCTCCCTACTCCCCATCTCAGTTTGTGTACCCCAAGGTTCTATACTAGGCCCTCTCCTCTTTAGCATATCTACAAACAACCTCAGCTCTGCAAGTCAACTAGTCTCCATTGTCCAGTATGCCAGTGATTCTACATTTATCTGCTCACCCCCCTCACCCCAGGAACTTCAAATAAAAATGCAAGATTATTTTCAGGACATAGAAAAATACCTCACTGAACATCAACTCATACTAAACCCAAACAAAACTGAGATAATAGTCTTCAGAGATAATAAATCCAAACCATGCCAATTCCCTCACAATCCTCTCCTCAAAGGGAAGCAAGATAGAGCCCACAAGCCAAACTAAATTTCTAGGTGTCGCAATGGATAATAATCTAAAATTTGATAAACATATTTCCCTAATTATCAAAATAGTCCACACCAACCCAGCCACTGGGGATGCACAAGTCAGTGCATTTCTTTGTGCCGGTCCCAAGCCCGGATAAATGGGGAGGGTTGCGTCAGGAAAGGCATTCGGCGTAAAAATTCTGCCACATAACTTATGCCGCGAAAATTTCATATTTCCATACCGGATCGGTCAAGGCCCAGGTTAACAACGACTGCCACCAGTACTGTTAGCCAACAGGGCACTGGCGGAAATTGGGCTACTGTTGGCCAAAGGAGAAGAGGAGGGTGAAGGCATGCCTGAAGGCAGAAAGAGAGGAGGAAGGTTAGGAGTGTAGCAGTGAGGGTAGGAACTTTGAATGTTGGCAGTATGACTGGTATAGGACCAGAGCTAGCTGATATGATGGAGAGAAGGAAGATTGATATATTGTGCGTGCAAGAAACTAGATGGAAGGGAAGTAAGGCCAGGTGTTTAGGAAACGGGTTCAAATTGTTCTATCATGGTGTGGATGGCAGGAGAAATGGTGTGGGGGTTATACTAAAGGAACAATATGCCAAGAGTGTTTTAGACATGAAGAGAGTGTCTGACAGAGTGATGTTTATGAAGCTCGAAATTGATGGTGTAATGATGAATGTTGTTAGTGCATATGCTCCACAAGTTGGGTATGCAATGGATGAGAAAGAGAAATTTTGGAGTAAGTTGGATGAAGTTGTGGTGAGTGTACCCAAGGGTGAGAGACTAGTGATTGGAGTGGACTTTAATGGGCATCTTGGTGAAGTGAACAGAAGAGATGAGGAAGTGATGGGTAGGTATGGTGTTAAGGAGAGGAATGCAGAAGGTCAGATGATTGTGGATTTTGCGAAAAGGATGGACATGGCTGTGGTGAATGTGTATTTTAAGAAGAGGGAGGAGCATAGGGTGACGTACAAGAGTGGAGGAAGATGCACACAGGTGGATTATATCCTATGTAGGAGGGCCAGTCTGAAGGAGATTGGAGACTGTAAAGTGGTGGCAGGGGAAAGTGTAGTTAAGCAGCATAGAATGGTGGTCTGTAGGATGACGTTGGTGATCAAGAAGAGGAGTAGGAGTGTGAAAGCAGTGCCAAGGATTAAATGGTGGAAGTTAAAAAAGGGTGATTGTGAAGTGGAGTTTAGGGAAGAGTTAAGACAGGCACTGGGAGGCAGTGGAGAGTTACCGAATAGCTGGGTAACTACAGCAGAACTAGTAAAGGAGACTGCTAGAAAGGTGCTTGGTGTGACATCTGGACAGAAGAAGGAGGACAAGGAGACCTGGTGGTGGAATGAGGAAGTACAGGAGAGTATACAGAGGAAGAGGCTGGTGAAGAAGAAGTGGGATTGTCAAAGAGATGAAGAAAGTAGACATGAGTATAAGGAGATGAGGCGCATGGCAAAGAGAGAGGTGGCGAAAGCTAAGGATAAGGTGTATGGAGAGTTGTATGACAGATTGGACACTAAAGATGGAGAAAAGGACCTGTACTGATTGGCTAGACAGAGGGACAGAGCTGGGAAAGATGTGCAGCAAGTAAGGGTGATAAAGGATAGTGAGGGAAAAATACTCACAAGAAAGGAGAGTGTGTTGAGTAGATGGAAAGAGTATTTTGAGAGGCTGATGAATGAAGAGAATGAGAGAGAGAGAGAAGGTTGGATGATGTGGGGATAGTGAATCAGGAAGTGAACAGATTAGCAAGGAGGAAGTAAGGACAGCTATGAAGAGGATGAAGAATGGAAAGGCTGTTGGCCCAGATGACATCCCAATGGAAGCATGGAGGTGCTTAGGAGAAATGGCAGTGGAATTTTTAACTAGATTGTTTAATGAAATTTTGGAAAGTCAGAGGATGCCTGAGGAGTGGAGAAAAAGTGTTTTGGTACCTATCTTTAGGAATAAGGGTGATGTGCAGATCTGCAGTAACTACAGAGGAATAAAACTGATCAGTCACAGCTTGAAGTTATAGGAGAGAGTAGTAGAAGCTAGGTTAAGAAGGGAGGTGATGATTAGTGATCAGCAGTATGGTTTCATGCCAGGAAAGAGCACTACAGATGCGATGTTTGCTCTGAGAGTGTTATTGGAGAAATACAGAGAAGGTCAGAAGGAGTTGCATTGTGTCTTTGTAGACTTGGAGAAAGCATATGACAGGGTGCCTAGAGAAGAGTTGTGGTATTGCATGAGGAAGTCGGGAGTGGCAGAGAAGTATGTAAGAGTGGTACAGGATATGTATGAGGGTAGTGTGACAGTGGTGAGGACTGCAGTGGGAGTGACAGATCCATTTAAGATGGAGGTGGGATTACATCAAGGATCAACTCTGAGTCCTTTCTTATTTGCAGTGGTGATGGACAGGTTGACAGATGAGATCAGACAGGAGGCCCCGTGGACTATGATGTTTGCAGATGACATTGTGATCTGTAGTGAGAGTAGGAATCAGGTTGAGGAGACTCTGGAGAGGTGGAGATATGCTCTAGAGAGCAGTGGAATGAAGGTCAGCAGGGCTAAGACAGAATATATGTGTGTAAATGAGAGGGAGGGTAGAGGAATGGTGAGGATGCAGGGAGTAGAGTTGGTAAAGGTGAATGAGTTTAAGTACTTGGGATCAACAGTTCAGAGTAATGGTGAATGTGGAAGAGAGGTGAAGAAGAGAGTACAGGCAGGGTGGAATGGGTGGAGAAGAGTGTCAGGAGTGATTTGTGACAGACGGGTACCAGTAAGAGTGAAAGGGAAGGTCTACAAGAACAGTAATGAGACCAGCTATGTTATATGGGTTGGAGACAGTGTCATTGACAAAAAGGCAGGAGTCAGAGCTGGATGTGGCAGAGTTAAAGATGTTAAGATTTGCACTTGGTGTGACTAGGATGGATAGGATTAGTAATCAGTATATTAGAGGGTCAGCTCATGTTGGACAGTTTGGAGACAAAGCAAGAGAGACGAGATTGCGTTGGTTTGGACATGTGCTGAGGAGGGATGATGGGTATATTGGGAAAAAGATGCTAAGGATGGAGCTGCCAGGTAAGAGGAAAAGAGGAAGGCCTAAGATAAGGTTTATGGACGTGGTGAGAGAGGACATGCAGGCGGTTGGTGTGACAGAGCAAGATGTAGAGGATAGGAAGAAATGGAAAGAGATGATCCGCTGTTGTGAGCCCTAACGGGAAAAGCCGAAAGATGATGATGATGATGATGATCAAAATAGTCCACACCAAGCTTGGCACCCTCTATAGAGCCAAACCATACTGTACAGAAAGTGCCAGACTAGCCACTGCTCGATCACATCTGCTTTCTACCCCCCTCTATGGATCCCATATATTTACAAACCTGCAAAAACTGACCTTAATAATCTAAAATACTGCTGCAACAAAATTGCCAAGTTTGCCACTGATCATCCATACAGAACTCACCA
Source organism: Protopterus annectens (assembly GCF_019279795.1). NCBI lineage: Eukaryota > Metazoa > Chordata > Ceratodontiformes > Protopteridae > Protopterus > Protopterus annectens. The sequence continues at coordinate 1,057,339,309 of NC_056746.1, read as the reverse complement.
CTGTGCAGTCCTCTCCCAGCTCAACTGGCTAGAACTCCCTAACCTCTTATTAATCAACTCACCATGGCCCACAAAATAATTCAACAGCCCAGTAGTTGCCTTGCTATTTCTAATCCTGCCAAACTTAGTATAAATCTCAGATCACTCAGATCTTCAGACAAACTAATGCTAAAGGTTACCCACCCCCTTAACTATCATGGCAACTCCATCTATTCTTACAAAATTGCCAAACTCTGGAACACTCTTACTTAGCCCATAACAAAAAATCCTAACTATAATGAGTTCAAACAGCTCCTAAAAGACTACCTAGCTATTAATTGGCTTTGCTGCTGTCATGCTCCTGGCTAAGTCTGCCTACTCCCTAACTATATCACTTATTTCTGCTCCTTCTAACTCAAGCCATTATCCTGTGGGTACTATCCTTCCCACGTTTCCCTATGCTGTATTGCTAATATCTTACAGTTTCTTTCAACCTCAATTGGACATGAGTCATATGCTACATTGCTGTACATGTATTGCAACTACTGTGTCACTGTCATTGCCCTATGTTTATTATGTCTCTTTTAATGACTTACTGTATTTGTTTGTGCACACTGTTACTTGAAATTGTATTTGTTTTGTATATAATTAATATTATTAATTTTTTAGTATTGTTAGCTTCTTTAGTATTACAATGTTTTTTGGAGCTTTTCTCCCTGGGTCTCCTCTGAAAATGGGCTCCTGGCCCAGTCGGACATTACCCAGTAAACAAATGTAATAAATAAAAATAAAATAAAATAAATAAATAATCACTCGAATGTCCTTCAGGCTTTAAGAGGTGATGATGTGGAGATGAAAGCATGGGTTGAGTTTACTGTAGCACACTTGAACTATATAGAGCAGCAAACTGTGGAGTTGGAAGCTTGAGCATGAAGACCAAATATGAGTCTCTGTGAAGTCCCGGAAAGAATAGAAGGCAGTGACTGGCTGGATTTTGTCCACTAACTTTTAGCAAAATGGTCTGACTTGCCAGTAAATCAGCTATTATTGGAGAGGGTTCTCAGAGACCCTTGGTAGGTGAGGCGGGGGTGGGGGCGCAAGAGCTCCATGCCATATTATTGTTAAATTTTATCTATTATCTGAAAGCTGGGCAAATAACTTTTGTGTGGTGATCTCTTGCTACACATGGAATAAGACTTTTCCCTAAAAACTAGGCAGAATAGGCAACCTTTTTTACCTGAAAATCTGGCAATGTAAGGCCAAGGAACTGTACTTTAGACTTGAATACCCTGCAGTTCTTTGGATGAAGCTGAGCGGCACAGTTAGGGAATTTCAGGATCCTGAAAAAATTAGTAAGTACCTGCATTTCAGATATCCTACTGTTAGATAAGAACTGAGAGATAGGAATTCCTCAGACAGGAATATTTATACAAGAGCAGCAGTTTCCAGTGAGGGTAGATTATACATCAGAAAGAATAGTTGTGTAAAATCTTACAATAACCATAGATGTCCTTCTCTTCTATATGCTGCAGTATTCATAATATGAGGAAATTCACCACTGGCTAACTCTACGTCCGGCCAGTATACAATAGTCTAGTGCTACTGTGAGGTGCATTTCATGCCACACAACAGCAAACGTATGTCAGCCATAAAGTGACATGTGGTATAAAGTGGATGTCAGCATGCACCAACCTCAGAAATGAATGCCGCAGAAAGCACCAGCCTGACCTTAGGATAGGAGAAACATGCCATCAGGTGCCAGGCAAGCATCAGGGCGAAAGTGGGGGGGAAAGTAATACTGCAGCATATAGAAGAGAAGGACATCTATGGTTATGGTAAGATTTTACACACTATTCTATGTCCTTCTATTCATATGCTGCAGTATTCATAACATGAGGGACAGTACCAAAGCTCATACAGAGGAAGAATTGGGTGGAGGAAACAGAAACATTCTCCATAAGCCCATACAGAATAGCTCTGACAAACCCAGCACTGGACCTGGAAATACCATCTCATTTATAGTGTTTAGTGAAGGTATGAACCGAAGAACGGTTAGCTGCTTCCAAGATAAAGCAAGTGTCCAATCCTTTAAAAAAAGCCCTAGAGGAAGATACTGCTCTAGTGGAATGTGCCCTAACATGACAGGAGAGATTCTTTCCATGGGCCACATAACAGAAAGCAATAGCTTTAGAGATCCAAGAGGAGATAGTTTGCTTGGAAACAGGTTGGGCCTGGGCCCTTGGGTGATAGGAGACAAATAGGTGGTCAGACGTACAGATTGGTTTGGTCCAAATAGTATCTGAGTTGCCTATGCATATCTAAAGTGTGTAGGATACTCCTACTGGGAGAATGAGGAGAAGGGAAAAAGGTTGGAAGGTTAATGGATTGATTGAGGGATAACTCATTTACCACCTTGGGAATAAAGGAGGGATTAGTTCTTAAAGAAGCCTATCCCTATGGAAAACAGAGAAGGGGAAGAACACATTAGAGCCTATAACTCAGATACCCTTCTGGCAGAAGTAATGGCCACAAGGAGGACTGTTTTCCAGGTGCAATGTTGTAGAGAGGAAGAGCGTGCAGGCTTGAAGTGGGCCAGGGTAGGTTTCTCCAAGATGAAATTGAGATCCCAAGGAGGAGGAATTGGTTTCCTTGGTGGTCTGATGTGAAAGACACCTTTTAAAAAGAGTTTAATGTTCAACCTGGAAGCTAAAGGAGGAGACATAGGTGGACATGCAGAGATAGCAGAAAGATGGGCTTTTACTGAGGAGTAAGACAGCCCACTCTTCATTACTTAACACAGGTAGGACAGGACCACTGGGACATCTACTAGCAATGGATGTTAATCTTTTTTGAGGCACCAGATGAAAAACCTGGAAAAACATAAGATTTCCTGTTTGTGGGGTTTCTGGCCTCCTGCAGAACTTGAAGCATGTCCTGTCCTCAGAAAATAGGTGTGTGAAGGGAATCAAAACCCTACCACCCACAGGCTCAGATTCAGAGTTGACATTTGTGAATATACTAGAGTTGCCTTGTCCTGTGTGAGTAGGTCCATTCTGTTGGGTAACATGTGGTGAATGCACTTGGCTAAATGCAGAAGAAGGGGGGAACCAATGCTGTTTTGGCCAAAAGGGGGTCATCAGCAACATTTTTGTTGGTTCTGCTGGATTTTCAGCAGGACCTTTAGGAGAAGTGGGAAGGGTAGGAATGAATAAAGAAACATCCCCTTCTAAGAGAGAGATAGAGCATCCACCTTCTGTGCTAGGGGGTCTGGAACCCGTGCACAAAACCTGGGAAATTGTCTGTTCACGGGGGAGGCAAAGATGTCTACCTGAGGTATACCCCAGTGATGGATCATGTCCAGAAGCACATCCCTGTGTAACATCCATTCATGGGAATGAGTCATGGACCTGCTGAGTGTGTCTGCTACAACATTCTAAGTCGAGGGAATGTAAACAGCCTGAAGGGAGAGTTAACTCCTGTAAAGCCAACTCCCAGGCCTGTAATGCCAGTCTGCACAGGAGATAAGACTTTGTTCCTCCCTGTTTGTTGACATACCAGTGGACTGTGGTATTGTCTGTAAACCATTTCAAAACCACTGGGGAAATTAGAGGCTTGAAAATTTGGAAGGCAAAAATCAAGGTCCTTATCTCCTTGATATTGATATGCTCTCTTCTTTCAGCTAGAGAACAGGCATCTCTGTCCCTACAGAATTCCAGTACTGCCCCCCATCTCATTTCTGAAGTGTCTGTGTACAGCTCCTGCATGGAGAGAGGTGTTTGTAAGGGTAGATCTGGGTTCTTTGCAACCTGTGGGATCCACTAGTTCAATTCCCTTTTCAGACAAGGAAGGAGTGGGATAACAAACTCCAGAAGATGAGAGTGTTGTTTCCAAACTGCCCTCAAGTACCACTGGAATTTCCTCATTTGTAACTTGGCTAAAGGGAACATGGGGATAGTGGAGGCCATGAAACCCAGGAAACAAAAAAACTCTCTGGCAGTCAGGGATTTGAGATGCAGGAGGTCCTGGAAGTGGGTGGTTAGGAACAGGACCTTTTCTAGAGGTAAGGAAGCTAGCATCCTGTCTGTCGGGATCCTACAGCCAAGAAAGATGTGGTCTTGGGAAGGTATCAGAGCAGATTTCTGGTAGTTGATCATGAACCCTAGACTCTCCAGGAGTGACACCATAAAGGAGAGATTCTCCTGAAGGATGTCTGAAATTTGTGCCTGGAGGAGTAGGTAAGGGATGATCTGAATACCCTGTAGCCTGCAGTAAGCTATAACAGGTGCTAAGCATTTTGTGAAGACCCTTGGAACTGTAGATAGTCCAAAGGGCAAGGCACAGAACTGAAAATGTGAGGAAGCAATAGCAAAATGAAGAAACTTTCTGAGCTAGAGGTGAATGGGAATATGAAGGTAGACATTTTTGATGTCCAGAGACACCATGAACGCCTGAGAAAGTATGAGAGGAAGAAGAGTGGGTAATGTTAGCATACGATATGTGGGCACCTTCACAAAGGTATTTAGATGGGATAGGTCTAAAATGAGTCTCCAGGAACCATCCTTCCTGGGTACCTGGAACATCCTGGAGTAAAATCCTTTTCCAACTTTGATGGGTGGCACTTCCTGAATAGTTCCTTGGAACAGAAGGCAGGAAATGACCTGGGGAAAAGTTCCAATTTTTCCTTTGGAGGAGGGCGAATACCCCTGAAGGGAGGTGGAGTCTTCCAAACCATAAAGTATCCTTGTTGGATGATGGACAGGACCCAAGAGTCCTGGGTTATCTGTTTCCAAGCAGGGAGAGAAAGAGAGAGACAAAAAGACAGAGGAGTTAATGGGCCTGGAGGCAGGTAGTCACAGACTACCAGGCTTAGCCTGAAAGGACTGTTTCTGGGTGGGAGTAGAGGAGGCAGACTCTGAAACCTAGGGACAGTAAACAAAAATTTGCTTAAGATCTTGCAGCTCCTTGTCCTTCTTCCAAAGAGATTTGAATAATTCTGCAGCCAAGGTACCAGACAAAGCCTTGTTGTCCAAAGGAGCATCCGTGATCTTTGCTTTAATGTCATCAGGCAAAGGTTGGAGCCTGAGGCATGAATACCTCCTCAGGACTGACTCAGATGCAGCTGCTCTAGCTGAGGCATCCATGGCATCATAACTGCACTTTATGGAATGCTGTGCAACCTGAGCAGAAGAATTAAGAATGGAGGAAAGTTTAGCCTTAGTGGGGGAATCAGGGAGCTCAAAAAGTAGCTTGCCAGTGTCTGAGAAAAGGGCCAAAAAATATTTGGCCATATGGGTCTGATGGTTTATAGCCCTGAAGGCAAAAGTAGCTGAAGTATAGACCTTTTTTCCAATTCTCTCCATGACTTTGCTCTCCTTATCTGAGGGAAGTAGGGAGATAGAAGGCAGCATTTTTGGATGCCTTGTCTGCAGAGACAGAAATGGTAGCAGGATCTGTCGAGGGGCATTTGAATAAGAAATTGTATTCTGCAGGCACTTTATAAAATCTATCTGACCTCTTGGGAGCTGGAAGCTGGGAATCAGGGCACTTAAATGCAGCTGCAAATGCATTGAGGAAGGCTTGCAGAACAGGAGGAATGGTAGATGGTGAGGGGAGTCCATCTGTAGCACCTTTTTTGGATGTCTGACAGTTGACAGCAGTCCCACTTAAGAACTCTGTCATCTTAAGGATAGTTTCCCCAAATGAAATATCCTCCCCATAAGAATAAGTGCCATTAGATTCCTCTTCTGGTTAGGCATATCCCAGAGGGGAAGAAATCTGGGCAGAGTAATCCAATGTTTCATTATTTATTTATTTAGCAGGAAAGTCTGACTGGGTCAGAAGCCTGTTTTCAGCAGAAGCCTGTGTGGAAAAGCTCCACAGAAATATAAGCAAAATACAATAATTAGATAGTACAATAGTATACATCCAGTAAGATGCAGAATACAAATTATCCAGTTCGTCTATACAAAGTATTCAATACTGTTTTTTAGTAGATACAAGTTCAAAAAAGAAAATCACGCAAACATTTCAGTAAAGATCACTGTGAGAATAATAAAATTAGTACTGTGTACATATTAAATAATAGTTATGAACAAATGAGATTTCCTTTATATATATTTTTATGAGCAGTAGTAACACTGAGGAGAGGGAGAAAATGAGGTAAGGAGTGGACAGTGTGTTGAGAGAGTTATAGGTATCTTGTCAATCAGGTTTGGCACAGGAGCAATGCCAGTTTTTGGATAGATGTTCAAATAGTAGTTTGAAATGGGCAGATTCAGGTGTGCTTTGGAGGGTGTGGGGTAGAGAGTTCCATAATTTGTCTATTTGATTTGAGAATAGAGTTTTACCGTGAGTGTTGTTAGCTTTGTTTACTGTGAGCAAGTTTCTGTCTGCAGATCTTAGACTTTGTGGGCAAGATTAGGGAACAAGTTCCTTGAGGGATGGCAATTGTCAGAATGGAAGATGATATTATGTGTGAATTTAAGTTGGTAGAGATGGAAAAGTTTAGTTAGCTTGAGCCAACTTAATTTATGTAGAGCAATACAAGGGTGTGTTTTGTTTGGAAGGTTGGCTGCAAAGCGGGGTATTTTGTTGTAGCAAGTTTCCAATTTGGTTAAGTCTGATTTTTTTTAAGTTGGTAAAGAGGGGAAAAGCATAAAGGAGCATAGAGAAGAGGAAGGTTCTGGATATGGCTAGTCTGGTATTGTCAGTGAGGAATGGCTTGCTTCTGTACAATGAGCCAAGTTTAACGTAAACTTTCTTAATTGTGATGGTTATGTGTTGGTCATATCTGAGTTTGTTGTCAATAGTCACACTGAGGTGTTTTGTATGCTCAACTGGTTGGATGACTGTGTTGTTTGATGAGAGAATGTTAAAAGGAGGGGTAGTAGGTGATTGTTTGCTACTGGTAAATAGCATTAACTGTGTCTTTTTGGAGTTGTGATTAGTTGTGATTTACTTATATATGTTTTGATATCATTAAAAGCTTGTTGGGCTACTACTTGGAGGTCTGGTAAGGTATCTGCTGAGCAGATTAAAGCTGAATCATCCACATACTGAACTACTTTAGCATGTGTTGTGGATAAGGCTAGATCATTAGAGAAGATGGTGAAAAGAAGTGGTCCTGGGGAACTCTGACAGAGACAGGTAGAAGTGGTGAGAGTTCAGATTTCCATTGTACTACTTGTTTGTCAGAAAGATAGCTTAGAAACCAGGAGAGGGAAGTCTTTGATAGCTTTAGTGAGGCAAGAGTATTAAGGAGTTTCTGATGGGAGACAGTGTCAAATGCTTTTGATGTCTAGGAAGGTTGATGCTACTTGCTGGTCTGAATTTATGAGTTGGTTGACGGTGTTAGAGAAATTTAATTAGGGTTGTGGTGGTGCTGTGTTTCAGTCTGAAACCGTGTTGGGAGGGAGAGATAAGGTTGTGAGATAGCAGGTATTGTAGCAATTGAGAGTTTATACATTTTTCGGAATTTTGACACAGGGGGAAAGGATGGCTATGGGCCTGTAATTGTTTAATTCTGTTGATGTTCCTCCTTTATGTAGAGGGGTGATATAGGAAATTTTCCATCATTTTGGGACATATTGTTCTGCTATAGACCTGTTTACCAGAATGGAGATAGGCAGAGCTATGGCATCCGCTTAAAGTTTGAGGTACTCATTGGGGAGTTAGTCAGCTGCTAAGATGAAGGTTTCAGTTTTTTCCGCATCATTCTTATGATGTTAGTTGGGACAGGTTTGAGGTCAAAAGAGTTGTTGTTAGTTTCCACATTAGATGGAAGATACGGTGGGGTGGAATTGTTCCCTGCAACTAAGGAGATGATGGTGTTTATAAAGTAGATGTTGATTTGTGAGGCACTACTCACACTTTGGTTATTGGTTGTTGGTTCTTGGGTTGTGGCATTGCCAGATGATTCTTCCTCATCTAAGGAAATGTCCTCAGAAGCCCTACTCAAAGGAGTAGAAGGGGAAGGGAAAGAAGAATGGAGAGATGGACCTGACATCTGATGCAGGGCCATAAAGATGTTGAACAGGCCTTGGGAGAAGGCCTGCCAATCCAGTGGTTGTTCTGGAGGAGCTGGAGTAACATGTTCAGTTTTAATCTTTTTCTTTTTTGGGGGCCTTCATATGGTGGAAGGTGGATGGGCCTGACATTGGCCTACAGTCCACAATGTTGGTGGGAACATTCTCATGCACTATTTGGGTAATGCAACGTGGTCCTTCAGTAACAACAAGTCGTGGTTCCCCCATGCCCAAATTCGACACCTGAGATTCCCTCAAGGATGTTCTGGTAGGGTCCTTCATGGCCTCCACCCTGGTACCCATCAAAGGAGTGTCTACTGACTCTGGAATGGCCTCTGAGCCAACATCGGCCTTAGGAGAAACATCTGGAACAGAGGGAGTAGTGGATAAATCAGGCTTTGGTTTCTTTGCCTTTTTAACTTGCAGCTCATCTGAAGGGCCTGACTCAGCTTCCATGTCATGAGCGAGACGTTTTAACCACTGATTCTCAAGATATAATTTCAGGGAAGCTAAACGACTATGTAGGGTCTTGGGTACAAATGCCTAACAGATGGCACAAGCAATATGGTCGTGGTCTGGGCCTAGGCAAAACAAGCAAAGGTCCTGAGAGTACTTATGTGGAATCTGCCGTCCACACTGACACTTGCCTTCCTAGCAGACGTAATCAAAACAGAGCACAGCAGCCAAAAAGGTAATGAAAAACCCAAATGGGGTACATGTCTGAACCAAGGTTCGCAACTTGTCTAACAAGCGATGACCAGAGCAAGCGATTGGACAGGCAGCAGAAAAGTTCTGGGGTTGGTGTGTGCTGACATCCACTTTATACCAGATGTGCATTTACTGTTGTGTGGTGTCACACATACCTCACAGTAGCACTAGACTTTTGTATACTGGCAGGATGAACGAGTTAGCCAGTGACGAACTCCCTCATGTTATGAATACTATAGCATATGAACAGAAAGACATCAAGCTTTCCCATTGTTTAAAAAGCAGCTGGCATTTGGGAAAGAACTGCATTTATTGCTGCACTGAAGAAGAATTTGTGATGTTCCATTTGGACACGAATTGAAAAGATACTTTTTTTATTCATTGATCAGCAAAATGAGGTTCACTTTGTTGCTAGCCTATTATATGTGTCCTTTTATGTCCTGGGCCTACCCTTGGAGTCTTTCAAAAGTTCATGTGATCTCTAGGCTGTATATACCTGATTAGAGTCTGTGTGAAATCAGTCCAGGGATGTTAGTTGTATCACAGACTCAGCTTCTCACAGGAAGTTCCAGTGCTTTGTCATCAGGATCAACCCCCTTTTTTCCCATGTTGTTCATGGGTCAGGGTCTCACATCAGGACTGCATGGGGAGATGGTTTTTGAGTCTTTTCTTTCTGCTTTTCCTTTGTTTTGGTTTTAGTATTATTTACCAAATGAGCATTTCTGCTGCTTTGGATTTAATTAGATAACAGACTGTGCAAGTATAATGGTTGTTTGTATCATCTGTTAAGATTGTAAAGAGTTAGATATTTTACTGATGTTATATTGAGGCTATTAACAAATTTTGAATATTTTGGAAAATTCTGGTGAATGAAGTTTGAATATTTTAAAAAAAGGAGATGAGGCCTTTTAGTACATAGTAAGGGAGGGAGGGACAGAAATGGTCAGGCAAAGCAAAAATGGGAGGTCACAGGAGGAAAAACAAATGTTCTTTACTTCAGTTTTCAGAAAGGAAATAATTGGGAGGCTTCCCTGCTGAGATGGTGGTAGGGAAGCACGTGGAAAACTGTGGGACAAACTCACAAACATCAGGATAGAAGTAAAGCAGACACAGAGTGAACTATCTACCTTTAGGGAGTAAAAAACATGAATATCAGGTGGACTACCTACCATAGTCCTCAGAAGTCTTGCTACTTTTCTACCAGACCCTCTAATAGAGGTCTACAACAAATCACTGTCTAGTTCAGAAGTTCTTGAGTGAAAGCAAATGTGCCGTTGTAAAAAGGGGTAGAGAGAAAATCTGGGGAATCATAGGCTTATCAGCACCACAGATGTAGTATGGAAAGTTTTGAAGAAAATCTTTAGAGGAAGGTTGACGGAATTTTAGATGGCAGTAATCTGCAGTACTGGATAACTGCCAGTTGGGCCTGTCAGTCAGATGGGATTCACTTTTTTGAATGGGTTACAGGTAAACTTGGCAATGGAGTACCAGTAATTATTTACCTGGTCTTCAGCAAAACTGTGTCTTACACAAGAGATAGACTAGAAAATTGGATGAATTGTGGATTGCTACATGACTAAATGGTAGGACAAAGAGGGCTACAGTGAAAAGGTCAGTATCACAAATTAGATGAATAGGAGGTCCAATGGTGTCTGTCCTATGTTTAGGAATTTTCACCGTGTGTGTTTATCTTCAATCTAGGAAGAATAGGCAAACTTTTTTTACCTGGAAATCTGGCAATGTAAGGCCAAGGGACTGTAATTTAGACTTGAATACCTTGCAGTTCTTTGGATTAAGCTGGGTGGCACATTCAGGGAATTTCAGAATCCTGAGAAAGCTAGTACGTACCTGCATTTCAGAGATCCTACTGTCAGCATCTTCATTGATAACACAAAGTTGCAGCAGTGGTGGATGGGAAGAGTAGTTTATTGAAGGATTTGGAAATACTAACCAAGTAAGCAGAAAGGACATCATTGAGGTTCATTGCAGGCAAACACCAAGTACTGAACCTGACCACAACAGCCATGATGTGAAATCTGAGAAGGAGGTAGTGCAACTGAGAATGCAAAATTGATCTAGGGTGCTGATCACGCCTGTATTATACAACCAGGAGAATACTGGGATGTCATTGACAGCAGCAGCAGTAAACAAAATACTGGGATGTATTTTCATGGGGAATAGGTTCTTTAAACTTTGGTAATACTTCCACTTTACAGGGCCTTGGTCAGTCCATACCTTAAAGTCGTATGAGTAGTGAGGCCATAATAAGAAACCGACATCAGGTTGCGGGAAAGAATCCAGTGTAAATCTACCCAAAAGCTCTGTTGGATGGAGGAGAAAAATACAATTAGAGGCTAGACATCTTCTTTTTTTAGACCAGAAGAGAGGGGAGATGAGTTTCAGGCTCAATATTATGTCAGGGAGATGTGAAGGTATCATTCTGAACAAGAAGGCTAGAGGATGAAAGAGGGCAAAAATATCTGCTTTGGTGGAGTAGAGGGATAAAACCATGACTACTGCCCAGCCAACCTGGGTTCCATTGGTGGCTCAGGTGACTGATGAAGGGGATTGGGAGGACGTGCCCATCCAAGGTAGGAGGGCGTTCATTTATATGCTCCCTACGGGTGGCATGGTTCAAAGAGGGGAGTTGCCCTCAGACATAAATGACATGTGTGATGGGTGGAAAAAGGGAAGCTGATACATCATAAACAAAAAAAAATCACCCCCCCAATGGAAGCACAGATGAGCTGATGCTCCAGGACACCCTTAAGATCCATGACCAGCCCCGGCAAAAATGGAATAAGTCTAGGGGAGTTGGAAAGTAGCTGATGGACCTGGCATGGACATTGGTTAGTGGTGGGGCTAGGCTGATAACAATGAGGTCCAAGGGGACAAAATAAGAAAAATCAAAAGCAGCAGATTGTGGAGACTATTTACACGCTGGCTCTCCAAAAGTACTTCTTCAAAGAAAGGGTTGTATGCCCATGGAATGAATTACTGGAATGCATGTTGAATTGGAAATCCAGAGAGACATTCAAAAGGACATGGTACAGGTGAAGAAAACGTAAAGAGGGAACTTAAGGTTGAAGGGGAGATAGAATGTTGAATACACTTAATGGGCAGACTAGAGAAGCTTATTGTACTCTTCTGTAAAGCAAATGTAAAGCAATAACATTTTGGGAAATAAGTAAGTCATTGGACTGCACTATCTGAGATGTGTTCTTTTGTGATCCTCCAGCTTATTCTGCCCTTGTGGTTATGGCTGTAATTCAACCAAAGCAAAGGATTCACAATGAGGGACCTCAATATTAAATACAGCAGTTAAATTCTCGATGTATCTGCTTATCTACAAGAGGACCTTCCATTTCCCTATAAATACTACCAGCTTTGGAGTTCCCTTTATGTTACATAAGCATATACTCTGTATTGCTTAATAATGTAAGTTTCACATCTTTGTTATTTTTTTATCCGAAAGGGCTGAGCTGGCACACTTAAGCAGGTAGAGTGTTACATCATGGAGCTCATTGATACAAGCAATGTGATATTCCTATAGAAATTATTTTACAAGGAAATGCTAAATTGTGAATAGTCATGAAGATCAACCTCGCCAAAGACCAAGAAATGATTATCTTGAAGCTTAAGCATTATGATAGGAACATAAGATCTGGTATGGGGGGGACCAGCCTCATAGTCCAGTAAGACTGAAACAGTGAAACTGCAAGCTTTCACTTGATAACTAATACTGTTCCCAGGCTACTAGCCCCTTCCCTTTATCCATAACACTGTGTTAGCTGGTTTTCTTTCTAGATCTCTTTTGTCACTCACTAAGCTTGAATTGGGGGAAAAAGCCACAGTCTACTTTGTCTTAATTTAAATTTAAAAAATCTTTAATTACTGTACTGCTGTTTTCATATTTCTCTTCAACCATGCACACTTAAATCCCTGCAATCAATAAACAAAATCAGACCAATCCAGTTTTTTATACTTTTGACAGTTGTTGCTACTTAACTTTCTCTTAGGCCCTGGTGTGTCTTTGTCATGCTTTATCTAGCTATGCATATATTTGTTGTACTTTGTTTAGCCACTCACCACTACCATTTTTGATTTCTATGTCTATTGTTAGCTGATAGGCTATTTGCAATTTGCTTTATTTAGTTTTGATGCTTAACATTCATTTTTTCTCTGTAGGTATGGATGATAAAGTGTTCAAAAATTGTGGACACAAGATTCTTTTTTAGGATAGACACCTTTTGTGCATTCTGTAGCTTGGGAAGGAGTACTTTAAAAGGAAATGTGATACTGAAGGATAAAATAAGCAAATTAATTTGGCAAGGCATATAACAGCTTGTCCACTCCTGAAGGGACTTTAATCTCTAGTGTTGTGTCAAGGTCAATCCCATTGGCTCCTAGAACCATACCCAAATCCTAGTACTCAGAAAACAGGAGAAAAATAATGGACATAAGAAAGGCCAAAAAAGATGCTTCATAGATACATATAGGTTAGTACTAAGCTAACTGCCCTTGCGAGCCATTGTAAGCCTAGCCAATTATCCCTTGTCAGACTCAAACCCTGCACGTTGTGTTTGTAAGGCAAACACCTTAACCATTAGGTCACCCTCCCATCATGTGATGTAGTTTCCATTTGTTGTACATTGTATCTACTGGTGTTTCTAAGTTTATATTTATTTTATTTTTTTGTTAATGGAGTAAGCTCATTGCACATGCGTTCTTTATGAGGGATGATCCAAGAGCATTGTCTAGTTAAGTGACTTGCTCAGAGTCACACAGTAGACACATGGAGGCTGAGGGACTCAGACTATGGACTACAGGTAGCACCAATTAACCTTAACTCTGCCTAGTCATAATCCTCTGAATTAGTTGCCTGTAACTGTTGTTGAGTCTCTCCCCAGATATGTAAGACAAGAAGGTATCTTGGCATTAGACTATGAGATCTGACAAACTTTGCAGTTTGCAGGCCACTGTCAACCAAAGACATGAAGTCTTTCTTGAGTTTTCCTCCCCCTCTTCCACCATGGATATAGACTATAATAATATGATGAGAGTTTCTGTGGATGTGCAGCAGGAAATGTTTCTTGCCTATTTCTTCAATGGTACAAGACCGGGTACTTGTGCTCCATCCATAACTTCCTTTTAAACTATCTTATCCAGATTCTTTGTAGCAGCCCCTAGTTTAGCACTGGTTCCAATGAGGTTGGTCACAAATTTACAGATATTAGTGTTGCCATTACAGATATGTTGATATCAGTTGTGTTCTAATTCTTGAGACAACACCCTCTGGAATTTGTGCCCTCTACATTGACAATGCTATTAATGTTGGTAGTTCACTGTTGGAGTTCTTTATGACTCATGATATCTGGCATGAATTTTGAGCCCTTGGCTTCAGGATTTCCAGCTCTTTGTTTGGGCTTAAGAGGCTCATTGCTACTGCTATTTGGGGTCCAGCTCTGTACCAATCTTTTCAGCATGAGGTTCATCCTTAATAAGCTTTGGTTTTGTGCAGATGTGATCTGTACCTTTGAACCTTATTGTGGTATCAGTATTTGTTTCAACACTAATTTACAGCCTCAGTCAGAGATACATCTTGTTATTTCTTCAACCAGTCATCTTTGCCACAGGAGAGAAGGTCTTGATGAATTCTGCAGGACCAGCCATGTGCCTGGATCATGTTATGCTTCTTCTTCATCCTTGAATCAATCACTTCTGAGGTAAGGTAGGAATAGCAACTATAAAAAAGCTGCTGGACTCCCTGTTAGAGTCCCTCATCTCAGAAACTGACAATGAAGATGGTGACAGTTTCATTCTGGTCAACTTCAAATTCTTGGAGGTCCTCAAAAAGGATGAGATAGATGTTGGGATAGCCTGCAGACCTCATGTCTCCCCCAGACAGGATCTTGCCAGAAGTCTACTGGATTCCTTCTGGATACTCCATCTGTTGATGAAGATCAGCAATCTTGTAGTCAGGACTACATAGGAAAAACATCATTGTGACAGTGGTTTTAAAGAGATCAGACAGGATTCTTCTGTCTCTCATGGAATGGACTTGCTCAAAAGAGGCTCCCCAAGCTAGGATCTTTTGTTGCTGTGTCAAGCCATTAAAGGGAACCTACTTCACAGATTCCTGCTGTGCATCCTCCTGCTAAGGAGTCCAGAATGATGGACAAGTTTAGGAATTGCATTTATACTTTTTCCACATTCTCCTAGAGGACAGGAGCTGGCAAATGTATTGTCCCACTTACTAGAGGAGCTGCCTTGTGGGGAGGACCAAATTACAGTCTTAGTAGCTATGTCTTCAATATTTCATCTCACCATGCAACTAATAATTCAGTGGATGTTGCTGCTAGTGCAGCAAGTGCTAGCATAGCTCTACACTGTTACATCTGATTGCACCTCACAAATTTTAATCACTGATCTAAGGAATCCATCCTTTAATACTCTCTTTGGTAAATCTCCCCTCTTTCGACCACAGGTAAAGGAGAAAGTGGGGATGCAGAAGGAGAAATAAAGACCCTTACTACCACTGGAATGAAATTTCAGACTCCTCGGTGAATCTTTAAGAATGCAAAATAATGGGGCAGGATGTTAATTATAATATGGACATAGCTAACAACAAGGAAATCAAAGATCTGAGTGGAACCAATATGACCGTGGAAAGTTCCAGAATGAAATGAACATTGTCTCAAAGACAAGAATAACCACCAGAGATACTGCAGTCCTCTTTCAGAGGGCAGCAGGTCTAATCCTTGAGGAGTTGCCTGGCTACCCCACTCTGGAAGCAGTCGAGTCATCTGTCCCTTCACTTAATTGAATGTCTAGCTAACACACATGACAGCTTTTTAAGGATGGTAGTATCTAGAAGGGGATTCCCATTTATAGCCCTCCCCTGCAAAACACTCCTGCTTTGCCCAATATCCTACACCATCTGAAATTGTGGCAAAAATGTGTTTGACCTCTTAAAGAAAAGAATCATCGCAGAGGTCTTACCTGACCAGAAATGTTCTGTTTATTACTCTGGAGACTTTTTTTAAGTAAAAAAAAAAACTTTGGTTAGTACTACATTTGACTAGACTAAAGAAATTTATTTCCATTTTTTTTCTAGATAGGAACAGTAGCAGTACATCCTTTCTTGCCTGCAAGAAGGAGACTGCACGTGTTTGGACCTCTCAGATACCTGTTTACATATCAGAATCACCAAAGAGTCCAGAAGGTTTTTGCATTTCCTGGTAGGAACCAGTCATTATCCATTCTGGATATTTCCATTCAATCTCAACTCACATCCCTGGATGTTTACCAAATGCATATATAGGTGTATGAACCACAGACTGAAATAAATGAATGACTTTCAGTAAGTGGACAATCGCCTCTTAGCCACACCAGCTTTAGACAAATTAGTTGTAGCCCAGCAGTCTGTAATGAATTTCTCAATTTTTTTAAATACCTTTATTAAACATTTTAGTTTTAAAAAAGTGACATAGGTTATACATAACAAAAGAAAAGAAAACAAACCATAATTAACATTTTGTTTATTTTTTCATGCAGTATTCACGTTTTCTGTTTTTAAAATGTTTTTAAAATGTTTTCATTCATACCAGCATTACATAAACTGCATGATTCCAGCCTTCTCTTAAATTCCCCCTCCTGATCATTATTCTACATGCATTGTTGCCACAAATTCCATTTATCTTTAAGTAATTTGCTCCTTCTTTTTTCTAATGATCTAAAACCTCCAGTTCTTTTATCTCATTTACAATATTCTGTTCTTCAGTTACAGTTCATTTAAATTTTCATTGTCTAGTAATTGCTTTTCGGAGAAGAAGCCTTTTCGGAGAAGAAGCCTTACTATGTCTGACCTATTCAGATCCTATAGCTCAAATCAAAAAATCACTTCCTTAGTTGCAACCATTTGCTCTCCAACATTTCTCACAAAATACTCTATAGGGAATGTTTAAAATCTGCTAAGTCAATACATTCCTGCCAAAAGATGCTTCTCAATTACGCCTTTTTCTGATCACACCTCCAGCATTTGCTATCTGCCTGAGGAAAAATTCTCTGATATCTGCCTGGGGTATAAAAACATCTATGCAAACACTTCCAAGCAAAACCTATAAACCTCCTTGACTTTTTGCATACTTTAGAGACATATAGCTGTCTTACAGTGATCCTTTGCATATTACCTTTCCATTCCATCTTCCCAATATTTTTTAACCTCCTCTGATTGGTTCCAATTGTTATCATGCAATATTGTACATGCCCTATTAATTATCCTTTTTAAAATATCAGCTTCTACTTTAGATTAAACTAAAAACTCCACCAGAGCTGGTATGTCATACAACAATTCCTTGTCCCTTCTTTTGCCTGTACTTTGTATCAATCCCTAGTAGGGAAGGCAGTCTTTAACGTGCAGTCCAAACTTCTGCTTGGCCTCATTCTGCTCTGTTACCTTCCTCTGTCTCAGGTTCACTTCGGTTTTGAGGTGAATATCATGGAGTCCATGCCTCAAACTCATGATACGTGCATTACTATTGGAAACCTGATTATTATCCTTTACATAATCAGTGTTTATAATCTAAATGGGCCTATATGAAGTTGAGCCTGAAGGGTCTTTATCCTCTTTGGGTAATCCAACCACTGCAGCTTTCTTCCAAGATGCTGGTGGTTACCAAACTTTTAAAATATTGTTGAACAAAACCTTTCAGATCTTTTTTTACTTCCTTCCTTTCACACTTCCACAGGAATATCATCTGCTGTTGGACACTTACCTGTTGATTGATTATACATCATTTTTATCTCATTTCTTCCTACTGTAGACATTAATTGTTGAGTTTCATCTGTGCCTAACCTTGGCATAAGACTTACATAAATAGTTCTATCTGTACCTTTTCTTGGTTTCCACATTCATTTACTTCATACAATTTTTCATAAAATTTCCAAAGTATCTCTAATATCTGTATTGGATCCTTGGTTATTTTACTTGTTATAGGCACCCTACGTTTGGCAACAACCTGTTATTATGCTAAAAGTTTTTGTGCTCTGGCATTATCAAAAATTGTTGCTTAACAAAAACTTCTCTAAACTCATTCATATTATCCAAATACTCCCTTATTTTCTGTTTAGCACTTTGCATTTTCTCCTCTTCCTACTCTGTGATATTCCTGTTATTCAGTAATTCTTTAACCTCTGTTGACCCTTCTAAGTAATTTGTATTACTTTTTCCCAGTATCAGTTTCTTTCATATTCCTACCATGTTTTTAAATTCCATTTTCTTTTCATTCCACTCAGTAGCTATCGCTTCTGAATAAATTCTGTCTCTTCTAATAATTGTTAAATAATTTCCATTACCCATTCCTTAAATTCCTCTCTGTTTAACAGATAAGTGGGAAAGAGCCAGTGTCATATTTTTAATTCATTATCCTGCATCTTTATTTTAGTTTATTTTTTTTGTGAAAAATATTTTATTACATTTTTAGCATATATTCATTGTACAATAACATTGATATTTGATTGGTAACATTAAAAACAGGATTACATTGATGAGAGAAACATAACAGCAAAACATTAAACTATTTACACATATGCCAAATGTCCATCTTTAAGTGAAGATATTATCATCAAACTAGGATGTGGTCAAAAAGGAATTTCCAGAATTCAGTAAAGTGGGTGTGGGATTTCTGAGTAAAAGTCAAATATTTATGGGCCAGTAAGTGTTTGGTGGCAAGGTGTTTGAAACCCTCCCATGTGAGTGTTGCTCTATCCTTCCAATGTAGTATAATGTAATATCTGAGTAGAGAAGCTAGTGTTACTAATATATGTGTTTGTAGTTTAGATAGATTAGTGGGGGGATATGTAGGAGAGCTAGCTTCCAGAATAGAGTTTTTTTGTAGCCCATCTTTTCAAGTTGGACTCTTAATGAGCACCAGAGGTTGTACGTGCACTTGCAGCTCCAGAAGATATGGAATAGGTCGGCTTTATGATTATCACAATAAGAGCAGAATGGTGAGGTTGATGGGTATATTTTATTAAGAATGGTTGGAGTAAGGTATGCATTATGCAATATCATGATTTGTGCATATTTAAGTTTTTTAAGGGGAATGAGTTTTGAGGTTAGCTGGATGGCCAGGGATATTTGGTTGTTTGTGATTAAAGGGTCAAGTTCCTTCCAGTATTTAGAGACAATAGCGTCTTTTTGAGTTTTGATTGAGAGAATAAATTTGTAAGAACTAGCTATCATTTTTTTTGTTTAATGATAGGAGGTTCCATATAGTTTTACAGGTTTTAATGTCACTGGTGTTTATACCGGGGTTTTCTATAATACTGTGGCAAAGGCCACGAATTTGCCTTAAAATGATTGTATAGCTTTGGGGGAGGTTTAATTGAGTTCACATTTCAGTAATAGTATTATTCTAGAAGGAACTATAACTATATATCCTTAAGGAGGGGGTAATTGTTTAGGCTAATCATGTTGTTACTCATTTTAAGATTGGGGTTAAGGTGGATTGGTTGTAGAGAGATGAATGCATTATATAAGTTTAGCAATTTCAAAATCTTTTTATGGTGGAGATTTTATGTTTAATAGTTGAGTGTATTTTAAGATTTTTTAATTTTTCACTATAAAGGAAAGGGAGTGCTTTGAGGTTAAAGCAAAATATTGTGATATAATTGTATAGAAGTTTAACCCAAGTTGGAGCCCATTAATGTGATGTTGGGGTATAGTCAGATATTGTTATCAATCTGTTACATCTTATTATGTCATAATAGAGTTTAAAGTCAGGTAACCCTAAGCCCCCACAATTTTTAGGGTAGATCAGTTTGTTGTAATCGATTCTGACTGAATTGGGAACCTAGATACATTTAGAAATTGTAGACTGAAGGGTTTTAAATAATTTTTGATTGATAATAATGTTGATTCATAGGTTCATAGGTAGGTACTAGGCTTTCTGCCCAAGGGCATTTATAAGCCTAGCCAGAGTGTGTCGGCTTTCGCCACCTGATTGATTAATTAACTGAGCCTCTGTCAAGCAGAGCCAATGAAGTGATCCCAGGGGTGTATTTTCTATTACCCATCCACTCGTCAAGGTTTCTCTTGAAGAGTGTTAGTGAGGGGCTCTGCCTAATGTAGATAGGAATTTTGTTCCAAGGCATGGGGAGTCTCTGTGACAGGAATCTATCCCTCCAGCATGTTCTATTTATTGTTGTGGTGAGGTTTAGCTCACTAGAGCGCGTGGCTCGCAGTGACTTGGATTTCATTAGGTGGAGCATGTCCATCAATTCTGAGCTGGACATGGCTTTGTAAGTCAGGCAGAGATCACCTCTGAGTAAGTGATATTCCACTGAGTATAGCTGGAGTTTTTTCAGTCGGTCTGCATAGGACATATGTTTGAGGCCAGTAATCTTCTTGGTGAGGTACTTTTGTGGTCTTTCCAGCTGTTGGAAGTTTTTTGTGAGGTACATCACAAATGGGGCATTGTACTCTATGATGGGTCTGATGAGTGACGAGTAGAGGGGCACTATAACCTCTTTATTTCTAGATGCGAACGCTTTAGTAATTAGATGGGCCTCATAGGAGGATTTCCTAACTACTTTGACAATATGATTGTCAAAGGAGAGATTACTATCTACCTGGGTCTCCAGATCTCTTATTACCTCTTCTGTATTAAGGGAGCTGCCACCTATTTAGTAATTTGTGGGTGTTTTGTTTTTCTCAAATGGGATGACTATGAATTTTTTGGCATTTAGCCTGAGGCCATGACTTTGACACCAGGTGTCCATCTCAGTAAAGCCCTTTTGGAGGGTGTCTGTGTCAGATGGAGAGTCAATTATGGCTCCCAGTTTGCAGTCATCAGTGAACTTGGTTAGCCATAGTCCTCCTGTGTTTGCCTTTACTTCTGAGAAGTATATGCCGAACAGTTGGGGTCCCAGGACCGAGCCTTGTGGGACACCACTTGTGACTGGTTTAGAGTCGGACCTGGAGCCTGCTTTTCTTACCGTGTGAGTTCTATCTGTAAGCCAGTTGGCAACCCACCTTGTGACGTAGGGGTTTATGTTCAGGCTGGTGAGGTTTTCTATAATACCTGAGTGAGGAATGGTGTCAAACGCCTTGGCGAGGTTAAGGTAGGCTGTGTGAACCACCTTTCCCTCGTCTATGGCCTTGGTGACTGTCTCAAAGAAGTCAACCAGGTTTAGTAGGCATGATCTGCCCTTAACAAAGCCGAACTGAGTCAGGTCAAGTGTTTGGAGGTTCCCAATGTCTTTGTCAATGAGTTCCATGATGATGGGCTCCATAGCCTTGCAGACCAGGCTAGTCAGGCTTATGGGGCGATAGTTACCAGGGTCAGTTGTGGCCCCTTCTTTGTGGAGGGGAATAACCATTGCTGTGCACCATTCTATGGGCATGTAGCCTGTGGAGAGGCTGAGGTTGGACGGCGTGTTTAGGTGGGGGTTAGGTTGTTCTGTAGTTTGTGCAAGACGCATCCTGGGACACCATCTGGCCCCACTGATGCTGTGTTTTTGGCTTTTGAAAGGGCTGTTTTCACCTGTGTGTCTGTGATTTCTGGGACACTGCACTTTTCCAGTATTGTTGTGGGTCCTTTTGGAGGTGAGAGGGGGGTGAAGTTTGCACTGAATCTATCTGCCAGGATGTTGGCAATATCAGTAGGTTCAGTATATTTTGTGCTATTTTGCACTAGCTTAGAGCATATCTGTGAGTTGCCACTTAGATTCTTGACATAGCTAAAGAAGGCTTTGTGGTTATCTTCCGAATCCTTGGCTACTTTTCTTTCGAAGTTAGCCTTGGATGATTTTATGAGGGACCTTAGTTTCTTACTGATACTGATCAGGGATGTCTTTCCTTCTTGGGATTTGCTTTTTTTCTGAAGTAGTTTCCTCCTTTTATTGTATAACCTGTTTATGGCAGGGGTCCACCAGACTGGTTTCCTTCACTTAGGGGAGTGAGTCTTGGTTTTGCTAGGGATGGCATGATCCATGCATCCTTGTAGGTGCTCATAGAGTGCATTTGTAAAGGATTCTGCATCTTGGGCAGCTTTATCCTTTAGCGTGGAGGCTGTGAAACTTACCACCTCTGTCTTAAGTAAAGTGAAGTTTGCTTTAGAAAAGTTTTTCACTGTGGCTTCCTTTGTTGGGGGTGGTGGTGGGGTGTGGACATCCAGAGTGATTAGTTTATGGTCTGATCTAACCAGTGACAGGTTGACCTCCGGTGCAGAACACCTGTCGCCCATGTTGGTGATGACCAGGTCCAATATGTTTTTGCCTCTGGTAAGGGAGTTTACCAGCTGATCCAGGGCATTTGAGTTGATAAGGTCCAGGAAACACTGAGCCTGGGATTTTGTACTCGAGTAGTTTTCCCAGTTAATGGTAGGGTAATTGAAATCACCCAATATCAGGGTGTTCAGTAGGACCTTCATGTTTTCCAGTGTCTCCAGAAAGGCAGAGTGGTGGTCCTGGGTCATGAAGGGTGATCTGTAGCAGGCCACAATTTGCACTGCAGATTTGCCTGATGTTAGTTGCACATGGATGATCTCAGAGGAATCATGCTGCGCCACTAACCTGGAGGTGTAGGTATCCTTGATGAATATGGATACACCCCCTCCTTTTGTGTTTCGGTCTGTGTTCTGTGGGCAAAATGTGTGGTATGAGTTGTAGCCCAGTAGTGCTGGAGTGCTCTCTGGAGCCTTGAACCAGGTTTCAGTTACTGTACAGATATCAATGTTCTCCATACTGAGGAGTGCTTCGAGTGGATGCATTTTGAGATTTAAACTTCTGACATTGAGTAGCATAACCCTCTTTTTTTATTTGTGCTGTTTATGGAGGTGGGTTTGACTTTTGAGCCTTGCCTAAAAAAGGCACTATGGGGGCAGCAAGTATTCGAAAGCCTAGGGGTGACATGTGCAAGCCATCTCTTGCGAAGCAACGTGGCTTGTCGAGCATGTCGTCCCAGGCTGACAGATACTGGATCCCCTTTGAATGACACCAGAAGCTTAGCCAATTGTTGAAATTGGTCATTTTTTTTTCTTTATACTGAGGTATCATTCTTGGTGAGGACAGGATGCTACTCAGGGTCAGGGTCATACCCGCCTGGGTTACATGATCAGAGAGCTCTTCCATGTCTCTTTTCATGTAGTCCAGGGAGGTACGTCTCAGGTCATTCACACCAACATGAACAAATGACAGAGTCATATTTGTACTTGTTCTGGAGTGACCTGAGTGCTTGTGTTATGTGACGGATTCTGGCTCCTGACAGGCAGCTAACAGTAACCTTCTTCTTGTCCAGCCTAGTGAGTGGGACATCAGTGTGCCTGACTATAGAGTCATCTATTACTAGTGTGTTAGGTATGTTATATCACCTTAAGGGCTATGATTGTGTGGGACATTGATTTTGTGTTTTATGTGTTGTCTGGTTTGTGATGGGAGGTGCAGGTTTCTTGGGTGTCTGCTTTGGAGCTCTCGGATGCTTTTGCAGGTTTTTATTTAGATCTTCCGAGTATGATTTAATGTATTTATGTGTATTTTTTACCAGTGCTGGTTTAGTAGGTCTGTGTGAGGCTGGGGGTGTGGTGTAAGTGTTAACCTTCTCCTCATGACTGTCTGTTCCAGTCTTGGGCGGAGAGACCTTAGCCTCCAGTTTGGCTGTATAATTGCATCGCTCGCATATGTTAGTGTTTTGTGGTAGGAGGAGAGGGTTGTCTGTGTACATGAGGCAGTTGTAACATTGCCTCAGGATACCCAGGTTCACCAGCTGGACTGGAGAGTACACCTGAAGTTGCCCTTTGGTCATGCCTGAAAGTAGGGTGAGCTGCTTAGTCACTTGGTTGGTGAGGGGTGGATAAAGAGCCTTGCCCTGCTGGGCAATCAAGTGTTGGGATATATTAGTGCTTGCTATTAGGTCTGAGCAAATACTGGACTGTAGGATGCTTTTTGAGTGCTTAAGTTGAGAGTTAGACTAGTTTCAAGGGAAAAACTGAAGAGGAGACTTAGTGGAGCCGGGAATAATTTAACTGTAGCTAACCGGTGCTGCCCGGCACACAAAACCATGCAAACGCAGTTTTTAAACTACTAACTTCTGGGCTGGAACCACTCCTCCAAGGACAGATGGCTGCTCAAAGTTCCCCTCTCTCACAGGTGAACAGAGAAACTTCCCTGTATCCAAGTAAGGTATGGGCAACTCAGAAACTTGTAACACAGCCCTGAATTCAGCACTAGCCTGAAAACTGGACTATACTAGCTTAGAAGGGTGGGAAACAAGGAATTTTTTTTTTTTTAAAGATAAGGCAAAAACAATAAGAAGTACACTTAAAACAGCTTTAAATGACTACAAGCAATCAGAAAAGGCTATTGTACTTTAGTGTGTAGCCTACAACAGTTAAACAAATTATTTAAACAAAAAACAACTTTTTAAAAGTGCAGGCAGTCAAATAAGTACAATATGTGAAAAACCAAGCTTTTAAATCACAATAAATGATGGAAAATCAGCGTTTAGGCGGAAAACAGTTAAGTACAGCAAGAAAATACAGAAAACTGATACTTAATCACTCCAAAGCCTCTCTTTTAAGCTAGAAGGCTTGTATCAGTTTAAGGCTTTCTAGCGCTTTCCATTAGGTTAGTTACAGGAACGATGGAAACAAGCGCAGATGTGGTTTTTAAAAACAGAAAGTTGAAAGAGATAGACAGCTTCCCAAATGATCAATAAACTACAATTCCTGGGCCAAGAACCACTCCTCTTGTTTTAGACAGGCTACCTAGTACTTACCACTCCCACTGATAAGCTAGAATGCAGAACTCCAACACAAAGGCTTGGGGGGCTCAGAAGCTTACAAACAGTCCTGGATACAGCAAATCTGGGAAAGACATTGGGATCACATTTTTCTTACTTTAAGAAAACAAAATTTAGGGAAGCAGTTATCAACGAACTTTAACGGGGGACAAAGTAATAGGATCATATCCATGTTGGCATTGCAGCTTCTGTAACTTTAGGAAAATTGGGAATTTTTATTGGTTGTGGTTTTAATTGGTGGAACATTTTGAAGTATATATATATATATATATATATATATATATATATATATATATATATATATATGTGTGTGTGTGTGTGTGTGTGTGTGTGTTTTTAACTGAAGCTTCATGTATCTGATGAAGTCTGACTGAACAAGATGAAAATGCTGTGATTTTAAATGAGTTCATGCTTTTTAAACTACTATTAAACCAGCTCAATTTTTTGAACTGCAAGGCTGTACTGAGTTCCTTTTCTGTGGTACCTGACTTTGTCTTGGTTTAAAGTTTATTTGCTGAGTGCCAGTTTGAGTTTCTTGGAGTTGACTGGAGTATAGATTCAAGCCTGACAATTTGACCTTTAAGGTTTGATTCTTTCTGGAGATTTTTTTTTTTTGATAGTACGAAGCTTAACTTACAAAGGTTCCTCTAATTTGGATTTAATAGCGGCCTAGTAAATGTCAAAAGGTAAGTGGTTTAAGATTAATTTGTCTAACGCCTGGTCCAGGATGGTATCTATTTCCTGTAGTAATTATTTTTTCCTTAGTAAGTTAGAGTTAAGGACCCAGTTGTACCTTCGGTTAATGTTAGCTTGATTGTTGTCCCAATCAATAGTTAGGTTAATCTTAGAGTGGTCAGATAGGTATCTGGGTTCAGTGTGGAAGGAATTTTTATATTTAGTAAATATGTTGGAGATTAGGAAGAAGTCCAGCCTGGAACAAGACTTATGACATTTATAGTAGAAGGTGTATTTATTTTTAATTCTTTAATTTTAATTTTAATTAAATTCGTGTTGATTTACACAAGATGCATATAGATTTAATATGAGGATAAGTTTATCTAAACAGGAAGGCTTAGTTGTTAGATATTACCATCTTCCATTCGGGTCTGTACCATGTTTTATCATTTCTTTCTGGAAATTTGCTTTAATAATGATTGCTACTCCTGACCTATTCAGGTATTTGCCAAAGGCTATGATATTCTTAATCCATTTTTTCTTCTGGGAGGGTTTCCATTGCTCTTTTGGATGTGAATTTCTTGTAGGAGGATTAGATTAGCTGTAGATATGAAAATCAGTTGTAAAAGTAATTTTCTTTCTTTTTCAAGATGAATCGCTTTAACATTCCATGAATCAAATGACCACATATTTGTGTTTGTATCTTTGGATCACTAGGAGGGTAATGTGGTGGATATAATTAGTACAATAGAGGGATAGTGCGGGACATTGGCATAAAGCTCTTCCTGCATCAAACACGTGCCTATTCACTAAACTACTATGCCAGGAAGAGAAGGGGGTAATGGTCATTAAAGAGCTAAAGCAGAGGTTAAAGCAGAATTGATATAGTGGGATTCTTCTTACAAATGTTTCTTTAATAGCTTTTAGCCCCAAATTAAAAACCTATACTATACAGAGTACAAATAGAATGACTTCCTAATGTATCAACTGCTAGGCTCCTAGCCCTCCATTATTTTTATGTGGAAGAGTAGATAAGAGAGCACCATATAGTGTGGTCATATAAAATATCCCCCATAAGGGGTATATGGTGATAGGGTTCTGAAAGGTGGTTAATGTGGTGTAAAGTTGTATATCCCTGGATGGTATATTGGCTGGTATGTCTTGTTGTCTTGTAGTATGCATTGTTAGTAAGTAGTGAAAATGTTCTAGTCATTTGAGTAAGTGTCACAGGTGATATTAATGTATAACATAATGTGACAGACTTATTGGTGGTATTTCCTGGGGTATTTCTTGTCTCTGATCAGAGAAGTAAAAGGTATTAAACCAACTAAATTTATAAGCTGTTAATATTATAACATATGGAGTTTTTAGATTATTAGTATTACGTTATTTATAAACTAGTAATCATAATAACATATTGACATATCTTTCCTCAAAGAGGTGGTTAAGCATAGAACAGTAAACAAATCAGTGTAAATTATGCACTTAAACTGTCTGTAATACTTATCAAACAGAGAAAACACTTTAAACATCTTATTCCATTAACCGTGTTTAACAATATTTAACTGCCAGCTAAGGTGAGAATATTTTCATAAAGAAACCACAGATTAACATATTTATTTATTTTATTTTACATTTGTTGACCGGGCTAGTCCAGCTGGATATATGTCCATTTTCAGTGGAGGCCCAGGGAGAAAAGCTCCACAAACAACAAAAAATAGGCCAAGACAATGATATTTACAATAGAAATTGGTACATTACAAAGCTTTATAACATATTACATATCTAGGATTTTATATTCTATATTCCAACAGGGAAAAAACTGATGTAAATAAACCTAAATGCAACAGTAGTTTGTATTAATAATGCAAATTATATCTAAGAGATACTATAGATTCTAAAGTCACACAAAAATATCAAAAGAAAAACGCTAGTTTTAAGTGGTTAGAGTATTCAAAAGCAAAGTACAAGGATACAATTATAATGTTCAGTCTCAAGAGTTCTGGTCTTATATGAAAATGGTTAGTCATTCAATTGTATATACATATTTACATGAGGAATAATCTTCAGAAGGGTCAAGCACACTATTATCAGCGAGTAAACACAAGATAATGTTCATAAGAGGCTAGGAATCAAGGGAGTCTAGAAAACGGTATGGTGGTTAGTCTGGGTTATCACAGGGGCATAGCCAGTGTGATTTCAGGTAGGGTTTGAGCTTGCTTTTAAATAGGTTAACTGAGGATAGTGAGGTTAGTTGACTTGGGAGGCTGTTCCAGGTTTTACCTACTGTATTAGAGAAAAGGGTGTCACCAGCTGAATTGTTGGATTTGGATATTTGTACAAGTAGTTTGTTAGATGACCGTAAGGTTTTGAGATTGTTATAGGGGGTGACTAGGGATGTAAGTATGGGTGTATTTTGAGGTAGATACAGGATCTTGTGGGCTACTATTAGTTGATTGAAAAGTATTAGATTTGGCAATTCTAACCATCCAAATTGATTCAGGTTGATACAGTGATGAGTTCTATAGGAGGACCCAGCTGCAAATCTGGCAATATTGTTGTAGGAGGATGACAGTTTACTCAGATTACTTCTGCATATTTTGGTATAGATAGGGGAGGCATAGAGCAGGGTAGAGATAAGGTGGGTGCGAGCAATGGTGAGCCTGGCTAGAGGAGTTAGAAAGGGTTTGATCCTGTAGAGGGAACATAGTTTCTTATTTACTGTTTTATGGTGTTATTAATGTGAGGCTCAAAAGACAAGTTATTATCTATTAGTACTGGTGGTGCTGCGGTAGCATTGTCACCTCACAGTAAGATGTTGTCCTATTCAATTCTCAGCTAGAGCATCTTCTGTGTGGAGACATGCGTGAATGGGCGTACCTTCATTGAAGATTGTGCGTCAGGGCCAGCAACTCGGCATGTAAAAATCTACTGCCAATCATTAGCGGACTGGAGTTCCGCTGTGGCGACCCCTAACCGGGAAAAGCTGAAAGACACAACAACTCCGAGTAGTTTGGTGGTAGGGTCAGGAGATATTATAGTTCCATTATTTGAAGTGATAGTAAAGTTAAGTGGGGAGGTTCTGCGGGTGGGGGTGAATAGTAGCATTTTAGTTTTTTTGGGTTTAAGATAAGATACCTATATAGGAGCCAATTTTTGACTGTGCTAAAGGTCTTTTGGGTTAGTGACTTAAGTTCTGATTGTGAAGTAGCATAGCATATGAGTGTGGAGTCGTCTGCATATTGGATACAGTCAGCTTGTGGAATTACAGAATGGAGGTCATTTGTAAAGATGGAGAAGAGTAAAAGACCCAGTATGGAACCTTGAGGGACATCTAGGGCAACTGGGAGGTGGGAAGATAAGGTATTATCCCATAGTACACCCTGTTGCCTATTATCTAAGTATGATTGGAACTACTGTATAGTAAGGGCATCCAATGAGAAGTTTTTGAGTGTGTCTATGAGGAGGTGGTGGTTAACCATGTCAAATGCTTTAGACAGGTTGATAAAAAGGGCTGAGAATAGAGTGTCATTATTACGATTACTATTAATGCGGTTAGTGAAGGATAAGAGAGCAGAGGTGGTGCTATGAAATGGTCTAAAGCCATGTTGACAGGTGGCTAGTAAATTGTTTTCAAGTAGGTAGGTTAACAGTTGTAAATGAATGCATTTCTCCATTATTTTTGCCAAAGGAGATAGTATGGCTATGGGCCTGCAGTTGGAGAACTCCTTGGAGTTACCACCTTTGTGCAGGGGGATGATGTGAGAGACCTTCCAGATTAAGGGGATAGTTCCTTCAGAAATAGTTCTGTTAATGATGATGGATATGGGGTAGGCTATGACTTTAGCAGCTTTTTTCAGGAATTCTGCAGGTGATAGATCTCCAGAGAGTGTGGTGGGTTTATGTTTCTGGATGAGGTTACAGATGAGCGATGTGGGCACTGGCTGAAAATGAAATAGAGGAGGATTATTGGTAGGGGTTGTGGTAGAGCATGAGGTGCTAAGGGACAGCTGGTTGGCTATGGATTGGATTATTTCAGTGAAAAATGTGTTAAATGACTTGGCTGTTTGGATGGGATTGTTGTGAACAGAGCCAGAGGGAGTAGGAGTGCATGAGTGTCTGGGGTGTAGGAGGTTATTGATGCCTAACTAGAATTTTTGAGGATTATTTTGGTGGGTTTGTTGAAGCTGACAGTAATAGCTGCTTTTATCGGACAATATGGCTTTTTTGTTTCGTTTCTTAGATGTCTGAATTGTAAGTGATCTGAAGGGCTTTTTGTTGAATGCCATTTGGCCCATAGTTTATTTCTTTGGAGGATTTTTTGTTTGGTAGTTTTGGTGATCCATGGTGCTGGTTTAGTTCTGATTCTAACTTTGCATAATGGGGCATGGTAATCTAGAATGGAAAGGAATTTCGAATAGTATTTAACTGCATCATCTAGTGAGAGGTGTTTCAGGAGTGACCAGTCACAGGAGCTTAGTTCAGTTTGAAAGTAAGCAGGGTTAACATTTTTGTTAGTACGAATAGTTCTGCAGATGGTTGAGTCTGGAAATTCAGTGTTATATCTGATTAGATAGGTAAGCAAGTGGTCACTTATGTCCTCTGGGAGGGTGCCTGTTTTATAGTTTTGTTGGGTAGTATTAGTGAGTATCCAGTCAAGGGTACTTGTTTTGTTGTTAAGTTTATTAGTTCGGGTAGGGGATGTTATAGTTTGGGTAAAACCATATAGGTTGATATGAGTAGAAGGCTGCTCAGATATACAGGAGTTCCAGTTTATGTTAAAGTCTCCAAGTATTTTGGTTTCTTGGGGGTAGTTGCTTGAGAGCCAGCTGAGGATAGCATCTAATGTGTTGGTGTTATTGCCTGGGGAAGATAGACATACATTATATATATGGCTTTACATTTGTTAAGCTGAATCTTAGATAGAAGAATCTCTGTATTGTTGGAAAGTGGAGGTTCGCGGTCTAGTGAGGTAACTTGTAATCCAATCTTATAAAGTATGGCTACACCTCCACCTTTCTTAGTATTACGGTCAAGTCTCAGGATATTGTAGCCAGGGGGTAGAACTACACTGTCTTGTACTGATGGATTAAGCCATGTTTCAGACAGACAGAGGTTGTCAAAAGAATGTACATCTATAAGGGCATACAAGTGAGCAGCTTTATTATTGATGCTACGACTGTTAAGATGAGCTATCAGGAGAGAGTTGGGGGCCTGGTAAGCAGGTGTGTGCTAGTAGGAGTTGGTGTATCAGGCTGTGTAGCTGTGATTGTGGTAGGACCAGGGTTTGGTTGTATATCACCATCTAAAAGGGAGTGGACCTGTACTTTTAGGGTGAGTTGTAAAAGTTTAAAAATTAGGGTCTTGGTTTTTCTAGCTATTGGGTTATAATGAGAGATGTGAGTGAGTCTATGAAACTTGGCTGATGAATACGTTGCTGGGCAAGAAGAGTTGTTAAGACTGTGAGGTAGGCTAAGTGTAGGAATAGAGGTTTGCCTGTTGTGGGTGTAAAGTCCTAGATATGTATGGTGTTCGTAGAGAGTAAGTAGATAGGGTATAATTAGTATAATTAGGAGTACTATTAAAGGTAAGGGTTTGTGGTATGTTTGGGCCATTAGTGGAGGCATAGGAGATGGAATGCAGGGATGCTTGTAGATAGAGTGGTAAGGTAATGGCTAATGGAATATGAGTGATAGCACTTTAAGGGGGAGGAGTTAGAGATTGGTGTTAATGTATAGGGGTGTGGCAATTTGTGTATAAGTTTAGGGTCACTGGGGGCGGGTGGAATTTGGGGGCAGGGTAGGGGAGTGGAGTGAGCTCACAGGGCGAACATAGCAGGATGAGCTACAGAGGAGTGCACCCTGGGAGAACAGTTAAGCCTGGATAGTAGTTAGAATATACTAAGAGGATAGGCATTGAGGAATGTAAAAAGAAAGGGGGATAGAGTGGGATTGTAAGCTCTTACAGGATATGGGAATCAGAGAGCCTGTAAGTTAAGTTTAGAGCCAGTATGAAGGTCTAAGGAAAATGTTTCCCTCTAGTGGACAAAAGGCTGAATAGCAGTGGTAATGTATATTGAGAGAAAGAATGGAAAGCAGTAAGTTTAATATTCTACTTGGATAGGATAAGAGTTAATGACCAGTGGTGTAAGTAGGAGAAGGGAGACAAGGTATAGGAACAGATAGTATTGGTTGCTGACTGTCCTGGCTGGTAAGAGTAAATTTACAACCTAGGATATAACACACTATATGTCAACAGACAGTGGTATAAAGTACGTACTTTCACTTATTTAGTTTGTTCCCTTGGGGGGACTGCTGCAGACGGAAGGATGGGTTCAGAACCTTAGTATGGGAGACCGCAGTATGATGTGGAAAAAGTTGTTATTCAGCAGGCAGGGCAAGTCCTCATTACTACTGGAAAACCAGGTTGGGCAGCTGGGAATATAAAGGGAGAAGAAAGACAGTGATAAGACACACAGAGAGATAAACACACAGTTACACAAGCTTATTAGATATTAGTTGCAGCAGAGTAAAGAATATACTAGCATACTAGTACAGTCATGACAGCCAGTATTACTATGACTCTAATCAATGATAACCATCGGTAATGTACAAGTATATAGGTATGATATTACAGGCTCTAATCAGTGTGACCCAACTGTAAATGACAGAATTATAGGCTCAGATTCCAAAGTTCTATGGCTAGTAGATATACTGATGCATATGGGAGTTTCCAAATGCTAATTATCAGTAGAAAATATAGCAGCACAGCTCTGTATTAACAGTAAGTTAATACAGGGAGCAAAGAACACAGTTATAATATTAGAACATGAGAGATGTAGTGCTATACAGAGGTGCAATTTAGCATGGCATGTTCAGTCCAACTATTGCAGTTACAGCAGACATAATGAGACTAGGTACAACAATCAAGCAAGACACGTAAAAAAAATAGCTCAGGAATAATAAGGTTCAAATAATCATGTAATCCCCTTTTTTAAAAAAAGGAAGGCTCCAAATAAGTCCTTCATGTTTGTACTCAACCCTGTTCAATCAGTGGATGGAATTAACTAATTATGCTAAGTAATATAAGGTGTATAAGCATAAGACGCTATATTTGCTGTATTGTTAAAGTTATAGAAAGAGACACAAATACAGCTCTCTTAGACTATTCAATAGCAAAATACAGATCACTTAGCTCTATGCAGCAACAATAACAGTCGTAGTTGGTTTATAGCAATGCCAGAACGCTGAGATACGATAGCGTTGTTAGTGTGCCACAGGAACTGTACAGCTAAACTATCTACTACAAAGCTCCTAAAACCACTCTAACAGGTTAGCGAAAAAGGCTACACAGTAAGCATGCTATCGGTTTAAATATACATTGAAAAAGAACATCTAAGCATACTAGCGGTGTCATTAAGTATCCTAGCAGCAACTTCAGTCACACATGCATTCCACGTGCAGAAATGCTTTGTATTATTGCCGAAAATGGCTAGGGATAAAAACACTACACAGGTTTCTCATACCAGTCGTTTTAAATCTTGGATGCACGCGTTTAGTTATTCTTCTTTGACCATTTTATCAGTGGTATGACCCAGGTAAACAATAAATAAAGAAAGCTTACTTACAAACCCTATTTACTCCACCGCAAGGAACGCACAGCACCCTAGAGCTAAGTAGGAGAGTAAAGATGGCATTGTAGGGGAGAAGGTATATTTAAAAGTTAAGTGATGTCATAGAGAGAGGGGGGGTGAGAAGAGGATGTATAGCGACAGGTAAAGACCAAATTTGGCTAGAACAATACACTAGGTAGCAAAGGGAGGGGATGGGGGTGGGTCCTATGTTAAATTAGGAAATGGTTCAGTCCTGATGTGATCAAGAGAAGAAATTCTAGGGAAAGAAAGAGGGGGGGTAGGAGCAGAGTATTCTAACCAAATAGGAGGTAGAAAACTAGGTGGTAAAAAAGAACACAGTGATCTATAGGAGCAAGGTCAGAGCCACAGAGGAGTGCACCCTGGGAGAACAATCAGAGAGCAGTAAGCTAGCATAGGTGGGGAGGGTGAGATGACACAAAGCCTTGATAGTTAGAATATACTGAGAGGATAGGCAGTGAGGAATGTAAAAAGAAAGGGGAATACAGTGGGATTGTAAGCTCCTACAGGATATGGGAATCAGAGAACCTGTAAGTTAAGTTTAGAGCCAGTATGAAGGTCAAAGGAAAATGTTGTCCTCTAGTGGACAAAATGCTGAATAGCAGTTCATAGGTTCATAGGTTGGTACTAGGCTATCGACCCTAGGGACTATGCAAGCCTAGCCATAACAATTCCCTGGATATTTCTTCCCACAATATTTACTTCTCTGGGTCTTTGTCTAGCAGGGCGACTGACATGATCCCTGGGGTGAATTTCCTATCTCCCATCCAATCGTCAAGGTTCCTTTTGAAGAGGGCCAATGAGGCGCTCTGCTTGACATGTATGGGCAGTCTATTCCAGAGTATGGGGAGTCTCTGTGTCAGAAACCTATCCCTCCAGCATGTTTTGTTCATTATGATGACAAGGTTTAGATCCCTGGAGCGTGTGTCTCTGTGGGATTGGGATTTCTTAAGTGGAGCATGTCCAACAGCTCAGGGTTTGACATGGCCTTGTATGTTAAGCAGAGATCGCCTCTGAGTAGACGATATGCCACAGAGTATAGCTGGAGTTTTTTTAGACTGTCAGCATATGGCATCTGCTTTAGGCCTGTGATTCTTTTAGTGAGGTATTTCTGTGGCCTTTCCAGCTGTTGCAGATGTCTTGTGAGGTACATACCAAATGGGGCATTATACTCTATAATGTGGCTAATGAGGGATGAGTACAGTGGGACAATAACCTCCTTTTTTCTGGATGAAAAGCCCTTAGTGATGAGGTGTGCCACATAGAAGGATTTCCTGACTGTTGTGGCGATGTGGTTATTGAAAGTGAGACCACTGTCCACCTGTTTCTCTAAGTCTCTCATCACACTTTCGATGTTTAGCGTCCTGCCACCTATGTGGTAATTCATGAGTACATGTTTTTTTCCAAAGGGGATAACTATAAATTTCTTGGCATTAAGCTTGAGCCCATGGCTCTGGCACCAGGCATCTGTTTCTGTAAGGCCTTTTTGTAGAATATCCACATCCTTTGGGGATTCAATAATGGCTCCCAGTTTGTAGTCATCTGCAAACTTTGTTAGCCAGAGTCCCTTAGTGTTGGCCTGTACTTCAGAGAAGTAAATGCCAAACAAGAGTGGTCCCTGGACTGAACCCTGAGATACTCCACTTGTCACTTGTCTGGAGCTGGGTTTGGAGTTGGCTACTTTTACAGTCTGGGTTCTGTCAGCAAGCCAGTTGGCAACCCATCTAGTGATGTAGGGATTTATGCCCAGCTTAGTATGTTTATCTATGATTCAAGAGAGGGGGATGGTGTCGAAGGCCTTGGCGAGGTCCAGATAGGCTGTGTGGACCACCTTACCCTCATCCACAGCTCTGGAGACTGATTCAAAGAAGTCAGTCAGATTCAGGAGACAAGATCGTCCCTTCACAAACCCAAACTGGGTGGGGTCCAGTGTTTGAAGGTTGCCAATGTCTTTGTTTATAAGTTCCATGATAATGCGTTCCATGCCCTTGCAGATCAGGCTTGTCAGACTGATGGGACAGTAGTTCCTGGGATCCAAGGTGGATCCTCCCTTGTGGAGCGGGATAATTGTAGCTGTGCACCACTCAGTGGGCACGAAGCCTGAGGTGAGGCTATAATTAAACATGACACTTAGGTGAGGTGCCAGTTCATTTTGTAGTTCATGTAGTACACAGCCTGGGATGTCATCTGGTCCCATAGATGCTGTATTCTTAGCTTTGGAGAGTGCGGTTTCTACCTGTGTGGCCGTGATTATCAGAATTTAGCAATCTTTTGGTATTGAGATGGGCCCTTTAGGGGGTGAGAGGGAGGTAAAGTTGGCACTAAATCGATTTGCCAGGATATTGGCAATATCCTTGGGATCAGTATATTTAATGCCATTCTGTTCTAGCTCAGAGCAGATCTGAGCATTGTCATTTAGATTCTTGACATAACTATAGAATGCCTTGTGGTTGTCTTTGGAATCTTTGGCAATTTTATTTTCGTAACTAGCTTTTGAGGATTTTATGAGGGATCTCAGCTTCTTACTGAGGCTGGTGAGGGAGTTTTTTCCATCCTGGGATTTTCCTCTTTTCTGCAACAGTTTCTTCCTTCTGTTGTATAATTTGTTTATAGCAGGGGACCACCAGATTGGCTTCCTTTTTTTGGAGAAGAGCATCTTGGTTCTATTTGGGATGGCATGATTCATGCACGAGTGGATGTGCTCGTACAGTGCCTTAGTGTAGGATTCTGGCAGTAGAACTTCCAGATCCCGTCTGCGTGGGTGTTGTGAAGTTTGTCACTTCTGACTTCAGTAGCATGAAGTTGGCTTTGGAGAAGTTTTTTAAGGAGGTTTCCTTACTGGGGGGTGGGGGTGGGATGTGGATGTCAAAGGTGATTTGCTTATGGTCAGACCTGACCAATGAGGGGTGACCACTGGTGTGGAGCATCTATCTCCCATGCTGGTAATGACCAGGTCTAGGATATTGGCTCCCCTGGTGGGACAATGGATTAGTTGATCCAGGGCGTTGGAATATATGAATTCCAAGAACCGTTGGGAAAAGGAGTTGGTACCCGAGTAGTTTTCCCAATTAATGGCAGGGTAGTTGAAATCACCCAGTATTAGGGTGTTTGGATTGCAGTCTTACCTAGTGTTAGTTGCACCTGGAGAATTTCAGATGCATTGTGTTGGGCAACTAGCCTGGAGGTGTGAATATCCTTGGTGAATATGGACACTCCTCCACCTTTAGTGTTTCGGTCTTGGTTTTGTGGCCGAAAAGTGTGGTAAGAATTGTAGCCTGGTATTGCAGGGGTGCTCTCTGGAGCCTTAAACCAGGTCTCAGTTACTGCACAGATATTGATGTTCTCCATTTTTAGGAGTGCCTCGCGAGAGTGCATTTTGAGGTTTAGACTTCTAGCATTGAGTAGCATTACCTTCAGATTTTGCATGCTTGTATCTGTTACAGTGGTGGTTTTATCCTTTGAACCTTGCCTAAAAAAGGCACTATAGGGGTGGCAAGAGCTTTAGCCAGTAACCTGAATCCCAGGGGTGACAGGTGCAGACCATCTCTGGCAAAGCATCATGGTTTGTCGATCATGTCTTCCCAGGCAGACAAATACTGGATCCCCTTTGAATGACACCAGAAGCTTAGCCAATTGTTGAAGTCAATCATTTTGTCCTTATACTGTGGTATCATTCTGGGCGAAGGCAGGATGCTACTCAGGGCTAGGGTCATACCTGCCTGGTAGTCCAGGGAGGTACGTCTCAAGTCATTCACTCCAGCATGGACAATGACAGAGTCATATTTGTACTTGTTATGGAGTGACTTGAGTGCATGCGTTATGTGGCAGATCCTGGCACCTGACAGGCAGCTGACTGTAGTTTTCTCCTTGTTCAGCCTGGTGAGTGGGACTTCAGTGTGCCTGACTATAGAGTCACCTATGACTAAAGTGTTGGGTACATTGTCTTTCCTTAGGGGATGTTGTTGGGTGGCATACTGGTGTTGTGAGCTATGTGTCACTTTGGTTGTGACTGGTGTTTATTTGCGTTTCGGCTTCGGAGGTCCTTGTTGCTTGGGCAGGTTAATGTTAAGGGCCTCTGCATATGTGGGTTTAGTGTTGCTATGTGTGGGTGTTGATGGTGTGGGTTTTGAAGGGCTATGAGTTGCTTGAGGTGTAATGTAGGTGTTAACCTTCTCCTCTTGACTGTCTAGCACAATCTTGGCCGTAGAGAGCTTAGCTTCCAGTTTGGCTATGTAAGTGCATCTTAGGTTGTAGTGTTGGGAGGTAGGAGGAGAGGATTGTCTGTGTACATGAGGCAGTTGCCGCACTGCCCCAGTATGCCCAGATTCACCAAGTGGTAATGTATATTGAGAGAAAGAATGGAATGCAGTAAGTTTAATATTCGGGTTGGATAGGATAAGAGTTAATGACCAGTGGTGTAAGTAGGAGAAGGGAGACAAGGTATAGGAACAGATAGTATTGGTAGCTGACTGTCCTGGCTGGTGAGAGTAAATTTACAACCTAGGATATAACACACTGTATGTCTACAGACAGTGGTATAAAGTACGTACTTTTACTTATTTAGTTTGTTCCCTTAGGGGGACTGTTGCAGAGGGAAGGATGGGTTCAGATCCTTAGTATGGGGAGACTGCAGTATGATGTGGAAAAAGTTGTTATTCAGCAGGCAGGGCAAGTCCTCATTACTACTGGAAAACCAGGTTGGGCAGTTTCACTTATTTAGTTTGTTCCCTTGGGGGGGGCGGCTGTTGCAGAGGGAAGGGTGGGTTCAGATCCTTAGTATGGGGAGACCACAGTATGATGTGGAAAAAGTTGTTATTCAGCAGGCAGGGAAAGTCCTCATTACTACTGGAAAACCAGGTTGGGCAGCTGTTGATGATTTATATGGACTCCATTTCATCTTACAGCATGTCTTGGATGTAGAGGGAAACTGGAACATCTTTTAATTATGCTGTTCTTTTTTGAAGAAATCTTCATAGCTGGGTGTTTTGTTTCAGCAATCCTTCATTCTTCATGTTTTCTATCCTAGATACTCTAATTTGGTGGAGAGACTGGCATGGAAATAGATACGCATGCAATTTCTTTTTGAGTTGTTTACGATACATTGCTATGTGAAAAAAAAAAAACGCGCACACAATTGTTTAATGGAGGTCCATTAGTTAGCTTTGGACAGTGTTCAAAGCTCTTATCAGTGTCTGAAGGTTCTTGTAGGAGTAGTTATAGGGAGACAATCAAAAATGGCAAATATGTAAGGGCTCCAGATGTATAAAATATCTGAAGAAGCATTTGACATACATTTCAGTATTTTTCCGTGCTCGGTCAACAGTTATTATAGTTATTCCAGTAGTGATTTGGTGGATTGTCATGTCAGTGTAGTTTTATAATAAAAGAACAGTTGTGTAGGCTTACAGAAGGAAAGAAAAACAGTATTTGCATGGCAGGAATACTTTGAATAGCCAAACTAACTTTATTAGGGAGAGTCTTACAAAATAGTAAATTGTTTCCTGCCAATTTTCCAAATATCCTGTGTTTTTCCATCTTAAAGCACTATATATATATTGTATTCCCATTGTTTGTAGGCAGTCCATTCAGATTTCTTTAGTCTGTGATCACGGAGTTGCCGAGAAATGTGGTAGTGGCACTTTACGGGAAAAATTACTTCTGGGATGCCAAGGTTAGGGTTGAAGAAAGAAGTAGCTGACTGTATGAGATGGCTGGATCCCTGTATGTGTCTACAGTGGAGCCAGTGATTCCCTTTTGGGCAAAAAAATCCACGGATGGCTTCTTTTAATCTAAAGATAGTTCAAATATGGTAAGAAGCCTTTTTTTACCTTGTTTTAACTGGGTTCGGTCATCCACAATTAGCGATCATTGTATTTATGTCATATTGCTGATCTTTTTATTTTATTTACAGCTTTTAGCAGAGCTTAGTTTATGAATTGTATTGAAGGCTCTTTAGAAGGTTTGTTTCACCTCTGTAGTGTTGCTGACAGAGTATTTGATTCCCTGATGTTGATGTGTGTTAGGGAACTTCATTTGGAATTTGATTTGTTTTTGGATCAGAAAGCTGCAAAATGGAGATAGGTTTTGTCATTCCATTTTAATTTGTAGTGGTAACTCTTGAGCAAAAAATATTTTACTGCAATTCCAGACCACATTTCTTTCTTTTTGCTGCTGTGAGGATTTTGGTCGCATGTTGATAGTTAAGCAGTTTAACATATACTAATCTTGGTTTACTGGAGTCTAGGGGTGGTCAAAGGGCATGATGGTCTCTTTCTATTGTTATTTGGTTTGCTTTGGTGGTATTTTCAAGTAAAGCCCTCAAAGATATCCAGGATTTTTTCCAGTAGTTTAGTTTGTCTACATTTTCTGGGATTCCTCTCAGGATGATGTTATTACGTCTGGATCTTGCTTCTAGGTCCAGGAATTTTTGCTGCATTTCTTGTATGGAGTTGTTGTAAGATTTAGATTCCTTCTGAAGTTCTTTGATCTTAATCTCGTTTTCAAAGATTTTGGCTTCCGATTTTTCCACTCTGGTTACAATTGATTAATTAAGTCACCAAAATATTTTAGCTGGCCTGAGAAATTTTGTATGGCTAACTGTAGAGATTGTAGTGCTAGTTTTAAGTCATCAAGATTTGTAGATTCAGGTTTATTTTTACTAGATGTTTTGCTGGTTTCCTGTTGCTTCCCAGTTCTAGGCCTTTTAGTAGTAATGTCTTTTTCTGGAGATGTAAGTGCTGAAAACTTAGTTTTAGTAGTTTGTGAGTCCATAGTATCTGAGTCAGTTGGCATGATGTTTCTTTTTGTTGCTTAGGAATTGTAAGATGAGCATTGGGCTCTGGGTAGTCAAGTCAGCCTGCAAGCAGAGCACATGTGAAGGGGTCCTGGCAGTATCAAAGGTAATCTTGCTTTTTTCTGGTATCCTCTTCTGTTTTTGGGTGGTTTATCAAGCTAAAATAGTTAGTCTTGCAAACAATCAGGTTTTATTTTATTTCTGGATCTGGTAATAGTAATTATTAATATTGGTTTTTGGAGAGCTAAGTAGCTGCAATGTCTATAGGATGGTGGCCATTTTGATTTTAAGTCACTGTAATAGTAAATCTTTATTTTAGTTTCTACTGGTGCATTATTTGAAATAATTATTGGATGTGTGTCAAAACTTTCAATTAAATAGACTTGCTCCTGTGAGATATAATTTATATCCAGACTAGTCCACCTCTTGTACCTTGGGGAATAATATATAAATTCTATCTGTGTTCCTACTACTGGATTGTCAGCTTCTCATATATTGCTTTACAAGTCTACCCTCTTTTCTTATATTTTCCTGTCTAGGTCCATTGATACATCCTCACCATTGCAAAATGGGTTTCAGCCCCCATAGTAGTAGTTGTAATAATAATAATAATAACAATAATAATAATAATAATAATATTCCCTGCTGAAATCTGATAATCTCTCCCCAAATTCTCTTAAGCTCAATAATGGCAGTATTATGTGGAATGCAAATACATTATTTATTTATTTGACATTTGTTAACTGGGTTGGTCTAATTGAGCTTGAAGCCCATTTTCAGTGGAGACCAGAGGAGAAAAGCTGCAGGAAATTACATACAGATATTTGTAGAACATAGCAAAATGAAAGAAAATGTATTTTAAATTATAATATAAAGTAAAAAAATAAGTAAAAGCAATATCATAAGCACAAAAGATTATGCTAAATATGCTTACAATAGACAAATAGAGTGAGATAAATTTAACAGAGGCAATTACAAAGTATATATTATAGGTATTTACAAATGGCATGGAAAGTATAATATAATGGCAGAATTAGAGCTAATATAACTGAAAAAAGATGAATTATTTACATATTTACATTGTTTCTATTTGTGGTGGAGACATAGTAGTCACAGTGTATGTGCCAGTGTAATCCTCCAGCCCTGCCAATAAACCTTTCCTAAATCAAATCTACCATTATTATCCATTTCCTCTCTTCTATCACTAATGGAACCCCCCTAATAATCAGTATTATTACTCCCCCTTTTTCTTAGTACCTGGTATTCTCCTGAATGACAATTCTGAAATCCTTTCCTTGTCAAATTCACATGCTGATTTCTATCCAAATGTGTATCCTGCAGCATTGCTATTTTCACCCCACACTTCTTAATATAATTCAATACTCTTTGATTTTTGTCTATACCTGGAAGGTTGTTTACATTCCATGATAATATGGACAGAGTAGCCACTATCATTATGCTTGAAGGCTATTACTCCCTCCTATTGTGCATGATAGTGTTTTTGAGTGTATATTCCCAACTTTTAACTTACATGCCCACACTAATGTTTAGCAGGCTAATCTGTTACATAGTTGCTTCTTTTCATCTTGATTTGAAACTTTGTTACATTTGCAAGACATCTTACTTCAATGAATAAACTCATATAAAATAAATAAATAAATATTTTTTCAGAACCGCCATCCCCTATTAACTTAGAAGAAGCACAAAAAAACTATGTACATTTTCAAAAATGCTTACCTCTTCAGGTAGGAGCAGTTGCCCCAAACTGATGGCTGCACCCACAGGCATTACCTAATCTAAAATTAAGTTTATGCATGCTGAAGTGCATGTTATAACCTGTTTTTCACTTACACTAATTGCTGTTTGTTCTTGTTTTTATCTATATTCCCTTCCAAATCTGAAAAAAAACTGCTTTCATGCTTTTAGAAAATATTAACTTTTAGGCATAAGAAATAAAGCGCAATGACTACCTTTAAATAAATAAACAAAATTAGATTATGTAATATTATAGTAAGGTACTAAAGTTGCTGGGGAGGCAACTACCTGTGTAACTTTTTCACATCCTGCAGTTCCAGACTTCATTTATTTCCACTGAACTGCTTTCCAATTTACCTTTAAATGCTAACCATACACTTCACTTCAGCCAGCAAACAGGATTTAGACCTTTCATGATTAATTGTTTCCACTTGCAGATTTCTCATCTCCAGATAAAAGCAGTTAATTCCCCAGCCCAGCAACCTAAGATCACAGCATTATATTAACTAACTTGCTTCTGACCAGTCTGTCTTATTTTGTTACTATGCAAACCTGAATACCTTACAACTAAGATGAAGTATTTTTTTGCTTTAATATATTTGTTCTTAGAAACATATTAAATTCAACATTTCATTTATTTTACAGTTTGTAATATCCACATGCATGGCGCACTTAAACTTTTCATTGACAACTGTCATCTTTATATGAAAGTTATACTTCTCATTGCCCAGTATTACAATCTTTATATCAAGGCACTGTTTACCTATGGACATCTTCATCTCTTTTCAATTAACCTGTCAAATTATAGGTATGTCTTTGTTCCAATGGATCATTTAAATTATATTTCCCTCCTCCCTGCCTTATGTCTCCAAACTATTTACTAATAACCAGCTGCTTTGTGCTAATTTTCTTAGTGGGAATGTCCCCAAACTATTTAGTTGATAATTTTTCTATTGTTATCTTATTCAGAGGTTCTCCCATTTGATTCTTGGCTGGAGCGCCTTCTGTGTGGAGTCTGCATGTCCTCCCCATGGTCGAGTGGCATTCAAAAGACATGCGTAGAATGGGCGTGCCTTTGTTGAAGGTTGGACGTCGAGATGGCACCTCTGCACCCATAAAAAATCAACTGCCAATCATTAGTGGACCGGAGTTCCGCTGTGGCGACCCCTAACCGGGAAAAGCTGAAAGAAGAAGAACATCTTATTCTAGGGGTAGTTCACTTAATCCAAGGCAAGAGTTCCCACTTGTTCCTAAGCCTTTTGCTGCCTTTGTTTCCTGTGCTTTCTTAAGCTCCATTTCCCCTGTCTGTCCCACAGTTTTCATTATTTCTGATTGCAGAAGGGACTCTTTTTCTTTCCCAGTTTTTTGTAATACCTTTCTTTTTTGGCCACTGTCAATAGTAATAATATCAGACTTTTGAACTGGGCTGTTTTTCATACATGCAACTCAAAAGCATTTCTTTAGATAATCTTATTTATTTCTCTAGCACCTTGTTGATACATTCCAGCAATTCATTCTTACATTTTACAGCTTTTTACATTCCCAGAAAACATGTTCCCAAACCTATGTCTCCATTTTCCTAAGCTGCATCTCCAATACTAACTAGTTGCTTCTGTGAACATTCTATTTATTTTATCTGGTATGCAAAAATATTTATGAAGTCATCTCCACTCAAATATCCTAATTTTTCTGGACTTTGTGGATTGCCTAGGGGTTTCACAAATCTTTTCCCATTCTTGCATTGTGTATTCTTTTCCACACATCTTTTCCCACCCACTTTTTAACCTTTATTTTTTAAGTTCTATGAAACTGTTTTACTCCCTATCTAGTAGTGACATGTTTACTGCTATGTTTGTTCTAGCTCCCCATTGTCTGCAGTATTTTTGGGGGTGATCCCTTGCCCATTTTCCTGCCCTTTCACCCTTCATGTATTAATCCTATATATGGAAAATGTTTCCTCTTTCTTCAAGCTCAAATGCTTCTTTTGCTTTCCTTCAATTCATCTCTCTCTCTCTGCTGTCCGTAATGTTCCCAGAATCTTGGGTCAGTGTCTTTATTCCTCCACATCTTAGTTGCTGTGTCTTTTTGTGGCTCTCTCCTTTTTTAAAGCTATATCCTATTGGAATTATCATTTTCTTCAATTCATCCATGCCTCACTCTCTCACTATATCAAATACTTACCCTCTTATGTAATTGTGTAAATAAGGCTGTCTAGGCTCCTATCCCAATTCTTTCCACATTTTTATAGGATTTCCCATTTCTAATGTACCATCTGCTTCGAGCCATATTCCTTTCCATGTTTAGAAATATGACTTAGCCTGCAAAATGTTTACTAATTTCAGTTGTGTGGCATTATTGTATTCTTTTA
Organism: Protopterus annectens; assembly: GCF_019279795.1. Taxonomy (NCBI): domain Eukaryota; kingdom Metazoa; phylum Chordata; order Ceratodontiformes; family Protopteridae; genus Protopterus; species Protopterus annectens. The sequence continues at coordinate 1,057,295,554 of NC_056746.1, read as the reverse complement.
AATCTTGTAATACCTAGTCCCTCTCATGAACTTGGAGCATCAGCCATTCCCATTTTACTCTACCTTTCTTCTCTTCCCAAATAAATTCTTTAAATTCTTTGTTTAATTTCTTGCAAGTGTTCTTTTGAGGTTGATAGTTATAGGCGTGTCAGATTTCTGGCACTAGAAACATTTTTATTGTTTGTGTTGTACTATTCATTTCCATCCAAATCATATTCCAATTGCTTATTTTTTCTATAATCTGGTTGGATGTTTCCTGCCATGTCTCTTTTGCTGCTTCCTTTACAATTTGTTTACCCATATTTCTATGTATTTCATCCTAACATGTCCTCAGATATATGGGAAGACTTGTACAGGTTCCATTGTGGGTGTGTAGTTTATTGCTATTGCTTTTGTTTTGTTTTCATTTATTTTATATCCATCCCTGAAGTTTCACAAAAAATGTTATAGCTCTCTTTCAGGATTTGTAACATAGTATTATATTGTCCGCAGACATATCTTTTCTTCTATTTCCCCAGTTTTGCATCCTGCTGTGTCGGACTCTCTGCTGTCAATTGCCTTGCTGTTGCCCTTGTATAGATTTTTCCAACTCAGTCCATTTTAGTGGGAGCAAAAATGCATCCAGGACCAATTGCAGTGATTTCTAGTTTGCCTTATCAAATGCTTTTTCAGCATCCAACCCCACCATCAGCAGCTGATTTTTGGTATTCTCTGCATTCGTCTGAGGCATTAACATTTGTTGTATATTGTCAAAGGTTTATCTTACAGCCACAAATTCACATTGATCAGGGTTTATTAAATTTGGTAATATTTTTGCTAATGTGTTCTCATGAATACTTTATAATTGTGGTTCAGGATTGAAATGGGCCAATGCAATCTTGGGTTTATTTTATCTTTTCCCTTTTTGGTATTACAAGTATGAGAGCAATACCCTTAGGGTAGACCTGCATGCCAATTTTGATCTTAGTTCTGGACACTAATTAGCCCTAGGCATGGGTGTGTGCGTGTGTGCCTTCTCTGGAAGGTTGGGCGCTGGGCTGGCAACTGAACACCATAAAACTCCACTGCCAATATTGAGTGGACAGGTGATCCGCTGTGGTGACCCCTAACTGGGAAAAGCCTAAAGAAGACGAAGATAGTTTCAAACCATGATTGTGGTACAGCCTCACCTTCCAAAATATTAAACATTTTCTCCCACTTCTGTTTTATCTGTGTTTCATGTAGTCTCCATACATAAATAGGGATACCATCCTATCCTGTTTTTTTCTCATCTTTCGATGTCTGATGAATTCTTTTTTCTCATTTGAAATTACACCCGCGATGGACCTTCCCTCCATGGAGGATAAACATGGGATTCTAATCTTTCTCAAGCATTTGTTCTTTCTTCAGGCAGCCATTGTTTCTAGGATTCTGTCTGGATTGTTCTCTATTTTTCCAGCGTCTCTGTCCCTTATTTTTGTTATCATTCTTTCCATTGCTTTTTGTCTAAGTTTATGGGCCAGCATTTTTGGATTTTTGTGGTTGCTATGAAATTAGCTGCACTGCAGAGCCCTAGTTCTTTGTTCATTCATTTGTGATCCCGAACATAGTTTTGTAGTTCTGCTTTATGGCTGCACCTCTCTTGTTTGGTTTTCTTATATGTCTTTTAAATTAGCTATAACCTGTATGTGCCTTATTTTTAGTACATTGTTGATTTCTTGTCCCATTGTCATCTTTAGTTCTCTGTCAATTCATTTTATTTGTGTATTTGGATGATCTACTAGTTAATTCCTGTTTTTTTATCAAGAGTTGCTTTACCCATTTTAGAAATAGTTCATTCTTCATAAGACACATTGAGAAATGCCAGTGCTTCCCCAGTGACTGCCTTTCCCTGCTTATTTTCACTTGTACTGACACATGATCAGAAAGCTATTGGCTGAGTACTACAATTCACTAGCTAGTGGGTGTGTTCTTTTTTTATGTATCTCTTATCTAGTGTCGACCTTGTGTTATGCTTTGGTGCATAGTGAGTATACAGTCCTGTGCTTCTAAGTTGTGTGTTCACATCCTGAAAACCAGCATTAACTAAATATTGTTCAAGATATCTCATTTCCATCTGTGGTTTTAATTTCCTTGTTCCTCCTGTTGCATCATTTGCATGTCCTGCTAAATTCCAATCTCTCATACTCTTTGTTAATGCTTATCTAAAAACTAGTATCTCTCCCATTATTTGTTCTGTCTCTCACTCTGCTGACCTGGGAGGCAAATATATTGAGATAACTGTGATTCTTATTCCCTGCCACACTACTTTCATTGCTATTATCTCCTCCTCTTTGTCCTTTGTTTCCTCTACTGTTTTAAACCCACCATTCTTTGGTATCAAAATCAGTACCCCTCATAGCTCTCAACCTTCCAGCTCCAAAATGAGGAACACTCGCCTTCATAATGTGGAACAAATGGGCAAAATATGGAACACATACTAATGGCTTACTAACAACTTCAACTAGGAAGGTCATAGGGTGGTTAAAATATGACGGTTTTACTCATAAAGATCATCCTTTAATGAATTAATATAATTAAACTCTATGTACCATGGATTTCACTTAAAAAAATTCCTAACACTGAATTTGCGAAAGACTTTTTCAATGGGGAACTTTGAGTAACTTCGAGGAACGTGAACTTTTTAAGATCCCAAATGAGGTACGTTCCTCGTAATGAGGTACACTTGAAAGGTATGGTACCCCTTGCTTCCTTTCTCCTCCCAGACATGGCAAATATCCTTCTGTTAGACTTAGCTTACTGAATTATTTGTGTTCCTTCTATGCAGGATGTGTCTCTTGCAACAGTATTGCCTGTACTTTTGTGCTTGTTACATAATGCAAGATATAGTCCCAATCTGATGTTGACTTTTCCGTCCTCCTCAACCTGTGGGTTACTGGATCCGAGGACCTGCAACTTAAATTTTTCAGCTCTGAAGCTCCACCTCCTCTCCCATAATGCACTACCCTCACTGATTCTCCTTAGATCTCATTTGCTGCTACTACCGTCAAACGTGATCTCCGAAGCTCCATTTTTGGATAAGTACACTTTTGGTATTCAGTATTTTTCTACTGCCTCTCTTGACAGTAAAATTAGCCATTCTGTTTATCCTTTCCTTCTGGTGTTACTTAACTTATAGTGTCTTTCTACTCTCATTTGTTTTGTGTATGTGTGTGTGTGTGTGTGTGTGTGTGTGTGTGTGTGAGTGTGTGTGTGTGTGTGTGTGTGAGGTGTTTTGGCCCAGAGACAGAAAAGCAGACACGGGCCTTTAAAATCTTTACAGTGTGCTAGCATAAGTTGCCCTCCAAGATACACACTATAGGTGTGTTCCGCCTTTTCACCTAGATATGGAGTGTCAGGTGAGCTTTGGCTTTGGGCCCAGAGCCCTTGCAGATCCTGAAATGACTTTTATTGCCTACACCAACCTCATTTTCTGTCCCTTGTTCTCTCTCTCCTGCCAAAAAGCAAGGAGAAAAGACCTGAAAAAGAAAGAGAGATAATCTGAAAAGGAAAAAGAGAAAGTTAATACTAAAGAGAGAGAGAGAGAAGAGAGTGAGAAAGGAGTGCACATGTTCCTCTGCCTTTTTGGAAAGTCAACCAGATCTGAAGATCTGATCCAAAGGTCTTTAGCTCTTTTAGTTCCGATATCAGATGTTCCATAGGCAACCCCCCATGGCACCAATAACCTACTGCTAAGGTTCTGGGTTCAGAGTCCTTGGGCTCACCAACTTTGAGTATTCCAAGTCCTTTCCTGTTGATGACTACTGCCTCAGACAGATTTCATTCTCCCTTCCTGTTGTAACAATCACTCCATAATTTTCATAAGAACCATCCCGCCTTAGATCCTGGCCTCTCCATTTTGAATATAAGAGTCTGGTCTTGCTTCCAAGCTGCAGTTTATGGCTTCATCTAGGTCTGCCAGATGTACCAAGGGTTCTGAGTTAAACCAGCTTTTGTGTACCTTCTAAAAGGCTCAGATGGACCTTGGAATCATCCCTTCTTCCTAGGCTCTGAGGCTAGAGGATCCCCTGCATTTGGCCCCAACTTTGGCTGTCCCTCCACCAGCCCATCATACAGTGCCAGCTCAGTGGACCTTAAGGATGCCTACTATCACATAAAATAGCAAGACATTCCAGGAAGTTCCTGCACTTCTAGCTGGGAGCCAGCCATTACCAGTTTTGAGCCCTGCCCTTTGGATTCATCACAGCCCTATAAAGTGATCACCAAGTGTAAAATGTAAGTCAGTAGTGGCAGCTTGGCCCAGGCTGCAGGAAGTTCCAGGTCTTTCCTTACTTGGATGACTGGCTCCTTATGGCAACCTCAAAGGCATCCCCAATCCATGCCAGGGACTTCTTTCTTCCCTCCTGAGGTGGGAGGGGCATTTCAAAGGGAAGACAGCCCAAGGTACCAGGTCTCAAGTAGGGACCAGTCTTCACATCAATGTCTTGGAGATGAGAGCAGTCCTGTTAGGACTGCAGGCCTTTCAAGACCTTCTCCCCAAGGGTGCGATAACCATCCAGTCTGATAACACTGGTGGTTTGGTACATAGATAAACAGGGAGGAACTTGCTCATATCCCCTGTGTGAAGAGGCCAAGAGAGTATGGCAATGGGTTATGTCCTGGCAAGGGTTTCTAATAGCAATAAAAAACCAAACATACTAGCAGACAACTTGAGCAGGAGTGTCCGCATGCCTTATGAGTGATTCCCAATCTGAGATATTGGAATGAGTATTCAGCCACTGAGGTCAACCCTGCTACAATCTCTTGCATCCCCTTCCAACACCAAGTACAGCAGCTCTTTTGCCCTGATCCCCATGGAAGGACAGTCACCGAGGGATGCTTGGCCTCCAGGTCTTTTATATGCCTATACCCCAACCCCCTTGATAATAATATTTCTTCAGAAAACAGCCCATTGCAGAGGGACTGTGATCCTCATAGCCCCTTTTGGCAAAGACAAATATGGCTCCCCTTTCAATGGCCTCACCCATTGCTCCCTCCTTGGGATTTCTCAATCTTTGGGTCAACCTCACCCAAATTCTAGCTGACTGCTTGGTTCCTCCAGATCCAATGATGACTAAAGATCTCAAGCTTTCTAAGATGGTTGTCTAGATTCTTTCTTCTTCTTCTTCTTCCCAGAAACATTCAACCAGGAAGTTTTACTCTATCAAATGGAAAAGATGTTCTATGTGGGCCTCAGCCTAAGGTTTAGATTCCTTCTCCATTCTTTTAAACACAGTTTCAGATTTCCTGGCAGCTCTGTTTCATTCTGATCTCAGCTATTCCACTATCAAGGCTCAGTTAGTTAATTTATCTAATTTTCATATAGGCATGAATAATACACGGTTGAGTATCACTCAAATTATACAAAACTTTTCTGAAGGATACCTTCCTCCTTAGATCCCCTGTCAAAGGTTCAGTTCCCCCTTGGGATATGACCTTTCTCTTGCAAGCCTTGACTAGACCTCCCTTCAAACCATCCACTACAGTAGATTTGAAACTGCTATCTTGGAAGACTTTCTTTTAGGTGGCCATTACTTCTGCTAGGAAGCCTTGTCTTATATACTCATCTTATTTTTCACAAGGACAGAGTGACTCTATGTACCAACCCTTATTTCCTATGTAAAGTGGCGTCTGAGTCAAATTTGAATGAGCTAGTCCATTAACCCATTTTCTTCCCCAACTTTTGTAAAAAAAAAAAAAGGAAATATACCACTGTTTGAATGTTCAACATCAACTGAGATTTTATTTGAACAGAACTAAAACATTCAGATAATCAAACCATCTTTTTATCTCCTACTCCAGTACTCGTTTGGGTAAACCTGTTTCAAAGGTGGCATTATCCAGATGGCTTTCCAGTTTGTATTTCCTTTGTGTAGTCATTGAAAGGAATTCCTTTCCCTGGCAAACCCAGAGCCATTCTGCAAGAGTTGTTGCTACCTTAGCTGGCCTATTTAGATGATATTTAGATGTTCAATTTAGATGTAGTAACAGTACTTATTGTGGATTAAAATAATCTTATCTAGTTCACATAAACAAAACTGCGAAAAAATACACTAGAATAAATTGTTCAAAAAACCTATAATGTTAGAGAAACCTATAATTGTAACAGTAGGAGACTAGTCTATTTAGCACAATGTGAACAGTGCCCATCATTCTATGTAGGATAGAATTTATGAACACACCTATGCCATCTCCAAGAACAATGAGGTAAATGCACTTGCAAGACATTGTACAATAAATATCAACCATTCATTTAAATTCATGGTTATTAGTCAAGTACATTTGAATGCATCCAGTTTGAACAATGAAAACTTATTGAAGTTAGAATTAGAAAAGAAAGAACTTCACTGGCAAATTCGTTTAGCAGCTTATAAAGAACCTGGTTTGAATGAAGTCTGTTCAATCTCATGTTTATTAAAACTTAAAAGTTTGTTTAGATAAACATCTCAGATAAACAGACAGTATACTGTCTTGGATTCCTTTCAGCTTAGCCTTTTGAAGACACAATTTTAAGTCAATAGTAAATAATTTTCACCATACTTAAATCTATTAATGGGTATGTATTAGTACTAAATCATCCCTCATGAACAGGTCAGTTATAGAAGTATATTACACAAGGTTTAATCTGTTATTGTTTATGACAGTAACAACTGTGTTTACTAGATAACATTTTTTTGTCTTATTTCATTTTAACTATTTATGTAAATACAACATAACCTGGTTATTTGAACAATTTATTCAAGTGTATTTTTTCGCAGTTTTGTTTATGTGAACTAGATAAGATTATTTTAATCCACAATAAGTACTGTTACTACATCTAAATTGAACATCTAGATGTGGATTTTACTAGTTAACTAAACAACTCAACGATATGTATATATAGGATTTTTACTGTTTAATTCCATCATTGTATTTTTGTTAAAATCCATTTGATCAGAATTATTTAGGAAATAATTTATTTTTACAGTGGCGTTGGTGCAATATAGTTGGATTAAGAAAAACTTTTAAGGGTTAAAAGGTTAAAGACAACAGGGCTAACAAAAAAGGCTTGCACACCACATTTCTTACATTATATTTAATATGCAAGTATATTCGGTTCCCTTTTGCGATGTTTTATCTGTAAAATGGGTTTGGAAAACCTTTTGCAATAATGTTTGGGAAGTGTTTCTTTAACTTTACTGAAAATAATTAACCAGCTAATCTAATGTATCTAATTGAACAATTGATGTAGTTTTACTATTTAAACAAGTGGTTTTTCAAGTGTCAGTGTTTTGTCTGAAGAAAGAAGTTCACTTGTTTGTCTGAAAACAAACACCTAGTGTGTGTTTTTTGCTGTTTTTAATAAAAGTGACTGTCATTGAAGGAGTTTCATTTTCCTGTTGTTGTGTTTGGTTGAACTTCGACATTGATTTATCAGTTAGATGATATTTGGGCAGTTTCTACTTGGGATAGCACTCATGTCTTTGTTAATTATTGCAAATCAGGTATACAATCCTGATCCAGGTCTACCTTTTATTCCATTGTTTTGTGAAATATTTTATCTTGATGCCACCCTTGTTTGACTGGTCTGGGACTCTGCCCCACAGACTAAGGTGAACATAAAAGACAGTATCCGATATGAAAGTTATGTGCTTACAGTAATGCAAAATCCTTGTTGTCTCCTTCCATTCTGCTCAGCCTTCACTCCTGCGATTCCCCCTTCCAAATTGTTATCTCTGTACTTCTCACTGACTGTGCAGACTGGCCCAAGGCCTATCTTTGGGACCACTTGTGTAGCTTCTTTCTTTCATTCATACCTTGAGGATCCTTCTTCCTTCTTAGAACATTTTTTCTCCATCATTTTATTGAAACAGTGTAGGGCAAATTAGATGTAAGGAAAACCAGTGAGGCAGTGCATTATGGAAGAGGAGGTGGAGCTTCAGAGCTGAAGAGTATAAGGTGCTGGACTCTGATACGGTCAGATCTGGTAACCCACCAGCTAAGGTGGACAAAAGAAGACAACACTGATCTAGCATTATGGTGAGTACATAACTTTAGCTGTTTTCTATCCACTAGGCCATTTACTAGGCTAATGGCCTCAAGGGGCCCTTTTAAGCTTATCCATGTCTTTCAAGAATCAAACCCTGTACCTTGCATTTGTATGATAAACACCTTAACCATTATGACAACCCACAATCAAAATTAATGCTTATTTTCCCTTCCATGTATTCAAACCCTGGACCTAGTGTACATGAGACCGTAACTCAACCCATTTAGCTATGTGGATATAAATTAAATATTTATTTGCTTTCCATGTATTCAAACCCTGGACCTACTACACATGGAGCCGTGACTCTACCCATTAAGCTACATTCCACATTTAAAAATCTAATGCTGTCTTGATTTGTGTTGCCTCTTTGTCGCTCTTCTAGCCTGTTTATTATCTCTACTATTTCCTTTGTCCTTTCTTTCTTTTAACGTTTGTTCTTCCTTTTATCTAATTTCTTCTTTTCCATCTTTCTGATATTCTCTCCTTGTGTATCCTTTCTTTTGTGCACATCCGTCTTTGTGTAGAGTCAGGTCTTTCCTACCATGTATTCTCCCCTTTTTTAATTTGTGCATACTTTCAAACTTTCAAAATGATTACTATTATAATGTTGCTGGTTTAAATGTTGAACCTCCCTTCCCTTTAACTTAATAATAACATCTGTTATGGTCTGTTATCTATGTTTTGTGGGTAATACTGTTGAGAAGAAATGACATAAGACACAAAGGCACAAGCTTAAGCAATTTATTTAAAATTATTGTAATTATGATTATTTTTGCTCACTGATAGACATACTCCAAATTCTAACAGTGCAGCTATCTATTCAAATCAATACAATGTGGGCACTAGCATTTCTTCAAAATGCTCATTCCATGCCAGAGATCTGTGCTGATCAAATCAAATCAAATCAAATCAATGCAGGCACTAGCATTAAGATACCCAGTCCATGCTGTGCTGGGAAGTCCATGCAGGCACTAGCATCAAGGTGTGAATTCCATGCTCAAGGTTTGTGCAGGTGAGTCCAGTTCTGTTACTGACTGGTGGACATTTTATAGTCTTGTACAAAGAATAAGTTCAGCAAGGTCATGACAGTTTTGAACTGATGGAAAATTTTAGAAATTACAAATAATTTCCTAAGTTGTAAACAAGACTCACATCATGTCTAGTTTTTGTTTTTAGTGCCTCTGTCATACAATCATGTCTAGTTTTTACTTTTAGTACCTCTGCATACTTCCCCCTTCTAAGAGAGCAGCTATCCCTTAGTGACTACAGACTTGTGACAGTTCCTCTTATTTGACTCTGTGAGCTGGTAAACATCTTATCATGTTAAACAAATTTCAATGTACCAAAGTTCAGTAAGCAAGGTTTGCCTTAAAGCATGTTTCTACCATATTTTACAAATATTTCCAAAGCTATTTGGAAGATGCAGTCCCTTAATATTGCTGCTGATATTTCACTGTACACAGAAGTGAGGTGATTGAGGCATCTAAAAATGTGGGCAAGCTGTATGGCCCCTTCACACCATCAAATTTAACTATGTACAAATACCTATTTATTGGCATATCTCTTTCCTGAGCTGTCACTCTTTTGAGGCATTTGCTTTGAGACCTTTCAGCAGATGGGATAACATTGGTCCATACATGGCACATTTGTATGTAAGTGAACTACTCCTGTAATTACCGTAGAGATTTGCAATTTAATTGCAATGTTTTTACAATGGAGTATCCTTTAGATATTTTAAATTAATTAAATGATGAGGGTGAAAAAGTTGACATGTAAAATTCACTCTCCTTTTGAGAAGCAGATTAATCCTTAAACAAACAACCACTAATGCAGATATGGGTTATGAAAGATCTATGGTACTGAGCCATAAAAGTAACTACAAAAACTCCTGTTTTGGTTCTAGGTTTATTCAGAAACCTAAGTAGAAGAAATCCAGAATCATTCTGGTTCCCCCTGGTATAGGGCCGTATCTTCTGCAGAAATCTGTATAGCTGAAGCAATTCAGAACCATGCTAACTTACCCTTTTGGCAGGTTTCACCCAGAACCATAATAACTCACTCTTTCAGCAAGCTTCACCCAGAACCATGCTAATGCACCCTTTGGGCAAGCTTCACCTAGAACCATGCTAACTCACCCTTTCAGCAAACTTTGCCCAGAACCTCATTAACTTACCCTTTCAGCAAGCTTCACCCAGAAGCATGCTAACTCACCCTTTTGGCAAGTTTTACCCAGAACCATAATAACTCACACTTTCAGCAAGCTTCACCCAGAACCATGCTAATTCACCCTTTTGGCAAGCTTTACCCAGAACCATACTAATTCACCCTTTGGGCAAGCTTCACCCAGAACCTCTTTAGCTTACCCTTTTGGCAAGCTTCACCCAGAAGCATGCTAACTCACCCTTTGGGCAAGCTTCACCTAGAGCCATGCCAACTCACCCTTTGGGCAAGCTTCACCTAGAACCATTCTAACTCATGCTTTCGGCTTCACCCAGAACCATGTTAATTCACCCTTTGGGCAAGCTTCGCCCAGAACCTTGTTAACTTACCCTTTCGGCAAGCTTCACCCAGAAGCATACTAACTCACCCTTTAGGCAAGCTTCACCTAGAGCCAGGCTAACTCACCCTTTTGGCAAGCTTCACCCAGAACCTTGCTAACTCACCCTTTCAGCGAGCTTCATCCAGAACCTTGCTAACTTACCCTTTCAGCAAGCTTCACCCAGAACCATGCTAACTTACCCTTTTGGTAAGCTTCATCCAGAACCTTGCTAACTTACCCTTTCAGCAAGCTTCACCCAGAACCATGCTAACTTACCCTTTCAGTAAGCTTCATCCAGAACCTTGCTAACTTACCCTTTCACCAAGCTTCACCCAGAACCATGCTAACTCAACCTTTGGGCAAGCTTCACTTAGAACCATGCTAACCCACCCTTTCAGCAAGTTTCACCCGGATTTTCACTCTGATTGTCTAACTGCAAACGTATTCCATTTCTACTAATGGCCAGTGACCTATTATACTTACCTTGGGTCATTCAAATATTCACTTCAGTTCAGAGACTGGAAAATTTTACAAAAGCAAACTGATGCCTTTTACTATTTAGATTACTTCTAAATGCTTGCATCTTTCTACAGGTCTGGTGCCTGTGATCTTAGATCACTTCTCCCAGATATTCAGTATGGCCCTGAGCTCCTCTTTTGTATAAGTCAATCTTGTAGCTATAGCTGACTTTCACTGAGGCTTCAGCACTGTGTCTTCGGCATGTTTAGAACTTTACAAAGATTTCTTGAGGGGTGCATTCCTTGTGCAACCATCTGTTATGAACATGTTTCTTCCCTGGCACTTGTTATTTGACTTTATATATTACTTCAGTGTTTCATTTATTTTTAACACCTCTGAGCATATTCATAGGTAGGTACTAGGCTATCTGCCCAAGGGCATTTATAAGGTTAGCCAGAATGTGTCAGCTTTCTCCTCCCTTTTAAATTAGTTTCCTGTGCCTCTGTCTAGCAGGGCCATTGATGTGATCCTAGGGGTAAATTTACAATTTCCCATCCACTCATCAAGATTTCTCTTGAAGAGTCAGTGAAGGGCTCTGCCTAACATAAATTGGGATTCTATTCCAGAGCGAGGGAAGTCTCTGGGACAGGAATCTGTCTCTCCAGCATGTCCTGTTTATTGTTGTGCTGAGGTTTACCTCACTGGAGTGTTTGGCTCTAAGAGATTTGGTTTTCTTGAGGTGGAGCATGTCCATTAATTCCGGGTTGGACATGGCCTTATACATCAGGCAGAGATCACCTCTGAGCAGGCGGTAAGCAACCAAGTAGAGCTGGAGTTTCTTTAGTCGAGCTGCATAGGGCATCTGTTTGAGGCCCACGATCCTCTTGGTGAGGTACTTCTGTGGTCTTTCCAACTGTTGCAGGTGTCGCGTAAGGTACATTCCAAATGGTGTGTTGTACTCTATTATGGGCCTAATGAGTGATGAGTAGAGGGGCACGATGACCTCTCTTGATCTAGATGTGAACCCTTTCGTGATTAGGTGGGCTGCATAGAAGGTGGAAAAGGAATAAAAACGAATAGCAAGTAGGAGGTTTACAATGGAGAGTCAGAGTGATAAGAGAAAATAGTTTGCCCTATAACTGGAATGGTGTAGTGAAGAGTGAAAAAAGGAGTGGGAGTGGGAGAGTATTGCGGAAGTGACTTTAGCCAATAAAGAAGGAGCAAGTACAGATCCAAGAGTTGTGCAGGTGCCTTTCCAGTTGACCTGGGTTTGATTAATGGCACAGGCAACTAATATAGTGGCTTGGAGGGATGGGCATCTCATGTGGTGGTTCCTGGTGGAAGCTAGGGATGTCGCTAGTAGAAGCATGGTATAAAAGGGAAATCAGAGTGGGGACATGGCACTGTGAAACTCTGCACATCCCTTCATTCTCTGGTTTGATTCTTGGTTAGGGTGCCATCCGTACAGAATCTGCATGTCCACCATATGTCCATACGTGGTTTCACCTGCATGCCCCACCTTAGCCATTATCATGGGTTCTGCTTGGGATGGAGGGAGAAATAGGACAGGTCATAAAAACAAACAAAAAAACTCCAGCTTGAAGGTGGAAAGCATGAGCCCTCCGGATGTCCGGCTTAGGCTCCTTGTTGGTCTGGGCTACAAATTCAGGGATTGGACAAGGGGTGATTAGAGTGCTGGTAGACATGAGAGCTTGGGATGGGTGTCACAGCGACAGAAGGAGAGAAAAATGTTAAAAAAAAGAAGAAGAATTGTGCAGGTAGCTTTTAGGTTGTATATTAATATGATGAGGGATGATGTGTGTCTTAGGTACAAGCAGGAGGGAGGGATTTCCAGTTTTTAGATAACTAAGTTGAATATAGTAAATCATCAAGAGTATTGCAAGATTTTTTTAAGAAGTGGATTTGTGTCTGCAGAGTGGAGAGAAGGAGCAAGAGAGTACAGCTGAAGTACAGAACTAAGGGGCATTATTTGGGAGCAGAGAATAGTATAGGAGAATAGTATAGGCAATGTGTAAGATTAAGGCTGTTTGGGAATTTGAGCCATATCATTGTCTGATTATGGAGGAGTATTGGGTAGAATCATACCTCTCAACTTTCCATATTTTTGGCTCATATTTTTGGTCTGTTCCTCATAAAATTTGCATTTTTCTGGATTTTTGTGGCAAATCAGTGAGGGCTGAATTCACAAAATAATGACAGGCACTTGAGTTTCAGACTTCATATCCTTCAGAAAATGCACAATAAAGCAATATTCTAACATGTTTCTAAATTTATGAGAACAATATTTTAGATTTGTCCTTACTTTCAGGGCTTTGTCCCACCATTATCTGTCTTTGTCCAGATTTTTTGCACTAAGGTTGAGAGGTATGTGTGGAATTATTTTGCTTGCAAATTTATCAGTTTTGTTGTAACACTGCTCTAGTTTTTTTTTTATTAGAGTTGAGTTAATATTTGTAAGAATAGGAGGAACATAATATAGAAGAGACAGAAGGAGGTGGTAGCTATGTTTATGTGAGATTGCACAGTGAGGAACTTAGCTGCACTGTAGAGACAGCCTGATTTCTGATATGTTTTTATTATGTTTTGAATGTGATATCAAATTTTAGTTGCTCATCTAGAGAAACACCTATCAGTTTAGTTTGAGAGACTATTTTCAGATAAAGTTTTGCCAGGTGGTGATTTGAAGTCATGATTATTATACTATATAAAAGAGATTTACAGGTGAACCGGCATTCATTTTGTTTTGTTTAGATTTAGGAGGAGTTGAGAATGAGACAGTTAAAACCTGACAAAGATGAAAGAGGCTTTTGTTAGAGTTTGTAGAAACGCTGTAGAGGAAGCCAAGTAAATTAAAGCAGCAACATCAGTGTATTGGATAGTAGTAGTATATAAAGAGTTAGTGTTCAGATTATTTCTAAATAAATTAAATAGCAGAGGATCTGGAATATAGCCTTTGTGAAGTGGTAGAATGAAGGATTGTTCCATAATGTAAAAACAGTGGATTCTGTTATGGTGTGATTAGTGAGCATTTATATGGATTAGTGAGTGATTTAGCAACATGTTTAGGTACTCTGCTGGAACAGTATCAACAGTCAGTGTGGATGGCTTAACTTTGGTAAGGAGCTTTTCAATAGATTTGGTTGGTACTGGATGTAATGTGAAGGATGGAAGATTTGTTAGAAGTGGTAGAGTGGATGGGTGTGTTGTTGGGGAAGGCCTTATGTTAGGACTGTGGCAGGGTTTATGAAATAGGAGCAGAACCTGCAAGCTGTTGCTTGGATGCTTAAAGGAGGGGAATGAATTGGGCTGGGAGGATTTTCCTGGTATAAGGAGCTTGTTGATAGAGGTCTAGAAAGACTTGGCACCAGAAGTTTGGGATTCCTGTATAGAGATGTTATGATTTATTTTGTCAGCCAGGATGAGTTTTTTTTTTTGGAGAGGTTGTGAAGCTGCTTGTAAGACTGAAATGAGAACTGATTTTTCTTTGTTTGACATGCTTTCCAGGTTTTATTTATCTCATTGTTTCATTATTTGTTTTGTTTTATATTTTAGCCAGGGGAACAGTTAGCTTTACTTCTTTTCTTTCATATTGGAGCAAGGGTATTAAGAGAGTTAAAGACGGAATTGAATGTTTCTACTGCTTGATTGAGTAGAACATATTTGAGTGGAGCCCAATTAATTTCTGATAGTGAGAAAATGAAATTGTTGAGGTCAAAGCTTATTACGTTTCTTACATAAATAAATTGAGGAGTTTTATGTTTTGGGGCATGCTTCTGAATAAGAAATGTGGGATGGTGACTACTTAAGTTATCAAGGAGAGTTCCTGTTTCTGTTATTTTGTCTGGGTTGTTGGTTATGATCCAGTTGTGGACTAACATACTTACTAAAACTCTAGATTTGTATGAGGTTCATAGGTGTACACTAGGCTAACGGCCACAGGGACCTTTTTAAGCCTAGCCATGCATCCCAACTGTATCTGATAAGATTAGGAACCTTGAGATTATTCTAATGGGTATATTTAGGTTAGGGCTTGAGTGCTCAATCATTTACAGGTTGCCTCTATCCATTAGGGACATAGGTACAAGACTGGGGTAAATTTCCAATTCCACATCCATTAGTATAAGTTACACTTGAATTGGGTTAGGGAAGAACTCTGCATCACTTAGACAGGAAGGGGTAGTCTCTAAGACACATACCTGTTCCTTCAACATGTCCTATTTATGTTACAAGCAAGGTTTAAGTCCATAGAGTGGGTAATTCTGATACTGTTTGTTTTGTGGATATACAGAAGAGCCATGAGAGTGGGCTCCAAGGATGTCTTGCCCCTCAACTGTCTATAGGAGACCAAGTACAGTGATAGGGCTTTAAGTCAGTCTATTTAAGACATGCTGTTTATGACCTTTATTCTTTTTGTAAGGAATCTCTGTGGATGTTTCACTTGTTGCATGTGCCTTGTCAGATACATACCAAAGGTGGCTTTGTACTCAATGACTGGTCTGACAGGGGGTTGGCATAATGGTTAAGATGTTCACCTTATAGACACAAAGTGCAGGGTTCAAGTCTGAAATGGGGTAATTGGCTAGGCTTAAAAAATGGCCCACAGGGGCAGTTAGCCTAGTACTAATCTATGAATCTATGACTCTATAATCTACATGGGCTGAATACAGTCGAAAGACAAATTAATTTGCTTATAAGTTGCACAACATAGAAAGATTTCCTTACTATTGTAACCACATGATGGTCGAAGGCCAGGTTACTGTCTACCTGCATCTCCAAATCCCTGACTACTGGATCTATTATAAGGGGGTGTGTTATCAATGAGGTCGTTTCTAGGTGTAGCCACCTTCTCAAAGGATACTATTATGCTTTTCTTGGCACTGAGTTTTAGACTGTGGCTTTGCCACCAATTATTTTGTAATTGAGCAGTAACACCTTTAGATTTTCTAGGGTTAGTTTTGCAATGTCAGAAGGGTTGTCAGTTTGACATTACTTAGAAAGGTACAATGGGTGAGGACAATATTTTACCCAATATTCAAAAGCCTAGAGGGGACAGGTGGAGACCATTCTTGGCAAAGCATCATGGTCTGTTGGCCGTATCTTCACATGCTGAGAAATATTGTACCCACTTGCAGTGACACCAAAAACTAAGCCAGTTATTAAATCCAATAATCTTCTGTTCATATTGTGGCATCATCCTAGGAGAAGGTAGAATACTGTTCAATGATAGGGTGTTACTGGCTTGGAACACATAATCCAAGAGTTCCATTATGTCAATCTTTATTTTGTCTAGGGAGTAGGGAGGTAAATCTTATGTCATTTACACCCACCTGGAATATGACTGAATCATTGGTATTTGCAATCCAATGACCTTTGTGCATACATGCATGATCTTGTGGATCCTGACACCTGATAGGGAACTGACTATCTTTGTCATTATGCAGCCTGGTGATTGGGACATCTGCGTGTCTCAAAATGGAGTCACCTATCACTAAAATATTGGGTTACTTGGTGACTTGATTTATGGGCTTAGACGTTGAGGATCCATGAGATGTGGCTGTATGTGTTGTGGTGGGTGTTATTTTGGAGTGCTTTTGGGGCTGCTGAGGATATTTGTTGTTACTGCAATGTCTGGGAGGTCTTTGTAAATTAGGAAGATTACATTTAAGGGTCTCAGCATATATGGGTTTCTGTGTCTTATCCTTTCTGCATTTGGTGGGTGTGGTGAGTGTATTACGAGCAACCTGATTGTTACTGAGTGCTCGTATGTGACAGCTCTGTCTCCAGTGACATTGAGTAGTTACATGTTTCACATACCTTATCAGTTTGTTTAAGAATTAGCTGGTTGTCAGTAAACATGATGGAATTGTTACATTGCCTTAGGACATCCATATCTACCATGCTAGCTGTGAAGATAGCAGGAGAGTTAATATCTATGGTTATGACCCCTTTTTACTTGATCGTAAGGTTGCTGAAAGTATACAGAATAAAAACAGGAGTATTAAATGCAAAACCTGAGCAATTCTTGTCACTGCACAAGCTAGTTTCTCTTTGCTTAATTGGGGAGTGGGGAAATTTCAAAAGTAGTTTTATAGAGAAAATGTCAATTACCAATGCCCGAGTCTATACAAAGCACTGCTAAAACCTGCTGTGCGATGAGCAGCATCTCACAAACAGGCTGACTTTATACAGGGACAGAAAACTAACTGAAAACACAAAATAACCTTGTGGCCAACCATAGAGTCACAAAAAACAATTTTTCTCTGTGATTCTGAAATCAGAATACACCAGCCTACTCCCCAATAATACTAGAGTCATGTCTTGAGTTTCTTTAATGTAAAACCAGAGATAAACCCGAGGTGAGGAATTAAACTGCAACCAACTGACTAAACCAGGAAACACGCTAATAAAAAATTACTAAACAATGCAAGCAATGAGGCCAGCAAAATGCAAGGACACTTTATAATGATAAAGTGTAAAAAAAAAAAAAACATAACAAATAATACAGAAATACAGTAGCAGCACAATGAAAATAAGTTATATAAGTGCAAAAATGGCCAGAAGTACTTATTTTGTGCTTGGATTGCTCTGGATTGAAGCTAGACTCTCTGGAAACAGCAGCAAGGTCACCAAGTGT
The DNA here is from genome assembly GCF_019279795.1 of Protopterus annectens. Classification (NCBI taxonomy): domain Eukaryota; kingdom Metazoa; phylum Chordata; order Ceratodontiformes; family Protopteridae; genus Protopterus; species Protopterus annectens. The sequence goes on along the minus strand of NC_056746.1, from coordinate 1,057,277,854 downwards.
TTGTGGGGGTCTATATCATGAACACAAAAAAAGTATGAGTGAATACGAAGACGTCGACATATTGCGTGAAGTATGGAAATCCCGAATGTACAAAACCATGAATTCTGAAATGTCGATTTGTTTTGGTTGGCCCGTCTGCGGTATAGCTCCGTAAGGTAAGTGTGAGATAAATAGGACTTTAGTATTAGGATTTGGGTTAAGGTAAGTGGATAGATAGGTAATATGTGTAAGGTTTAGTGTAGTGTTAGAAGTAGGGTTATTTTAAGTGTATGTATGTGCATTAGTTATTTTGTTTGGGTGTATGTCTGTAGGGGAAGTGTGCGGTAGTTTCGGACCTTAGGGTTAGGGAGGGGTTAAGGATAGTGCATAGATAGTTGTGTGTGTGGGGTTTAGTGTAGTGTTGGAGGTAGAGTTTTGTTAAATGTATGTATGTGGATTATTTATTTTGTTTGGGTGTATGTTTGTAGGGGACGTGTGCGGTAGTTACGGACCTTAGGGTTAGGGAGGGGTTAGGGATAGTGCATAGTTAGTTGTGTATGTGGGGTTTAGTGTAGGATTAGAGTTAGGGTTTTGGTGCTTTACCTAAGGTTAGAAGTTGGGTTTGGTTAGTGTATGTGTGTGGTTTATTTATTTTCTTTGGGTAGGTACCATGTAGAGGGTGGTGAGGTTGGCCGACTATGACAGTTCGATATTTTTTTTTTCGCGGTTTAGTGCGTTTGGGATTTTCATGGTTTGCGGTATAGGTGTCGACGTTTAGGTATTCAGGAATAGGGTTTTTTGCTTTGGTAATATAGACTTGTGTTTGTGAGCTCTATGGAAATGAGCCAAGAGCTACATAAATAGCCAGCTTCATACAGGCACATGAGCAGGTTCATCTTCATCAACATACCCACTCCCCTTACCGCTGCATCATTGTAGACATTGCAACAGTGATGATTTATTGTGATTCTTGTGATATTTCTTTTTTTATCATGAGAGCTTTTTGCAAACAATAATTATACTTATTGCAGCCTTTGCAGTCCTCATGCACCTTGCACTGAATGTCCCTGCACTGGCTGCTGTTACAATTCATTACATAATCTTCTAATATGTCCACACTTTGCTAATCTTATGTGACCAATGTTCACAGACATTATTTTGACAGCATTTTATTTATCCATGTTCTCTAATGCTTTCTACATGCTAATAATAGCAAAACTTATGTCTGTGGTTCTTTCAGTCTGTAGACTTGATTTTCTTTATATATAGGAAACATATAAGGTGACCATGGCTTTAACCTTAGTTGTTCATCATTAGATAACTGTTGCAGTAGCTTTAGATATATGGGTTATATCCTTCCCTGGATATAATAGCTGGCAAGCTTCCAAAGCTTAAGGGCACATTCCAAATACGCAGACTCTTGAGAGCTTGAGCAAAGCTGGAGAAAATCTATGGTCTAGGTGCCAAGCTCTTCAGAGCTTTCCTGCTGCTGAAGAGTGCTCCTATTTTGGGCTTTCAAGGACTGACAGTTGGCTAGCATTTCTCCAGTGGTGGGCAGATAAGTTCCCTTCAGTAAAAAAACTTTCACAATTAATTTTATCACCACAACAATACTTTGTTTAAAAGTAAAAAAGTTTGTTTTATGCATTGCATTTGACTTTCTTTGGACTGTCATGAGACTTTTCTGTCACTTGAAAGACTGCCATTCTTTTATTACCTTTAGTATAAACTTAGTTTTTTTATAATGTTTTACTCTAATTTTTTGTGAGAAGAGTTTTGTGAATTGTGTTTACGGACTGCGGCAAGTGTATGTTGTGCTTGTCACAGTGTTTTAGGGGGAAAAACAGTGCTTTTTGATCCTTATCTTTCACCAACTGCTGCTGCCAGCTTTGTTTGGGTTTTACATTTCCTTCTTGGCTTACCATGGAAAACTTACTGACTCCTTGGTTCTTCCTTCCTCTGGCCATAAAAAAGAAATGGTCCAGACACTCTTTGCCCTTTAAGCAGGCTATTACTTTGCCTCAGCTACAGATGGGTGACTTTGTAATGGACTTTTTTGGTTCCTCAGACCCACTCATTTTATTTCTTGGTTTCTTCTGAGTAATTCCTTCATGGACTTAGGGGTTTGACATATCCTTTGTGGCTGTTGTGTTGTTGCTATAGAGGATGGGAGAACCATTCTTCTTGGTTTTGGAGGAAGAAGGGGAAGGCTTCTTTATGTAGCCAGACTAGGATGCCTGCTCCCCAGAGTGATGTCCCTAATGGGAGCCAGTCTGCTTCTATGAAGATTCCTGTTAAAAAGTAACAAAAAGTTAAACATTTATCTTCTCCTGTCTCTGTTACTTTAGACAGGAAAAAAAATCCTTCATTCTTTGAAGATTATCAATGTGATAAACCTGGAAATGTTCATGAGGGGGAAAACGTCTGTTATTTTTTTCCTCTGGAAACTGTTTATCATTCTGAGGAAAGTGTTTCTTCAGATTGTCCCTTGGAGGAATTTTATTTTTCTGAAACCATCCAGGATGAACCAACTGTTTCAGTGGGAACATAATGACATTCCAGTTTCTTTGAAAAATATGATTTATGACAACTGGGATTTCCTCAGCCTACTTCTGTTTTCCTGTCCTTCCTGCTTTGGAGGATGTCTTTATTACAGCCTGCAACATGCCTGATGACCAGCCTGCAGCCACTAGGAATGCAGACAAATTGTACAAAATATTCCAGTCTTACAAACTTCTATTTTCTAATCCCAGATCTGACTCTGCAAATCCATTTTTAACTAAACATTTAGTAAATGCCAATCCCTCCACTGATAAGGGTGGGAAAGCTTTTGATTGATTTTGGAAAAGAGTGTATTCCTCTTCCAGTTTTAGATTTAGGATTCTTAATTATCACTCTCAGATGTTAACGTTTTTGCTTGCTTTGTTTGATAACTTCAGAAACATTATTGCCACTTTTCCTCCTGAATTCTCTTATTACTTCTGTGTCTCAAATAACTAAGCTGTGATGTCCTCACTTGGGACCAAAAATCGAGGAGCCTGAATCCTCACCACTGACACTGGAGAGGGATGTTCACTTGGAAGAAAAATGGATACACCTAGTATTTCCAGATGCAGCTCTCTGCATCAAGCAGAATTTCTCTTAAGAGCATGCATGGTACACACTCAGTCCGAGGTCTGGATTTCTCTATTTGTCTCCCTCCGGGTCCCCAGTATGACTCCTTACTGGCACAGCTGTAGATTTGAGATCTCAGCTGAGTGTCTAAGCCAAGTTCTCCACCACTGACTTTATGAAACCGATGCTTTGTGCTCCTGCTTCAAGCAGCTGACACACACACACACACACACACACACACACACACACACACACACACACACACACACACACACACACACACACACACACACACACACACACACACACACACACACACACACACACACACACACACACACACATTTTGAGATTTGATTTTCACACACACCAGGGAAAGGCTGGCACAGATTTGGTAGCTATGCCCCCTTCTGGTTAGACTGTAAGCTAGTTACACTGCCACCAGACACTCCAAAGCAAGCTACTCAAAGGCTCTTGTAAGAGTACCAATTATATTGAGTGAAATTAATATTAATACAAATGGTAATGTTGACCAAATAGCTAGGCTTTCAGGAGTGGCCACAGTGTCACCAAATAAATATAATTACTCTCAAAAGTTAAAATATTCTCTAAAGGAACAGCCACATTGAAAACTTAAAATATATTTAATAATAAATAATAAAAGAGCATGAAAATACTAAATATCTATGTACAACAAACACCAGAGTTTCAGTCAGAGGAAATATTAAAATAACACAGATGAATAGATTCACACAGATACAGAAAAACAGTACTTAACTAATCTCACTATATTTTCCTCACTGATCTAAAGGATTACTATTCCCTGGTCACTTACTAGAGCAAGACAAGATGAAGTAGCTGAGGGGTCCTTCTCTGTCAGGTTCCAAAAACAGACTGCCATGAGACTTCAGACTCACCTAGTATTAAAATATCATTTTTAGTGTTGGATTACAGATTGATATCACATACATTTTGCCATCTGACGTCTGGTTCCCATGCTAACCCCCCTTGGCTAGAAGTGGTCAGGATTTAGCACATATATGTCAAAAATACAAACACAAAGAACCTTGCTAAGTTCTGCAGCAGCTCCTAGAAGTCATAAAACAATTTTAAATCTCTACCCTTCCCACGTAACAATTAGTTCACCCCAAAAACAATGCAGAAGGCTTCCTAGTACAGACATTTTGTCTCTGGCTGCATTGAGAATTGTAAGATACAATCTTTATGGCCTAGGCCTAGTAGTTTAATTTCAGAATATTTCCAAAGTCAGGTGAATTGAGATTAACCTCTTCTCTTCCATTATCCTCTTTTAAAACATATACATTTAAACAGTTACGATAATACATGTATATTTCTTTTTCTGTCCAGCAGGGTGCACTGTTGGTACATTCTTAATGCAAGCCATTTTACAAATACATTTTTCAACATGACCATCAGGTCTGTATTACAGTCAAAGTTTTATCACTTCGAACACGGAATGTTCGAACCATTTAGTTCAAAGTTACAAAACTTTGACTAGTGATAAAAAAAACAAGTAAAAACAAAATAAACTGTTGTAAGCAGGGGGGCAAGCCACCCTGCACCCCCCACATGGGGGGGCTGCACCACTCACACCCCCGCTACTTAAATATACCAACTCCAAGATCGCACCACATTGGAATGAATGGAAACCTCCCCTTATGGAGATGTCTGTTTAAATGCTCGAACTTGTACAAGTTCAAACTTATGGTCTCGACCATATGGGGTTCAAACTTGTACAAGTTCGACTATGTGATAGTAACCTTGACCATCTGCAGAAATCAGTTTGATATACCAATGACATATAATTCTTTACAAAATTCCAGCTAGCTGTGCTTTTCCTGGCATTGCTGGCAATACCTGACATCATCACACAAGGATTCTTTGAAGTGTGCTTATGACTCAGCTAATGCTTCTTCCAGAGCAACCGCTACTGGGCCTATTAAGAGAAGATTTGCATTGTTACTTTCTCAAAATTTGCCTGTGGATATTAAAGTTGAAATTACAAATTTTCTACTTGACAGGGTGGTTGTTTTTTAACCATCTATTGCTGAGATCCTGAAAAAGTGTGATAAAAGAGGGAAACTGATTCAAGGGGTGATTCATATTTTTCATTCTTCAGTCTTCAGGTCTGTTAAAGATTTCATCCTCAACTCAGGATTTATTCATAAAAAGTAAAATAATTAGCCTCAGCAAACTTCTGGCAAGCAGAAATTGAAAAATCAATGGCAAGGAGCTTTCAAAAAGAAAGGGGGAACCTCCCAGACACCAGGACAGTGTAACAAGTCTGAATAACTATCAACAAATTGTAACAGCCCCTCCTCCCATTCTGGAAACCTTTCAGTCTTCCCCAAAATCTGGCTCTTCAGTTTTCTGTTTGGCAACATATAAGTCTTGTGGCAAGAGAGGTAGCTTACATCCTTCTAAGATGGGAATTGCTGGTTGAAGGCTTATCATGTCTGTTATTTTAAAAGTATCTCAGCTCTGGTTTAAGCACTTGGGCTTCAGGCCAGTTATTTTACATTAAGAATGTTTGTGGTCTACACTCTTGTGGCAGGAGAAGTGTAGCCTACACCGTTCTAAGCTGGGAATTGCTGGTGAAGGCTTATTGTGCCGACACCCTTCTAAACTGGGCATTGCTGGTTGAAAGCTTATTGTATCTGTTATTCTGAAAGTTCTTAGTTCTGGGGTTTAAGCACTTGGGCTTCAGGCCAGTTATTTTACATTAAGAAGGTTTGTGGTCTACACTCTTGTAGCAGGAGAGGATGGCCTACCCCCTTCTAAACTGGGGATTGCTGGTTGAAAGGTTATTGTATCTATTATTCTGAAAGTGTCTTGGTTCTGGTTTAAGCACTTGAGCTCCAAAGCGGGTATTTTACATTAGGAAGGATCGTGGTCTAGACTCTTGTGGCAGGAGAAGTGTAGCCTACACCGTTCTAAGCTGGGAATTGCTGGTGAAGGCTTATTGTGCCTTTTACTCTAAGTGTCTTTGTTCTGGTTTAAGCACTTGGGTTCCAAACCAGTTGTTTTACATTAGGAAGATTTGTGGTCTAAACTCTTGTGGTAGGAGAGTGTAGCCTACACCATTCTTAGCTGAGAATTGCTGGTGAAGGTTTATTGTGACCATTATTCTAAGTGTCTTTGTTCTGATTTAAGCACTTGGGTTCCAGACCATTTATTTTACACTAGGAAGGTTTTGGGGCTACACTCTTGAGGGAGTATTCTACTGAATTGTTGCTTTATTAAAACCATTTTTTTTTGTTTAAAATCATTTAACATTGCTTGTTTTTAAGTGTCATGTTTGCACGGGTTTGTGCTCAGTTTATCAGAACTGCTCAGAGATTGCACTGCTGCCCTGCGCACAACTCAGTTGTGCATTTTGAAGCATTGATGCAGTTTTCCACTCCCAGCCCTCCACAGAATAGCTGCTTTTTGTTAGTCTTACAGTAAGACCGGTCCATCTAGCACACTCCACACTAGTTACTACAGTATATACCTGCTATAATGGATGGACAGTTTCCCACCATTTCTACTGCCAGCTTGATTAACATGGGCATCATGAGGCAATGTAGCAATTACCTCATGTATGCTGACAACCAGTTACTCCTAAAACAAACAAATATAACATGTGAGAGATGTATCTGTACTATAAATTTGGAATCAATTCTCTCACATTCGGATATTGGCAAAGGCTCTTGCTACCCCCATAGTGCCTTTTTTAGGCAAGGCTCAAAAGACAAACCCACCTCCATAGGTATCACAAGGGATAAGAAACTAAGAGTAATGCTACTCAACGCCAGAAGTCTAAACCTCAAGATGCACGCACTCAAAACTCTCCTTAGCATGGAGAAAATCGATATCTGTGCAGTAACAGAAACCTGGTTCAGGGTACCAGGTTATACCTCATACCATGCTTTTCGGCCCCAAAACTTGGACGGAACCACAAAAGGAGGGGGAGTATCAAGATACCCACACCTCCAGGTTGGTGGCAATCAGAGACTATCCATGTGCAACTAACAGTGGGTAAAACTGCCTTCCAGTTTATAGCCTGCTACAGACCACCCTCCCTAACCCAGGAACCCCACTCAGCCTTCATGAGAACACTGGAAAATATGAAGGTCTCTCCAAACACCATTATACTGGGCAACTTCAACTACCCAAACATAGACTAGGAGCATTACTCTAGCTCCAACACCCTAGCCCAAAGGTTCCTAGAATTTATAAACTCAAATGCTATGGAACAACTTGTTACCACTCCCACAAGAGGGGAAAACATACTGGACCTGATCATCACTAACATGGGGACTCTATGCTCCAGACCAGAAGTGTATCCCTCACTGGTAAGATCAGACCATAAACTAATCTCACTGGATGTCCACATCCCGACACCACCCCCTGCCCAGAAAACCACAGTGAAAAACTTCTCTAAAGCAAATTTCACACTCCTCAAAACTGAGGTGGAATCCTTCAAAGCCCCGGCCTGTGGAAAATATGGCCCAGACCACAGAATCCTTTATAAACGCATTCTATGAACACCTTCAGGAATGCATAGATCATGCGATTCCAAATAAAACCAAGACCCAATCCTCCAAAGGCAGACGTCCTGTCTGGTGGACCCCAGCCATAAACAAGCTATACAATAGAAGGAGGAAGCTACTAAATGATAGAGCAAAATTCCAAAAGGGAAGGCATCTCTGATCAGTATTAGTAAAAACTACGGGCACTCATTAAGGCCAGCAAAATTGCACAGGACACTAAGGATAATCACAAGGCTTTCTTTAGTTATGTTAGGAACCTGGGTGGTAATTCCCAGATATGCTCAGAATTAGTCCAAAATGAGAAAAAATACACTGAACCCACAGACATTGCCAACATCCTAGCTGACAGGTTCACCCTGACATCTGGGATGCTCAGGTAAACACAGCATCAATGGGACCAGACGGTGTGAACTCCAAGAAGAGCTAAACCCAAACATAAAACTACTGTTCAATCTCAGCCTTACTACAGGATATGTACCCAAAGAGTGGCATACAGCAACTGTGGTCCCTCTCCACAAAGGTGGTGCCTCAACGGATCCTGGAAACTATCGCCTCATAAGCCTGACTAGCTTGGTCTGCAAAGCTATGGAAAGGATAATCATGGACCTCATAAATAAAGATATTGGGGACCTACAGACACTGGATCCTACCCAGTTCGCTTTGTTAAGGGCAGATCCTGCCTCTTAAACCTGGTTGATTTCTTTGAAACAGTCACCAAGGCCATTGGGAAGGTGGTCCACACAGCCTACCTGGACCGGCATTATAGATAAGCTCACCAGCTTAAATATAAACCCTATGTCACTAGATGGGTTGCAAACTGGCTCAAAGGCAGAACCCACATGGTTAGAATTGCTGGAGCCATGTCAGACTCCAAACCAGTTACAAGTGGCATCCCACAAGGCTCAGTCCTGGGACCTCTCTTGTTCAGTATATATTTCTCGGAGGTACAGGCCAACACAGAAGGACTGTGGCTGACCAAGTTCGGATGACTGCAAACTAAGAGACTCCAGCCGACACAAGCATCCTCCAAAAGGGCCTCATAGAAACAGACAACTGGTGCCAGAGCCATGGCCTCAAGCTAAATGCCAAAAAGTGTATAGTCATCCCCACAAATTACCACATAGGTAGTAATCCATTAAGTACAGAAGAAGTAATTAGGGACCTGGGGACCCAAGTTGATAGCAATCTCTCATTTGACAACCACATGGCCAAAGTGGTTAGAAAAACATTTTATATAGCCCACCTAATCATGAAGGGATTCACATCTAGATCATGGGGAGGTCATTGTGCCTCTTTACTCATCCCTCATCAGGCCCATAATTGAGTACAATGCCCCTTTTGGGATGTACCTTACCAGACACCTGCAGCAACTGGAAAGACCCCAAAAGTACCTCACCAAGAGGATCAAAGGGCTCAAACAGATGCCATATGCTGCCCTGTTAAAGAAACTCCAGCTCTACTCAGTGGCATACCGCCTGTTCAGAAGCGATCTGTGCCTGACGTATAAAGCCATGTCCAACCTGGAATTAATGGACATGCTGCACCTCAGAAAAGAGACTTGAACCTCAGCACTGAAATAAATAATTCATGCTGGAGGGACAGATTCATAACCCAGAGGCTCCCTTCACTCTGGAATAAAATCCCAGTCCAGGTTAGGCAGAGTCCTCATTGATCAAGAGGAATCTTACTTCTGTGTCACTGTTAGACAGAGGCACAGTATACTAACCTCAAAAAAAGGGCATAGCAAAATTAATTTAAAATGGGTGGCGAAAGCCAAACACATTCTGGCTAGGCTTATAAATGCCCTAGGGCAGATAGCCTAGTATGAACCTATGAACCTATGAACATAACAACAAACCAGATATCAGTCAGGTTGTCAGCACACACACTTCACCTCTTGCATATAACAAGCTCACAACACATAAACCTATGTATGTGGAGGTACTCCCTAGAAGCCTACTTAAAGATTAGAGACCTCCCAAGTGCAAACCTACTGCACACACTTCAGACCCAACAGAATCTACTACACATAATAATACACACACCAGTGTCTCAGCCAATAATCCCATAAGGCAAAACACCTAAAAACCAAATGTCTTGGTCATAGGTGACTTCATAGTGAGATGCTTAGATGTCCCATTCACCAAGGTGGACAAGAAGAAGGTCACGTTCAGCTGCCTGTCAGATGCCAGGATCTGTCAGATCATGCACACACTCATGTGTCTGAAAAAGAAGTACCATTATGACTCTGTCATAGTCGATGTTGGAGGAAATGACTTGAGATATACCTCAATGGACTACATGAAGACAGACATGACTGAGCTCTTGGATTATGTGTCCCAGGTAGGTATGTCCCTAACCCTAAGAAACATTCTACCTTCACCCAGGATGATTCCTCAGAATAAACAAAAAATGATTCACTTCAACAATTGACTTAGCTTCTGGTGTCAAGTCAGGGGGATCCAGTATCTGTCAGCCTAGGAAGATATGGTTGACAGACCACACTGCTTTGCCAGAGATGGTCTTCACCTGTTGCCTCTTGGCTTTTGTTACTGTCAAAGGTACTTTAATCCCTATAGTGTCTTTTAGGCAATGTCATAACAACAAAATTACTGATGTAAAAAAATCCACCCGAGACAAACTCAAGGTTATGCTGCTTATTGCTAGGAATATAAATCAGAAATGGCACTCACTGGAAGCACTCCTTAGATTGGAAAATGCTGATGTCTGTGCAGTCACAGAGCATGGTTCAAGGTCGCAGAAAGCACCCCGGCCATGCAAGGCTACAATGCCTTTCACACATTCAGACCTCAAAACGAGTGTGAAAGAACCAAAGGTGGAGGTGTATCTATGTTCAGTAAAGACAAATATACCTCAAGACTGGTCAAACAGTACAACTCCCTAGAACTACTCCAAGTCCAACTAACTGTATGTAAAACCCCCTTCCACAGCATTGTTAGCTATAGGTCCCCCACCATGAACCAAGAGAACCCCTCTGCATACATGGACATACTTGAGTCACTCACTAAATAGTCAAACACCTTGGTCATGGGTGATTTAAACTATCCTTTGATCGATTGGGAGTCATATATGAGCACAAACATGCTTTCCCTAAGGTTGCTGGACTTTAATATAAATGCTTTGCAACAGATAGTCTGCACCCCCACAAGGGGCTCGAATGTCCTAGGCTTAGTACTCACCTACATAGGGGGTCTATGCACTACTCCCTGCATGTTGCCCTCCCTGGTAAGGACTGATCATAAATCAGTGTCATTCAAAGTAACAGTAATACCTAACCATCCCCAAAAGAAAAAAGGATGAACAATTTCTCCAAAGCAAACTATAGCCTCCTAAACAATAGCATAGTTTCAAACCCCCTGCTACCACTGTCAACAATGACTCCTGTACAGAGGTGTACACAAATACCCTGCATAGACACCTATACAAATGTTTAGACTCAGCTGTACCTGAATGGATCAAAACAAGGTCCTTATAAAAAAAACAAGCCGTCCTGGTGGACATCAAGCATAAGCAGGTTATGCAACAAGAGGAAGAAACTAATGTCTAAGCACAAAAGGGAACTGACCCAACAGAGGAAGGACACCCTCCACAGCTTTAACAAGCAAATTAGCTATCTTGTAAAGTCCACTAAAGCAAATTATGAAGCTAAACTAGCACTCCTACCTCAGGATAATCACAAAGCATTCTTTAGCTACATCAGAAATCTAAAAGGGAAGGGCCAGCTTTGTGCCAAACTATTAGTGGATGGTACCACTCATACTGACCCTGAGGATATTGCCAACAAGCTAGCAGACAGATTTGGCACAAACTTCACCCCCCTGTCCCCACCAGACATACCCCAAAGCATACCTGTCACCAGTCCTCTACCTAGTATCTTCAAAGAGCGGGTCATAACCGCACTCTCCATGGCCAAAATCACAGCCTGTATGGGACTGGATAACATCCCAGGCTGCTTACTAAATGGTGTAAAACAGGACCTAGAGGAACCATTTGGCACTCTCTTCAACCACAGTCTAAGTACTGGCTTGTCCTAGCAGTGTGGAAAACAGCAACAGTAATTCCTTTGCACAAAGGGGGTCCATCAACCGACCCTAGGAACTATAGACTCATAATCCTAACCAGCCTTATCTGTAAGGCCATGGAGAGAATCATCATGGATCTTATCAACAAAGACATAGGTGACCTTCAAACTCTTGACCCGACCCAATTTGCCTGGGTAGATCATGCTTATTAAACCTGGTGGACTTCTTCAAGAATGTCACCAAAGTCCTGGATGAAGGCAAAACAGTACATACAACCTATCTTAAATTAGCCAAGGCTTTTGACATCCCACACTCAGGCATCATTGAGAAACTCACCCAGCTGGGAATTAACCCATGTCATTAGATGGGTGATCAACTGGCTCACTGACAGAATGCATGCAGTCAAAGTTTTGGATTCCCCCTCTACCAGCAGACCAGTTACCAATAATGTATCACAAGGATCTGTGCTGGGCCCCCTACTGTTTGGAATGTATTTCTCAGAAGCCCAGGTGAAAATAGATGGTCTGTGACTTACCAAGTTTGCTGATGACTGCAAACTGAGTTCAATCATTGATTCCCCCAACGATGTTGGCATACTGCAAAAAAGGGCTTACACAGACAAATGATTGGTGCCAAAGCCACGCACTTAAACTAAATGCAAAAAAATGCATTATCATCCCTTTCGCAAAGGGGAAGTCCCTGCAAATTACAATATTAACAGTACCTCCCTTAGCTCAAACCCTGTGGTGAGAGATTTGAGAACACAGGTTAATAGCAACCTTAACTTCGATCACCATGTATCCACAGTGGTAAGGAAAACCTTCTATGTTGCACGTCTCATAAGTAAGGGCATCGCATCCGGAGCTATTGACGTTATTACTCCACTGTAGTCATTCCTCATCAGACCACTAATAGAGTACAATGCTCCCTTCTGTATGTACCTCACCAGACACCTGCAGCATCTGGAGAGAGCTCAGAGATTTATCATCAAGTAAATTCAGCTCCTTCAACACATGACCTACATGGATTGACTGAAGGCCCTGTCACTGTACTCTGTATCTTGTAGGCTGCTGAGAGGCAACATGTGCCTGGCCTACAGAGCGGCCTCGAACCCTGCCCTAATGGAAATGCTGTACATGTGCAAGTCAAATGGGACAAGATTCACTCACTCTAGGGATGTTAACCTAGCCTGTGACATTAACAGGACATGCTGGAGAGACAGATATGTCTCCCAGAGATTACCACTGCTCTGGAACAAACTCCCAATTCACATAAAACAGAGCTCCTCAATGACCCTATTTAAGCATAACTTAAACAACTGGATGGGAAACCATAAATTTACCCTGGGGATATCACCTATGTCCCTCTTGGATAAAGGCAGTTAGTGCTGCTCATAGACTTGCGCTGCAAATATAGACCATACAACTTGGTCAATAAGGGAACAAGGGTATGACATGTTTAGGCTTATAAAGGCCCTTGGGCCAATAGCCTAGTAACCTCCTATGAACCTATGAACCTATGATAATCTCAGATAAATGGATTATGGGACTTATCCATCAGGGGTACAGATGGCAGTGGGAGTCCATTCCTCCTTTTCAGGGAATTCCTCCTCATCCACCAAACCAAACATCTTTTTTCCATCCTGTCATTCATTATCTGCTGACTTAGGGGGTAAGAGGAAATGTTCCTCTTTCCAGGGAAAGGCTTTTATTTAATAATGTTTTTGGTACAAAGACATAAGCCTCATGGAGGCTAGATCTATATCTTTCTCAATCAGTTTGTGAAAGTCCCAAAGTTCAAAATGCTGTCTGTTCACAATTTTCTACCTCTTATTTCCTCTTTCATTTTTTTTTGGTAACTCTGGATTTAAAGGATGCTTATCATCATATTCCATTAGCCACAAATTTCAAACATTTATTAAGGTTTTCCAGGTGTTGATTATACTTTCAATGCTCTGCATTACCCTTTGGGTTATCCAGTGCCCTAAAGGTGTTCACAAAATGTCTTTCTCCAATGATAGAGTATTGCAGACTGCAAGGTAGCCACATTTTTCCTTACTTAAACACCTGCTTATCTTTGCAGAGTCTTTTTCAAAGTGTCAGGAGTCTCTCACTTGGGTAATAGATTTCCAGGAGAACATTCTAAAGTCTTGTTTGACTCCATCCCACAGGACTGTGTTCCTGGGTTGTCTCATAGATACTTCAGTTCAAAGAGCTTTTCATCTACAGGAACAAGTAGATTTATATCTAGCTCTGTTCCTGAGTTTTTCCACTAAGTCCAAAACTTCAGCAAGGAAATTTCTCAGGATACTTAGATTTATGGTGGGAGGTTGGCATAATGGTTAAGGTATTTGCTTTATAAACCAAAGCTGTGGGGTTTGATTCTCACAAGGGGTAACTGGCTAGGCTTAAAATTGTCCCACAAAAGCAGTTAGCCTAGTACTAATCTATGAACCTATGAATCTATGGCATTTATGATTCTCATGAGTCTTCTATCCAGACTTCACAAAATAAAGATTCACCAGTATTTAAAACGTGTATGGTCCCAACATCAACACCTCCTAGTATTTCAAATTGTAGTTTTGAGATTTGTAAAAAAAAAAAAAAAAAAAAAAAAAAAAACTGCTTTGGTAGAGAGACAGTTTTTATTTGAGTCCAAATTTCCATTCTCCCTTCCAGTTCCAATTCTGTCTGCAACAACAGATGCTTCAAAATTTGCTTGGGGAGTTAGGTGTTTGGGGTTCAACGTGCAGGGTCTTTGAAACAAAAAAAGACCAAAACACTTAAAACATATAAAAAATGTTTGCAGTTATAAATGCACTCAACTCTCTCAATCATCAGTGGTCCCTAGAACCTCTAGAACTGATTATAGCAACACCATAGTGATATGATACATAAACAAGTCTTACCCTCTGTGCAGGTTGGCCATGGTAGCCCAAGACATAACAGTTCAGCACAATCTCACTCTGCATGCATTTTATGTTCCATCAGAGCAAAACATCATGACAGACAAGCTGAGCAGGACCAAGATAGACCCTCCTGAATGGAAATTGAATCAAGAGGTCCTCCAGGATTTGATCCAACTGTGGGAACACCTCAGATAAATCTGTTTGCCTCATTTGCAAAAACAACTAGCAAAATTCTGCTCCAGGACTCCTTGTAAGCAGGCCTGGAAACAGATGCATTCTCATTTCCTTGGACAAGAATGTTCCTACATGCCTTTCCACCCTTTTCACTGATATCCAGGGTCATTCTAAAGATCCAGAAAGACTCTCCAAAGATCACTCTGATGACTCTGTTTTCACCTAGGCAGCAGTGGTTCTCCTTTTTTTTGGAAATGGCAAAGGACAGTTACTGCAATCTTTCTCACAGACTGAGCCCATTCACACAAGGCAGTGGCTGGTTGATATATTCCATCTTAAAACAACTTCAGTTAACTGCCTGGATAATAAGAGTTTTAAAACCTTTTAGGCACCTATTTTCTGAGAACATGCAGCATGTATTAAAGAAGACAAAGAAATCTGCTACTAGGAAATCATATATTAGCAAACAGAAAAGATGTTCTAGTTGGTGACAACCTAAGAATCAAGACCTATTTAAGGGTAGTATTTCTCTTGTTCAACAACATTTGCGAGATATTACCCTGTTGCCGTTACTACTCTTCTAGCTACATTAATTTTTCAGCCATTTAAGCATATCTACTCATGAACTCCCCCCCCATAATGCATTTTCATTTCAAGATCTTTTTGAAAGGAGTTCTGCATTCCTGTCCACCTAGAAAACAGGCTGCTGCTAATTGGGATCTTAATTTTGCTTTGGAAACATTAACTCTTGCTCCATTTGAATCACCTTATTAGGCTGATCTAAAGTCCTTAACATGGAAAACAGTTTTGCTGATGCTCTGATTTCTGTAGCAAGAGTATCTACGTTGCAGGCTGTCAAGGTTGGACAATATTTATCTCATTTTCCACTAAGACAGGGTTTCTTTGAGAACTAATCCTTCATTTATGCAAAGTGGTGTACAAGTTTTCCTTGAGCCAAGCTATCCATCTTTCCATCTTCTTTCCAGAAGCTAAAATGAGGGAGAAAAGGTTTGATATACTCTGGATATCCACAAACAACTGAGATAGTATCTTGGCAGAACTAAAACCTTCAGAAATTCTGATCTTTTATTAATTTCCTAAGAAGGTAAGAGAAAAGGACGACCCGTATCAAAACAGACTAACTCCAAATAGTTGTCCCATGCTATCTTCTTTTGTTATTTCTACCATAATAAGTCAATTCCAGTCAGGGTCAAAACACATTCTACTAGGGCCCTGGCTTCATCAGTGTTTTTCTTTTTTAAAGGGAGGACTCTAGAAGTATTTTGGAGGCAGCAACTTTGTTTTCTGTACGGACATTTGAAAGGCACTATAAACTAGACTCATTTTCCAGGTCTAGAGCAGGCTTTGCTATGACAATCTCCAGGAGCTCCTGGAATGTTATCCTTCCTCCTGCAATGGTGCAGCGGTTATGTTGTCACCTCACAGTAAGAGGTTCTCTAGTTCAATTCTTGGTTTGAGTGCCTTCTGTGTAGAGTCTACATTTCCTCCCTCCACTTGTGTGCACTTCCTCCGGGTGCTTTGGTTTCCTCCCACATTCCAAAGACATGCATCTGGAGTATTTCTTCCTGGGCCTCCACTGAAAATGGGCTCTGTCCAAGTTTGACTTTTCTAGTAAACAAATGTTAAATAAATAAAATTAATAATGGTATTCCACCCACAGAGCTAAGGTTACTGCAACACTGATCTAATGATGAACATAGTATAGTTGTGTAAGTAAATATGCCATGACAGTAGATGTTTGAATGGTCACTGCTGCAGTAGCAGGCGCCATCCTCCATCCTCCATCACCTTTAATTCTCCTTATTTTTTTGGTTTGATTTTTGTTTGCCAGGGTGAGGACATCGATTTTTATATCCTGACATTGACCTCTTTCTGGCCTCTAGCCTCCCTCTTTCATTTAGCATGAAAGCTATGAAGGAGATGGTGCCCAGACAGCTGATTTTTTTCAAGCTTTGTTCAAGATCTCAACAGTTTGTGCAGGCAGAAGGTGCCCTTAAGCTTTAGAAGGTGTCTAACTCTAATATCCTAGGTGGGATATAACCCATATAGCTAAGACTAGTGTAACAGTGATCATTTGTACATCTACTGTTACGGTACATTTATTTATAGGTTCATAGGTTAGTACTAGGCTAGATGCACTTGTGGACCATTTTAAGCTTAGCCACTTATCCCATTTGAGTATCAAACCCTGCACCTTGTGTCTGTAAGGTAAATACTTTGACTGTTATGCCATCCTTCAACTCTAGCTTACACAAATGTGTTTTCTTATTAATTTTAAAATGTTACATTTAACAGTTTTATGTACTTTCCCCTTTCATGGTGCACTGTCATTATGTTCCCTGCAACAGCCTAGAGTTTCTAATCCTTAACAGAAAACATGACAGGATGAAATCAGCTTTACACATAATGCATCTAGGTTCAGCTCAGGGTTTGCAATGTATACTTCCATGTTGAATAACAGCATTAGGTGCCCGATTTTTGTTATTATTCTCCCTCGGTATGACATCCCTCCAACTTTATTAACCTCTGATTTTCTTCCTGAGTCTAATACACTCTCTTTTGTTTAAGTATTACTAATTTTCATTTCATTTTACTTCCTCCAAAATATCCAAACTCATGCACATTTTTTATACAATACAGCCTAACACCCCCCTTTTATTTACACCTACAGCCTCCTTAATCTAGCAAAACTGTTTTACATAGCAAATATACTTGTGTATATGTCATACTGGTATACCATATGAGTTATCCCTAATCTTTATTATCTTACTCCATTCATATATACAACTATCTTAACACATTTCCTCTTCTGTCACTTTTTACTTTTAATACTACCATTAAATACATACCACCTATAATCTACATATTCCCACCACCTATCTATAATATTCTAACTATATCTATCCTACCTTTAACTTTAACTCTCTAATTCTACCTTCCCACTACACCTACCTTTCCCTTTTACTACCCCCCCAAAAAAGAGCTGTATTGTTAAATATTTCTAACTGTTTAATTTTCCTACATGCTAATCTTCCATTGCTACTATATTGTGCCTTTTTACAACATATGTGCTGTTTAGATAATTTTCTATATTATTTCACTTGCTTTATAAGTAATTGTTTCCTTACAAATTCATGTAATGATTTTCATGTAACTTGGAGCTTTTCTCCCCGGGCCTCCACTGAAAATGGGTCCCAAGCCCAGTGGACTTTCCTGGTCAACAAATGACAATAAATAAACAATAAATAAATTTACAACCTTAACAATGATGCCTCTAGCCTCCCATTTATCTTGACAGATAATCCGCTGCTAAATAAAGTCTCTTACCATCTAATCCAAAATATCCATTTGGCATAAAATTAATTTTTCCCTTCATCTATCCCCTTTTCTCTTCTCTCCACAGCTATTCAGTCATCTGTTTTTCCTCCACTATAACTGGGTTTTCCTTTTCTTTCATTTTTTGGTAATTTTTTTTAAGCACCATGTTTATTATCAATATTAACTCTCTGAGCCTTTCACTTATCTCCTCCTCCTACCTTACAGGTCCAAGAATGTGTTCTGCTTCCATAATCTGCACCTTCCCATCTGCAAGTTCTCCTGTAGGATTTCCACGTTTGATGTGAGCACACTGAGGACTGGAAAGTGCCAAAACACGTGTATCAGTCACCTATACCATTTGTTTCACAGTGCTAACAGGTTTGCTGTATACTGTGAAACATGTTCTCTTATCATCTACAGGGTATAAAGATATTTAAGGAGACACTTCCAGGCACTGCAAAAAAATAAGATTTAATACCTAACATTGTGCAGATCTGCTCCCGGTAGGTTTCTGCTCAATGTTACCCTTTGAAATCTTCCATTTCTTCTTTCATATGCTATGCTGTCTTCCCCTTTGTCTGCTGTAACATTTTATATGCAGTGGAAAGTAAATGCCTGTTATTTCTAGGTAGCTCCCTACAATCTGTTAGCCATTTTATTTAGGTTGATTGGACTTGTTCTAGTGGTTATATACATTAAGAAGCAGTCTCTGACAGTTGTAACCGATTCTTTACTGAGACAATCCAAGCCCTAGCCAACCAACTGCCTCTTAGTTCCCACAGCCTAGATAGTTCCACCCCTATAAATCTACCCTCATTTAGCTTTCAACCTGTTGCTACATCACTTATCCGCACCTTAATCAGAAAACTAAAACCCACCACACTCTCAGCTGACCAACTTCCAGCTGAATACCTGCAAAAATCAGCTGACGCCATTGCCTACCCAGTGTCATTACTTATCAATCGCACTTTAGCAGAAGCAAAAATTCCTGATATCTGGAAGATATCCTATGTAATCCCTCTTCATAAAGGAGGTAGTTCCACTGAGCTCTCCAATTACAGGCCTATAGCTATACTCTCTCCTCTAGCAAAGATAATGGAAAAATGTATTCAAAAACAGTTCATGCAACACCTAATTAACAACCACCTAATGGCAGATACCCAGCATGGCTTCAGACCTCACCATAGCACTACCTCAGCCCTACTAGTCTTCTCCAATACCATAAATTTCCATCGTAACAATAACCATATTTCTTCAGCTCTATTTTTGGATCTGTCCAAAGCTTTCGATATGGTGGATCACCAACTATTAATCAACACCCTACAATCACTTTGTCTAGATCCCAAAGCCCTTCAATGGTTTAATTCCTACCTAAGTGGTAGAAAACAGGCTGTACTATGGCAGACCAAACTCTCTACCCTGTTACCTAACACCCTGGGAGTACCACAAGGATCTATATTAGGCCCACTGTTATTCTCCATCTTCATCAATGATTTGAACACTGTCATACCTAATGTCAGCTGTATCCAATATGCAGATGACTCTACACTGATTTGCTCAGGAACATCCCCTACAGAGTTACAGTTAACTACCCAGACTACCTTTAACACAATAGAAAACTGAATCCCAAAAAGACTAAAATGCTGCTATTCCTACCAACACAAAGGTCTAGCGCCATTAACTTTACAATCAAAGCAAAGGATGGCACAATAATCTCACCAGACCATTCTACAAAACTACTAGGTGTCACTATCGACAATAACTTAAAATTTGACCTACATGTCAACCAATTGATCAAAACCATCAATAAAAAACTAGGCTCATTGTATAGAATAAAAAGCTTTCTGACTCTCCCAGCCAAAGTTGCCATTGCTCGATCTTATCTTCTCTCTACTCTCCTGTACGCATCCCCTCTTCTCCATAATACTAGTAAGACTGTCCTGAACAAAATCACTATGTTATAATCACATCGCCAGGTTTGCTACTGGGTTGCCTTTCAGGACACATCATTGCATCAATCTAATTCAGCTTCGATGGCTCAAACTACCTAGTCTAATACTATATAACCAACTAGTTATGACCCACAAAATTATATACAACCCTGAAAACACCCCTGCACTCAAAAATCTGGTCACCCTGTATAACAACCCTAGACCATTGCGTTCTTCCAGCAGACTCCTTATCCAGACATGTAAAACTAATAACTTAGCCGGCGACTCTCTTTACTAACTCTGTAGGCAGAACATGGAACCTACTACCTCCTGAGATTACCTCACTCTCTTCTCTAGGTCATTTCAAAGCTAAACTCAAACTACACCTGGGGTCAAAATGGACTTGCTATTGTATCAAGCCTGGCTAATCCTTTCTCTAGATTATGTACAGATAGTTATGTAACCCATTTTGTACTGCAACTCTAGATTTCCCTACTTTGAACTGTATCAACTGCTGTTTACAAAACTATTACAAATGGTAGTTCATTGACATAATGTAAAAAAAAAAAAAAAATTTTTATATGTATGGATTGTCTTGATGTTCTTCTGTAAATATTCTATCAATGTCTAAATGTTCTTCTGCAAATATTCTATCATGCTGTTCGAGATATGTGATATGTAATGATGTTTTTGTGATATGTAATGATGTTATTTTACTGTTGGGAGCTTTTCTCCCCGGGCCTCCGCTGAAAATGGACATATATCCAGTCGGACTATCCCGGTTAACAAATGTAAAATAAAATAAATAAATACATTTTTGGCATTCCAAGTACAAGTTGTCTGACAGTTTATATTTCTGCTTTGCTACTTCCCATATCTTAATGCCCCCCATAAGCTGTGACAAGTTATCTTAATTTTATTTTTGCTGCTTCCATTGCCACATCCATGTTTTTTTTTTCTGTTTATGTCTCACTATCAGTCCTATTGGGGGAATGTCATATCGTTGTTTCCTGAGTTCTAGTTTCAAAAGCACTCTACCTACCTCTCCACTGACTGCACTTGTGGCTGAATTTTTTAACCTTTCAGATCCTAATCCCTAAAATGCATGTAGTAGATCTGTGTCACATTGCCCCTAGTACTTTTTCCACAAAAATCCTTTCCATTTGTCAGTGTAGTTGTCATCGTACACCTTGGTATAATGTGCAAGCTGGATCATGTTAACATACTGTTCAATATCAGCTGCACCTAAACCTTGTGAGCTTTTGCCAATGTCTCTCTTGCTCAGTTAATTCTCAGTTGTTCCCCGATCCCCACCCAGATGAAACCTATCATTCAGTTAGTAAACTTTTTAATTGTCTACTGGGAGTAGTGTAGAAGGATTGTCCCATATATGAATAGTGCAGCATTACATGCCAATGGAAAATCTGCACCGTCTGACACAGACCCAGTCCTAACATTTTCCATTTGTGAAGAGGGTCTATATTAGGAAAGCGAAAAGACGTTTACGCGAATACGTAAATGTCAAACCGTATAGCGCGAAGTGGACTTAGAGCAAACGTCAAAAACTGCGAAAATGGAAATATCGAATTTCCATGGTTGGCCTGTCTGTGGATTAGCTGCATGAGGTAAGTGTTGGATAGTTACGGAGTTTAGGATAGGTAGGGTTAGAGGTAGGGTTTTGTTAAAAGTATGTATGTAGTTTATTTATTTTGTTTGTGTATATTTTCGTAGGGGAAGTGTGCTGTAGTTACGGACCTTAGGGTTAGGGAGGGGTTAAGGATAGTGCATAGATAGTTTTGTATGTGGGGTTTAGTAGTGTTGGAGGTAGGGTTTTGTTAAATGTATGTATGTGGATTATTTGTTTTATTTGGGTGTATGTCTGTAGGGGACGTGTGCAGTAGTTACGGACCTTAGGGTTAGGGAGGGGTTAAGGAAAATGCATAGTTAGTTGTGTATGTGGGGGTTGGTGTAAGCATAGAAGTAGGGATTTGTGCTTTACTTTAGGTTAGAAGTATGGTTTGGTTAGTGTATGTATGTGGTTTATTTATTTTATTTGGGTAGGTAGTAAATAGCTAGTGGTGGGGTTGGCCGACTATGACAGTTCAATTTTTTTTTTTTGCTGTTTAGTGCGTTCGGGATTTTCACTGTTCGCGGTATAGGGGTCAATGTTTAGGTATTTGCACATAGGGTTTTTCACTTTTGTAATATAGACCCTTGTGAAGATTCTGTTTACTAGTATCTAAAATTGCTATGTAAGTTATTTGCCTCAAGCTTTCATATGTCTCTGCTATTCTTACCCTAGATATTTTATTTCTTTGTCTCTGCATATTTCTGAATATTATGTCACTCCTCTTTATTTTTCATCTAAGTTGAGTGCCCCAAATAATTCAGGCACTCTCCCTCCCTATGTCTCTTTTTAGTTCTTCTAGGGCTAATATAAAGTTGTTTGTATATAATGCAATTTACAGCACTTTAGATCCCCATTGATAATCTCTTAAAGTTGACTGTCTCACTGCCTTTGTGCCAGATATAGTTCAAACAACAATGTAGACAAAGGGCATTTTTGCTTTGTACCCATTATTATGAAAATAGTATCTGAGGACAATGATGATATTTTTACATAGGCTGTCAAACCACCATGCATCTCCTCAATCAACAAACTAAATGACTCTGGCAGTCTGAATTGTTTCTAGGTTTTTTAACAAATATGGCCATTCTACCTTGCCAAAAACTTTCTGAGCATCCAGGGACATTAGTGCCACCCACGTCCCTCTGTCTTGCATATCTTGCAAGACCATCAAGATCCAGACTATATTATCGAACATATGTCTACCCTCTATAAATTCACACAGCGGTCCTCATTTACTAATCTCAGTATTATCTTTATAAGCCTTCTTATAAGCTTTATAAGTCTTCTACTGTACAGAATCAGATGTATTTGGAAGTTCTAAACTGTTTATTAACTGTCTGACCTTGCTAAGGCTTACAGAACTGCAAGTGACATTTTGCTTCCTTCATCTATTTTTCCCTCGCACTTGACAAGTGGTTGGACAACTTCTGGGAGCGAATCAAAATATTTATAACCACTAAATAAACTCAGCTGTGCTCCATTCAGATTTAATCAAATGACTGTTTAGTATTGTTTCTTAAAATACTTAACTCTGCAATTTTCTCTGGAAAATATAGCTAGCCTTATAAATCAGGTTAGCAGTGAATGTTCTTACTCACTGAGAGTGTGCAGGCTGATTAACTCACAAAGATTGGGATTACACCAGTCCTACTCCTGCTACTTTAGTACTTCTTCGGTGTAACTTTGAAGCTGACCCAGGTCCATCTCCACTGTTCTGCATTCTACTTAACAAAGTATAAGAAACAAAACAGACCAGAATAATGCCTTCATTACCTTACGTATGCCTAATTTAGTGGCTATCACAGAAACTTGGGTAAAGGCTAACAATCCTCCAGTTCACTATTTCTTCCCTGGCTACAAGTACTATCTTTTAATGTCAGACCAGGCTTAAAATGAGAAGGTACCCATGCCTTTCCGCAAGAATCCCATACTCCATCTCACTGTAGGATCTCTTCCTCCTCTCAACTTACTTCCCAAGGTAAATGACCAACTAAAAGAAACCATTTATTTATCAAATAACATAAAAAAACTCATGATACTTGGAGACTTCAATCCCAGCTTGCTCAGTCCCATTTCAATAACCTGAATAGACTTCTCATATAATTCAACCTCAACTAGCTCACAGCTCAGTCTACTAGACCCAACTTTGGCACATCTTGCCAGTCTATCCTATATTTCATATTAACTAACAAAACTTCTCTTGTCTCAGACATCATCAGTTACCCACTATCTTTCATTGACCACTGCCCTATAAGTTTCTATATCCTTCATCCATATGTAAATATGCTCCCAAAGCTAATATCTTTCTGGAATAGTTCACAACCTAATGTTAACAAACTTAAATCCAGCCTCCCCTAATTGGACTGGTCACCAATTCTACATTCAACTGACCTTAACAATGTTGCAGAACTACTCACCTCTACTGAATGACCAGCAAAACTTCTGTTTCCCATTAATCCAGAGACTTCTTCTTTCGGCTGCTCCCATTAGGGGTCACCACAGCAGATCATCTGTTTCTATTTCTTCCTGTCCTCTGCATCCTGGTCTGTTACACCAACCACCTGCATGTCCTCTCTCACCACATTCATAAACCTTATCTTAGGCCTTCCTCTTTTCCTGTTACCTGGCAGCTTCATCCTTAGGATCTTTTTCCCATTATACTCTGCATCCTTCCTCAGCACGTCCAAACCAACATAATCTTGCCTCCCTGGCTTTGTCTCCAAACCTTCCAACCTGGGCTGACCCTCTAATATACTTATTCCTAATCCTGTCCACCCTCGCCACACCCAGTGCAAATCTTAACATCTTTAACTCTGCCACGTCCAGCTCTGACTCCTGCCTTTTTTCAGTGCCACTGTCTACAACCCATATAACATAGTTGGTCTCACTACCCTCTTGTAGATCTTCCCTTTCATTCTTACTGGTACTCGTCTGTCACAAATCACTCCTGACACTCTTCTCCACCCACTCCATCCTGCCTGTACTCTCTTCTTCACCTCTCTTCCACACTCACCAATACTCTGAACTGTTGATCCCAAGTATTTAAACTCATCCACCTTCACCACCTCTAATCCCTGCATCCTCACCATTTCTCTATCCTCCCCTCTCATTCACACACATATATTCTGTCTTAGTCCTGCTGACCTTCACTCCTCTTCTCTCTAGAGCATATATCCACCTCTCCAGGGTCTCCTCCACCTGTTCCCTACTCTCACTACAGATCACAATGTCATCTGCAAACATCATAGTCCATGGGGACGCCTGTCTGATCTCATCTGTCAACCTGTCCATCACCATTTCAAATAAGAAAGGGCTCAGAGCTGATCCTTGATGTAATCCCACCTCCACCTTAAACGCTTCCATCACTCCCACTGCAGATCTCACCACTGTCACACTACCCTCGTACATATCCTGTACCACTCTTACATACTTCTCTGACACTCCCAACTTCCTCATACAATACCACAATTCCTCTCTAGGCACCCTGTCATATGCTTTATCTAAGTCCACAAAGACACAATGCAACTCCTTCTGACCTTCTCTGTACTTCTCCATGAACACTCTCAGAGCAAACCGCATCCGTAGTGCTCTTTCCTGGCATGAAACCATACCGCCGATCACTAATCATCACCTCCCTTCTTAACCTAGCTTCCACTACTCTTTCCCATAACTTCATGCTGTGACTAATCAGTTTAACCCCTCTGTAGTTACTACAGCTCTGGACATCACCCTTATTCTTAAAAATTGGTATCAAAACACTTTTTCTCCATTCCTCAGGCATCCTCTCACTTTCCAAGATTTCATTAAACAATCTAGTTAAAAACTCCACTGCCATTTCACCTAAACATCTCCATACTTCCACAGGTATGTCATTTGGACCAACAGCCTTTCCATTTTTCATCCTCTTCATAACTATCCTTACTTCCTCCTTGCTAATCCACTGCACTTCATAATTCACTATCCGCACATCATCCAACCTTCTCTCCCTTTCATTCTCTTCATTCATCAGCCCATCAAAGTACTCTTTCCATCTGCTCAACACACTCTCCTCCCTTGTGAGTACCTTTCCCTCATTATCCTTTATCACCCTTACCTGCTGCACATCTTTACTAGCTCAGTCCCTCTGTCTAGCCAATTGGTATAGGTCCTTTTCTCCCTCCTTAGTGTCCAACCTTTCATACAACTCTTCATATGCCTTATCCTTAGCCTTCACCACCTCTCTCTTTGCCATGCATCTCATCTCAGAGACTATGCAAACTAAAAACTAATAACTGGTTAACCTGCAAGCTTAAAGCTCTTCTACAACTCAGAGACAAGGTATGGCATTCTTGGAAAGTCCTTCATGCTAATGTAAACAGACCAATCAAGGAATTCGCCGTCATAAAAGTCACCTGATGAAATAATACCAAACCTTGCTAGTAAAATCACCCATACTTGTTGACTCCTTCCCTTAGGATTGTTTTCCTGTGGTGTCTACTGGATACTTCAGTTCAAAGAGCTTATCTTCCACAGGAAAAAATTGATCTATATTCTGGAAAAAAGGTCAGCCATCTAACAGTACAGAATACCCCCCCCCCAATAATTTTTTATCCTCTCAATTTTCTGTTTCTGTTTCTGATTTCATTTCTCATTTCAGCAATCTTCCCATCCCTTACCCTTGCTAATTCCAAAGTACATCTGTTAACCCCATCACCCCTCAGTACATTCCTCCATTCTACTTCAAAACTATAGCATCTAAGGACATCTACCCACTGCTTGAACAGATTCAACTGAATAGCCCTTTGGTGCAGACAGCGTTCACCCATGGTTTATTTATCACTGCAGAGACAACATCATATCCCCAATGGAGCACATCTACAACCTATTTATTACACTTAATATTATGCCTAATATCTGGAAAATGCCATGGTAAAACCTCTTCCTAAGAAACCCAGTCCCTCCAGTCCATCAAACATCTGGCTAATTTCTATCCTCTCTACCCAAGGAAAGATTCTGGGAAAAAATATTTTACTTACCGAATGCATCAACCAATCCCACCTTCTCTGTCAAAAGCAACTTGGCTTTTGGTCTGGTCACAGTACATCTGGACACTCAATGACAACATTCTTCTTAGATTGGACAAAGGCCTAATTACCGGGTTCATTTTTATCAAACTCACTAGGGTCTCTGATCTTGTCAGTCACTCAGTTCTCCTAGACCATCTTAGTGAAATCATCATTAACAATGACATATTGCCTTGGTTCAGAAAAGTCTTCTCTAACTGACACTTCTAAGTGCGTATCACCAACCTCTCAATCACTCCCTTTGTAGAAAGGTGTCCCTTTGTCATCTATCCTGTCACTGCTCCTCTGCTATTATCCCATCTTCCTTTCCTACTTTATCCTTACATTTTTTTGCTCCAGAAAATATGCCAGGAATCTCCAGTGTGCTGTTCCACATCAACTATTCCTCTATCCTCTCTTGAACTCGAAATTCAGGCTGATTTTCCTGCTCTTATTCAATAAGTCAGTGATGAACAATTATTGCTTAATCTCTCTAAAACAAAAACAATGTTTTTAGTAGTAGGTAAAAACTCACATCTACTCCAGACTTCTGCAAATCCTTGATCATCTGAACAACACTAGGGAAAATGTCAGCACTTTCAAATACCTAGGGATTTGGTTGAAGCCTTCCTAAATTTTCATTGCCATCTGAACTACTCACACACGCAAAAAATCAACTCTCCCCCTTTCTGGGCTAATAGGATCTCCCCTTTTTCCTTCCAGACCCTGTAGGAATAGCATAAGGAGAGGTATTTTACTGGTTCAGCTAGGATACAATCTCCCTCTGATTACTACAGGCTCTAAAAGAACTGCATTTACCATTCAAACCATCTCAAATGCCATATGCATATTTATCACTCTCTCCAAATACAATACAAAACCACTTTTTGTTGTGTCTTTCGGCTTTTCCCAGTTAGGGGTCGCCACATCGGAACTCCGGTCCGCTAATGATTGGCAGTAGATTTTTACATGCCAAGTTGCCAGCCCTGATGCACAACCTTCAATGAAGGTACGCCCATTCATGCATGTCTCCACACAGAAGACGTTCTAGCTGAGAATCGAACAGGACAACGTCTTACTGTGAGGTGACAATGCTACCACAGCACCACCTCCGCAGATCACAATACAAAACCACTGAAAAAGCTAATTGACTACCTGGGAAACAATGTGCTGACTTCTACTTGCCCTTCAGCTATTGAAACTGATAAAGAATGAAACCTTCCCCCGCTAGACTCCAGACTATTCAGATATGCATCAACATATAACCTTACAAGTCTTAAACACTCAGGTTCTCTCCTCCACCCCCTTTCCACCCACCAAACTAGGCTTCAGTGCACAAACTATGCTTTCTCAGTCCTTGGTCCCAAACTGTGGGAATCTCTCCCTTCTTTTCTTAAAGATCATTCCTTTTACCACATTTTCTGATAGGAACTAAAAGCACATTGCAAGAGTCGAGTGAAATGTAAATGCTCTCTCTTTGGTCATATAACTTAACCTCTTCCTATCTTACTTCCCTATACATAGCTTACAGTGTCTGAACTTTTCACTGTGACTCTCAGCATGCTAATTCTGAAATGCACTTTGTATATAATGCATGTATATATTGCGTTTTGTCAGTCACTCTATACATAATGTCATGTATCTATTGTATTTATACCCTCAGGTCAGCTCACATATTCACTCTGTGTATCTTCTTCTTCTTCTTTCAGCTTTTTCCCGGTTAGGGGTCACCACAGCGGATTTCCTGTCCGCTCATGATTGGCAGTGGAGTTTTTACAGTGTCGAGTTGACAGCCCGGCACCCAACCTTCCACAGAAGGCACACACATGCACGCACTCACACCTAGGGCAAATTTAGAGTGTCCAATCCACCTACAGCATGTCTTTGGGATAATACACGTATATGTTATGTTTTGTCATTCCCTCTGTATATAATGTCATGTATCTATTGTATTTATACCCTCAGGTCATCTCTGATATTAACTCTGCGCATAATACATGTATATATTACGTTTTGTCATTCCCTCTGCATATAATGTCATGTGTCTATCGTGTTAACCCGGCTTAGACTGAAATGAGTGCAATGGGATTAGTACTCTACTCTAGTTAACAAATTCAAAATATAATAAATAGTAAATAATCATGGTTTAATATCATTTATTAGCCAATATGATTCTGATTGACTCATGTTTTTCCCTTCTTTATGTGTTGCAACTATTATGCCTTCCTTCTGGGAAATGGGAATCAACTTCATTCTTACTACGTCATTATTTTCACCCAGATTTGCATTAGGCCAATCCTACTTAATTTACAGACTTTCTATTGGGATCCCACCTGAATATGGGGATTTGTTAGGGGCCTGCCTACTAATGATTTTTTTTAGTTTATGACAAGATAATTGCCTTGGTAAGGGAGCTAGCCTCTTTCTTACATAACTGTGATATAGCAACTCCATTGTAAAAGAACTTAATCTCACCTTTTACTTTTTCCCTGTCATGTTCTGTTGTGTATAGTCTCTGAACATAGTCATTAAAGACATTCAATATCGACCTGCCTTCCTCAGGCTGCGGATCTAATAGATTCCTCTTTCTACCTTTTGTTGTCTGTCTGGTGACTAATGCTGTTGGTGTATTAATATCATAAATTTCCCTGACTATTATTTCTTGAAATAGGATCCAACTGTCCTCTTCTGCTATTATATTATGTAACTCTAGTGTCTCACTTTTCTTTAGACTTTCCCTTTTAATCTGAGTTCGAGTTGCATTCATCTCTTATGATGCAACATGATTTTTCTGGGTTTCATGTATTTTCGTAAATCTTGTCTAAGCTCCTTCTTTAGCCTATTCTGCTCCTGTACTGGGTCTTCGCTTATTCCTGCTAGAGCCTTTAACAGCTGAGTTATCCATTCCTTGTAGTTCTTCTGCTCTAGATAATATGGTGAGAATCCCCAGTGCCTCACTAGTTTAAGTGTCAAAGCTATGTAGATGTGACCTGAAATAATAACTCACTACCTTAATGTGTATCAGGTTAATATGCTCTCTTGCTACAATGATTTTGTCTGTTCTTGTCTAGCTTTGATATTTTGAGCTATAGTATGTAGATCCTCCCTTTCCCTTAACAGAGGTCTCATGCCATATATCTACTAGCCCAGATATACATAGCATCTGTTTGCAAGATTTCTCTACCTTGATTCTTTGTTAATTTCTACTAAACAGTGACACTTTATTGTATGAAAATATATTCCAGTCCCTTGGAATAATTAGGAATCACTCCTGAAAATTTATCATTTGCACCAGCATCTCTTTAAATTCTCCTTGTCAAATCCTACAAGAGAAGTATACTCATACCCCTGTCACCCTCATACCCTGCCAGTACCCTTTAGTCCATCTTAGAAGCCCTGCTTATCCATTATTATACTTTCGACCTCCAGTTGTGTGCTCTTGATTGCCAAAAATACTGTCCCTTTTCATCAGGCTCCCTTATAGCTGGAGCTGGTGATTACCCGGAAGCCCTATCTCCGCAGTTTCCCATGTTCCCCTTCTGTAAGGTGTGTTTCTTGGAGGGCTATCAGTTCTCCTCTTTGTGCCTATTTAGAATTCTTTCCATTTTCATTGGATTAGTTATCCCGTTTCCTTTCTATCTAACCAGTCTACCAGCCAAATGTGACATTGATTTGATTAATCTGCCTTTGTATATTCCGTTTCAGCTTCCTTCTAATTCCTCTGTTTTCATTCCTTAATCTTAGCCTTCCATTTTTGCTCTTTCATTTCCTGTCATCTGTGTACATGTGATTACTCTAATGATTTGAAGTCTGTTACTTTTATCTGCTCTCCATTTATGTGCACTAGAGTAGTGAAATTCTTCTTCTCCCTGGATTCTCTGTAAACAACAGTAGTAATTATAAACAACCCATCTTTACTTCGAAGGTGAGGTCACGTTACTCTATTAGCTATGGACATTGAGCTTCCTCCTCATTTTGTATAGAAAAAAGTTGACCTAAAGAACATCCTAAGTCTATGAGGCAAGTTAGTCGACTTTTCCCCCAACCCTGCTACACCTTGGCCTATCCCTCTGATTCCCCAGGCTTTACAATACTTTCCCATTTGCAATTATAAGATTCTCCTTTCTTACTAGTTACCTCTTTATTCTCACTATTATGGGTCAGAGATTCTTTCTGTAGTACCGATTAGGAGTCCAGGCTGTCCTTTGTGCTATTTCTAAATGTATTTGTTCTTCCTTTATTTGGGACCATTCTGTGATCTTGCTTCTACTGAAATCTCTACAAGTTTCCCCTTCTAGAGCCTCTGGTACTCTGCTAATATGGATGTTTTTCCTCCTTGCTCTATCCTCCTGGTCTGTAAGAGCTGCAGACATGACATCCTGTTTGCCTTCTAAAGTGGGTGCCTTTGCCTTAAGTTCTTCATTTTCTAAGATCAAAGAGTGTAACAGATCTGGATTCCTCTTGACGACTTCATTTATTTCTTTCATATTTTTATCACAGCCCTACATATAAGTTTTCACTTTAGTGTTGATTTTTCTAACCTGAAAAAAATACATCCTTTAAGATAATTTCTTTTTTAGGAGACTTGGTCTGATCACAGTCCGCTTTTTGTACTTGTTTCCCCTTTTGTTGTGCTTTTCTATAGAATAGTTATTTTAAATTCTTTATGAGTTTTCTTCCTCTTTTTCTTCATTCATCTTTCAAGACCTTATTCCTTCTATATTTACGTAGAGATCTCACCATTTTACACTTCATAGGAATACAACAGTAGGTCGAGGTTAACAAGCAACCTAGTTAGCTGAACCATACTGGAAGTTCTTGTGATATTTCTTAACATGGTATTCTGCTTTTGAACAGCACACCTAGCATCTGGCGAGGAGACTAGCTAAGCAAGTATTCTGGAGGAGCTAATAGTCTGGAAAAATTTTAGATGCAAGCTGGCTAAAAACCTACAATTCACACCTGCTGATTGATGAGGGTGGACCTGCTCATTGTAGTAAGTACATACATTTTATTTATTTTGGGGGGAGTGCCTTACACTATTTTATTTTATTTCATTATTCACATCTACAGTTAGTGGATGGCTAACATACAGAGATGTGCAAGGAAATCTTGGACAACATCTATAGCAAAACTACCCATGGCTTTGGAGACTATCTCTTATCTTTGTAATAACAGTAAATGTATATACTGACAACTAAATGGTAGTGAAATTCAGATTCTGCAGAAGATAACAGAAGTAGCAGCAACAGTAAGCTATATTTTGACTATGCCTTGAAGAGGATTAACTCTGAAATTATGTATTATTTCCTTATTTATTTCCCATCTCGTATAAATTTACAGTATATCTGATAAGTCACTCATGATGAAAATGCTACAGTCCTTTTAAGCAGCTCCCCACTGGACTATATCACAACTGCATAGCCAATCCACTGTGATGTTACTAACATTCAGTATGACACTATAGGTTTTATGGTAACATACTTGTAGCTGGACTCTTTGTCTTTCCTGTAGCTCAAACTGAATTCAGGTTTTGCTGGAAATGAGAGGTGCATGCTTCATAGTGGTAGCCTCAAACTAAAGGGTTTAGTCCATTGTTAGGTTCACCTGTCTGAATTTATTAGAGCACTTTACTTAATGTTTGGGATTTGATAATGTCAGTGGAATAGTACTTAAGTTGTATCTACAGTCAGCAAGCTACTTTTTGCAGATTTGTTTTTACGTTTTGTATTTGCATTTTCATTCTAATGCTTTTGCACGAATCCTGAAATTTTCCATTGAATTTCATGACAGGAAGCTCTTTAAAGCTGAGAAACCCTCAGATAATGCTGGTATCTCTGAAAACTGTTTGTTGGCTTACTCATGTCCAATCTCCAGTTCACCATGCACTCCCCCCCACCACTCACCATTCACTTCTTTCTACCAATCCATGCATTCATGCACACTTGCACTCATTTACTAATCGTTTTCCTCTTCTCTAGCTCTACACTGTTGGTCCTTTTAATCATTCTTTCCTCCAATAAAGATGCAACCTCTATCACCCAATCCAGTTACATATGCAAATTAGAGGTTAGGCCCAAGCCAATCCTCTAGTCTCTTTAGCTTTGTTCTTCTCCCTCTGGATTCAGGATCGGTAAACTGGTATTCTGAAATGTGTGTGTATATACAGTGCATTTTACATGTACAAAATAGATGTGTTGAAGCTTTACACTTAGGGGGAAGTGCTCATCATTTGGGAATAAAACTACCTTTATTTTCTATGGAAAGAACCGCATCTATAAGTGGTCTTTTGCATTTACCGAAGTAAGCTCTGGTACTAGTATAACAGAATTAGTAAGCATTTTATTTAAAAGTTAAGAAATGCTTGGGATTCCCACACTTGTTCCATTATAGTTTTCTTATAGGTATTACTATAGTTTTTCTCTGATTCAGAGGTTTATTACTTCTAGTTTAGAGCTAGAAATCTGATACACTTTGGAGATTGGATCTTTGTTTAGATTCGTACGTACATATATATGTACTGTGAAGCCATGCTGTTTCTACAACTGTATGTAATGTTGAGCTTCTTTTCTCCCCAGACTTCCATTGAAAAGGAACTTTGCTCAGTTGGATTTTCCAGGTAAACAAAAACAAATAAATGAAGGAAAAACTGAAAGCAGTGTATTAAATAAACCAGTCATCTTACGCAATTCACAGTTCACAAAAATGTCCTAATCACTAAATTAAAATGTTATGTCCCCTTCTGCTCCTATCAGAATCAGAATCACATTTATTGGCCAATTATGCAAGCATACAAGGAATTTGACTCTGGTTTCAGTGACTCTCCAAGTATGAATTACATAAATGAAATACATACAACTATTAAGAACAAGACAAATGTACATGCAACTATTACGAATAAGGCAAAAAAGTAATTATACATATACATATACATCCAAGATGCAAAGTGCAACTCAGTGCAAAAAATACTGAAATAAACTCTGAAAGAAACAAGTATTAAGAATATGTAAACAATACTGCAGAATCCTCAGAGGCTTGGGAAAAAGAATACCCCAACCTAATAAGCTGAGTTAACTGTTTATGAACTTGATGGCCTGTGGAAAAAACTGTTCTTATATCTGCTTGTTTTGGTGTGTAGTAATCTATAATGCCTGGCTGATGGTAATAGTTCAAAAAGATGGTGGCCTGGATGTGAGGGGTCAGTGATGATTTTCCCTGCCCTGTTCACGACTCTGGAATAGTACAGGTCCTGTAAAGAGGGCAAACTAGCACCAATGATATTTTCGGCAGACCTGACTATTCGATGTTACCTATTTTTGTCATGATTAGACAGAGATCCAAACCACACTGTTATGGATGAGCTAAGAACAGACTCAATGACTGCTGTATAGAACTGAATCAACAGTTCCTGTGCGAGGCTGAACTTCCTCAGCTGTCACAGAAAGTACATTTGCTGTTGTGCCTTTTTTAATGATCATTGTCTACTATGTTCAACCAATATCCTCCAGTTACAGTAAAATTTGCCTTTCTCTTTGCTACAGCTAATTATAAACTTGTCTGCCCAATTTTATGCCCACCCTAGCTCACAGACGTCATCTCTTCTCACATTACTCACCGTGTTGGCTGTTTAATTCTGGCAGATCTCCATTTGTATTAGCCTCAGTAAAAAATATCTTTTCACAAGTTAAAACCTACCACACGGAATCTGGTTTCTTCTATTTTCTACATAAACTCCTTGACTTCCCAATTTCAAAAAGCTTCTCCTTACAAGCTAATTGAAAATTAACAAACAAGAATTTTTAATAATTTCTTAATATATTTTTTCTTTTTAGCTCTTCTGTGTTTAAAGATTGATGTTAGCATACTTAGTTGTTTTTTATAAGTACTATTCTGCTACATTTATGTCATAAGTCTAAAAGTGTTACATTGTACATATTCCCAAAATGTTTCCTTTGTGCCATTATGTAAATATTATCGCATGTATGTAAATATTATTCTATGACGTATACAGCTTATTAATTTAAATGCACAGATTACTGTAATATCGCTGGCCTGCATTATCACTGAAAATTATTCATGGACCAGCCTACTCTCTCAGTTAAGACATGAAAAAGAAAATAAGCAAGTAGATAAATAAAAAGATACCTTAAATTATTTCCTCTGCACTACTCATTTGGAGAGCCCATTCCATTTGTCCACCACCTTCTCCATGAAGTACAGTCTCCATGTATTTAAAATGTGGTATTCCCTTCTCAACTTTTAACTGTTTGTTATTTCTCTCTCGTATCACATTTGTCCTTTTTTCAGTTAATTTCCTTCATGTGTCTAAGATGACTAAGAAAGCCCAAGTCAGAAATCACCTATTTCTTTTTCCTCAAAGTATTACACACCCATGTTGTTCATTCTGTCTTCATATATCCTCCTTGATCTTTGAGCTGTTTTTCTCTGAAACTTTTTTAACAATGCTATTTACTTTTCCTTCTGTGGTCAGAAGAACTGGAGGTGGAATTTTATTTAAAACCTTACCAGTGATCTATAGAGAATGCAGATTACATTTTTGTCGCTTGATGCAACCCTGCATCCTTCTAGCCTTGCCTACTATTGTCTCACCATATTCTTGGAGAATCATTCCATTTCTGTCCATCCAGAGACATTGTAAAGAATATATAGAGGCTGATTCAGGACTGTGATAGTACTGAGTGGTATTGGCAGGTACACATTGGGTGTCACTAGCAGACCTATCTGACAAATGGATAAACTTTGGATAGATAATGTGCCAACAAACATTTTAGAATGGATTCTGAGAAGGTAGTGAGGGCAAGCAGCAGGGCTAGTTGGATTAGATACCTTTCTGGTAAGTGGGAAGATTTTTGTTTGGTTATTTTTAGAGAATGAATACAAGGGTATAGTGTTGTATAGTGTTTGTTTGTACCACTCCTCTGACTCATTGTTTCCTGCACACAGCCTGAGCTGCAGCAATTACAGCTGAAGCAGCACTAATTGTATACATGTTCCTCACAGCATTTTAGCCTTGCTCATGTGCAGAGAGGTTCAAGCTAGAAGTTTTTTAAAGTGCAAGAGGAACAGAGCTTAGTATCCTACCTTTATCACTGAAAGCCAACTGGCCTAGCACGTGTGTGTGTGTGTGTGTGTGTGTGTGTGTGTGTGTGTGTGTGTGTGTGTGCGTGTGTGCGTGTGTGTGTGTGTGTGTGTGTGTGTGTGTGTGTGTGTGTGTGTGTGTGTGTGTGTGTGTGTGTGTGTGTGTGTGCATGTGCGTGTGCTCAGGTATGTGTGAGTGCATGCATATGTATGTGTATGGGGGATGTTTGTGCACAAATGCTTCTAGCAGCATGAAATATACACAAAAAACAACTTTGATCCACAGTGCTACTGTTAACAAAAACTGTTTTTTTTCCATTCTGGTTGCTGAAAGTGTGGTACATGTCTCATTGCAGGTAAATACATTTACTGTATTGTTTTTGGTTTCCATGGCATGTTTATAATGAGATAGGTTCCCATTAACCCTTTTTAAGCCATCTCTGTGGAACAATTTGTGAGGTACCAGGCAGGAGTTTCTGTGGTGAGGGTATGTTTTTGAGATACAGCACTTGGTATAATGGTAATATGTTATATATTATATGTTATATAACACTTTTAAAATGGTCCACTTATTGGACTTTTTGACAGACTAAATTAAATATTTTAGCAGTGTTAAATTTACAATTATTACTACAAAAAGATATATTTAGCCGAACAAGGAAATGTGAACTTGCTATTATCAAACTTTAATCATGTTTGGAAAATACTTAAAAAATGTCAGACCTACTTTGTGGCATGTTTTAAACATCACAGTATCAATTTAAATAATGTGACTTTGGTCAGCCTTTCAAAAATCTATAAATCAAAATTTAAATCCTAGCAATAAATAAATAGTGATAACATATATAATATGAACTGTAGCCATCCCAAGGAGTTACACATGCATATACATTAGCATGCTAATGTGTAATGCATACTTGTTTATTTATTTTTGTTTATGTTTGTTTACCGGGGTAGTGCACTTAATAAAAGTGACCATATTCAGACACAGCCAAATGATGTCATGAAATCTAAGAAGTCAGAAAATG